>NC_034612.1:23536272-23564968 GCF_900095145.1 Mus pahari
GGTACTTTCTCTAGCTCCTCCATTGGGGGCCCTGTGTTCCATCCAATAGCTGACTGTGAGCATCCACTTCTGTGTTTGCCAGGCACTGGCCTAGCCTCACAAGAGGCCGCTATATCAGGATCCCTTCAGCAGCATCTTGCTGGGGGTAGCCCCTTTTGATGGCTGATTTGACAGGACTAAGGGCCATTTAGAGTGTTGGTGAGACACACCCATGGGCTGGTCTGTGAGGGCATTACCAGGAAGGCTTAACTGAACAGGCCAGATGCATCCCCACTGTAGGCAGTGCCAACCCATGGGCCTACATCCCTGGAGTGCATACCACAGTGAATGTGAGTGAGCTGAGGAACAGTGGTCATCTCTTGCTTCCCGATGGTGAGTCTAATGTGACTAGGTACCTCACAGTCTTCAGCAATGCCTTCCCAACCACAGTGGACTGTGCCCTTGAACCGTGAGCTACAGTCAACTCTCTCTTCATTAAGTGGCCTTTGTCAAGTATTTTTGGCACATCAGTTGAGAATAATAACTAACACAGCTGGCCTCAGTTATTTGGTGGCACCCATCATGTAACATGTCCAAAGCCTTCAGTCTTCCATTGTCTGGTTTGCACTTCCTGACCTTTGAAAGCCTTTCTGGAATCCTTCTCTGGCACACAAATATCTGTATTCATCAATACTCACCAGGCTTCAGAGTGTCTGTCCTTGAGACATAGTCTCCTTTGTTAGACTGGAAGTTGCTATAATATTGTATACGGTGTTTGCCAGGAGGGGAAGCAAGCTCTGGGGCCTGCATCTAGTTGCATGTAAACATTTGGGTGTCCATGATGAAGCCACGGAGCCAGGCAATTTTCTGTTGCTAGGACACATTCTCCCTCTCTGTGCTACCCTGCTACCCTGAAATAACAATGACTCTGTTAACCCCCACTAAGCTTGGTTGGTTGTTTTTTTGTTTCCCTCTCGTCTTGGAGGCTGCCGAGTCCTGGAAAATGGGTGTAGATCAACCTCTCAGAGCTGGGAATTACCCTGAAATAATTTTTGAAGGAGGAATTGTTGAGCTAGAAATATCAGGGAGCAAACTCCATGCCTGTGTATCTCCAGAGATGGGCTCTCCCTGAAGATAATGGCTCTTATGTCTGTTTCAGTTGTGGTATGCTCTGCTCATCTGCTGATGGAGTTCCACCTCTCTGTCTCCTGTGACTTCTGCATGTGTACGATCTTTTTAAAAAGAGTATCCCCCTTATTCTATTTATTCTTTAAGGCTAGAAAACAGTAGACTCCTATGTTTAAAAATAGGTCATGGCTAAGGAGATGGCTCCTTGTCATGCAAGTCTGAGGACCTAAGTTTAATGCCCTAAAAGCTGGGGTGACTGCATGTACATAATCCCACCACTGAGCAAGCAGAGACAGGAGGATCCCTTGGGCTCCCTAGCCTGCAAGCCTAGGCAAATGTTGATCCCCAGGTCCCAGTGAGAGACCATTCTCACAAAACAAGGTGGACAGTATCTGAGAAATGACACTAAAGGTTACCCATCTGTGCACATTCGTGCATACAACGCCATCTCTCCCAAAAACGTGTTTGTTGCCCAGTAAGCCTAGGCAAATGGCTGAGCTCCAGTTCTCAGTGAGAGATCCTTTCTTAAAGTAAGAACATCACCTATTGAATGACACCTAAGATTGTCCTCTAGCTTCTACGGATGTGTATAAATGTACACACGCAGGCACCACACACACACACACACACACACACACACACACAGGCACACCCACCCACAGTGGGGTGGATGTTCTAAAGCCATAGAAGTTCAGAAAATAACACAATGGACTTAATATACACATTACCAAGCCTCAGCAACTCTTGGCTGTTCCAGCCCTCCCCACCCCCCACCCCCATCCTCCCCACATGCTTCTTTCTGCCTGTTTCAGCAGATTTATTTGAGGTAGTAGATGTTTGCTGAGTGGCCAAATGAGGAAATTTAAAAAAAAAAAAAAGTGTTGAAGAGTAATTGCCATTTGATCCATAACAGTAGAGCTTGGCTTTGGTTTAAGATACTGTTTCTAAACACACTCCGAAGCTCAGCTGAAGAAAAGGATGAAAAGTAACTTAGTAACCTAAGTAATTTAAAATCTGCATGCTGAGTTAGTTTTGTCTTTAATCTTATTAGTTAGAGGGGGTGGGGTGGGGAAGACTAGAAGGTATGTCCCAGGATTTTTTTTAAAATAATTCTTATATAAAACTTTCTCATGGTTTATTTTTTTTTATTTTTAGTTGTATGTGTGTGTGTGTGTGTGTGTGTGTGTGTGTGTGTGTGTGTTGTGTACATATGAATGCAGTGTCCACAGAAGCCAGGACAGAAGTGGTAGAGCACCTGCTTGGAATCCCCCAGGGAGGGGTTCAGGGCATGGCTCTGTGGTAGAGCTTCTGCCTAGAATGTCTGATCATCCGGGGAACTTTGACAGTATATACAGCTATCTGTCTATGAGCACAGTCAAGATCTATGAGCATACACCGTTATGTATGTTGTTTCCAGCTTCCAAAAGAAGATCATACACAGCTGTGACTCTATGTACACAAACTCCCTACAAAAAAGGGTGCTGGGTTCCCTCCCCAGATGCCCCTAGGAACCTATTTCTTCTGCTAGCTTTGTCGTCCATCTCAGAATGGAGGCAGGAGAATCTCTGGGTGCATGTCTACTCTTTGCCACTCATATGTGAAGCCTTTGAACTGAAACCTGGGTTTGAGGGTCAGGCACAGTAACAGAGCACGTGAAGGCAGATGTGGTGTGCTGGGAAGATTGGGGTACAGAAAGCCAAGGGACCAAATTGCCTGGGTCACTTTCCCCTTCTGAGACTCTCACCTACTCACTGCAAGCCACTGTCTGCATCTTTTGCCAGTGGAAGAGATGTGTTCCTCTCTGGACCCTGCTGCAGAGTCTGAGAGTAAAGGAAGGGCGTGGTCATTTCCATTGATCTTGAGTTCTGCTGTCTCCACCCTCAGGACCAAATAAAGCCTCCCTGTGATTAGCACAGAGGTTGATGAAACTGTTTTTCTATTCTCTTTCTCATTTTTATTTATTTTATGTGTGTGTGATCCCACAGTTGTGCTCTGAAATCTGCTCAGAACAACAGCTGTATGTGCTACTGGGATTTTTTTAATATAAAGTTTCTCTGTATGTCTCGAAAGGTTTGTAATCACCCTCTCCACTTCCTAGAATCCAGTCCCCTTGAAATGTTATTGCAGACCTTGGTCCAATTTTAGACACTGTCAACTCTTGCTCATAAAAGAAACTGTGTATATAGCTTCTAGATTGTTCCTTTCCCTCTCTTGGACCATTCATTTTTACAGCTCACTGCTATTCCCAGTTGATTCCGACAGGAAAAATGGAAGACAGTGTAATGTAGACATTACTTTCTCCCAGGTTAGAGCTAGGATAAAATTTGGACTAAAATGTAGGGTTTTTGCCTGTCTGGGATTTGAATTATTCTTGCTATACCCCCACTTTTGACCATGAGTGCAGTCAGCAAAGGGACAGATGAAGGTGGACAATGGGGTATTTCTGTGTGTGGTCTGTGGTATCTGTTCTCTTAGATTACGTTCAGGGTTTCTATGGAACAAAAATTCTTAGGCTCTTAGTTCTCACTTGGACCTTGGAGCCAACAAATGGTTCTTTTCTGGGGGATCATAGGAAAAAACTGGGGAGTGAAATAAAGAGCCTTTGGCAAAGTGTTCCTTTGATCCGTCATGAAAAGTTTTATTGTTACAGACGGTCAAATACAATAGTGACATTTCTTTAAAAATTTTCTCAAATGACACAATGTGCGTGAGTGTGTGTGTGAGAGAGAGCGAGCATGGCTGGCGCTATGAATCATGAGCCTCCCCTGTTTCTCATTTTTTCTTTTCTTTCTTTCTTTCTTTTTTTTCTTTTTCTTTTTCTTTTTCTTTTTCTTTTTCTTTTTCTTTCTTTTTTTTTTTTTTTTTTTTTTTTTTTTTTTTTTTTTTTTGGAGATTTATTTCAGAGATACACACCCACTGGGGGAAATGCCTGGTTTGTAAGTCTAGCAAATGCTATGGTATCTGTGTTGATGATTTGGAAGTGCCATTGGTATTCATGTTTGTTCTAAGCAGTGTTATGCTGGCAAATAATCTCTGGCAGTGAGTGAGGAGATGCATGGTGCTTCACGGTTTGTAGCTTTTGCCGATTTCCATGATGTAAATATCCCCACCAGGGTCTATTTTTAAGCAGTGATCTGCTGGCTCACAGCTCCAGGGCTAGGGTGAAGGCTTGCATTGGTTATTTGGAACTTTGCTAACTCTTGCTTAGGTCCCTTATAAGCAGTTCTGTGCGGGTAAACAGTTTTGGGTCTGATGTTAGGGTGCATCCTGGTGGTTTACAGTTTCTTGTCAACTTCCCGGGTGTAAATACTCCCACCGTGGTTGGCTTCCATCGAGAGATGCCTGACAGTGCCTTTTTGTACACGACTTAAATATTTGACTAACACCTCTAGCATATCTTTCCCCACATGGGTTTTCTGTGTGTTTTCTGATTTTTCTCACATACCGCTTGTAAGATTAAGATATTGGGTGTAGAACATCTCCATCTGTATATGAAGCAACATCTTAAAGATGCATCACAAGTTGTTGCCTGGCTGGCTACCTTGGATCTCTACACCCTTGTGGGTTTTATGCAGACACGGAAGCCGATGGATGCTTCAGGTCATAGACAGAGGTCCTCAGCAGAAACAATCCGGGTGACTAACAGCTCGATACTTCTTCCTGATTTGGATCTCAGAGTGAGGATGAAAACTCTTTGAAAAAGTAAGTTAGCTATTCATCCAATAGCAGTGTCATGGCTGATACGGGGTCAACACAAGAGTTAGGTCGGACAGCAACTCTTCCAAAGGACGTGTATGCTAGAAGGTGTTGCCTTTTGCTATCTTGGCTGCTGGCCCATCTGATTTCCGTTCCCTCCTGCGTCAAGATAGTATAGCAATCTTTCCCATGTTGTAAATTGTCAGGGTTTGAGATAATGGTCTCTATTTGGCTTGGAATTCACCAAATAGGTTAGACTAGCTGACCAGTGAGTCTCTGGGGAATCTACCTATCTCCGTATTCCCCAGTTCTGGGATTACAAGTGCATGTAATCATGACCATCATACATACCCCTTCCCATACATGTGTGTGCACATGTTGTCCATTTTTATGTATATGCATATGCATATATAAATATGGGTGTGGGTGTGCACATATTTATGTGCAAGTACATGTGGAGGCCCAAGGGTGATGTTACAAATCATCCTCCATCATTCTTCCACCTTGTTCATCGAGGCAGGGTCTGTCAATCAAAACCCAAGCTCACAGAAATAGCTAGTATCACCATAGCTTGGTCTGGTGGTCACATCCCAAGACTGGCGTTACAGGCAGGCTGCTACACCCACCCTGCATTTTGATTGCGTTCTGGGGATCTGAACTCAGGTCCTCATGTTTGTGTGGAAAGTATTTTAACCACTGGATAATCTTCTATGCCCGGGGCAGCATTCTTCTTTTCAACTTGGTTTTGGGAGCTCAAACACAGGTTTGTACGCCTGTAAGGCAAGTGCTTCACTGAGCCACCACCCCAACTCCAGCAAAGGCATTTTTCAGTAGTCCGTACATAGACTTTCTGGTGGTGGTTTTGTGTGGAGTTAGTGAGGGGAGAGAAAAGGATGTAGAGTTCTTCTGGGTCAGCTGACTTCCATCCTCTAAAATGGGACAACTTGTTTTCCTGGACCCTTGGGACAGGTTTGTGAATGTAGCCTTCCTGAAGAGAGGCAGAATAATTAAGTACACACTGGACTCTTCTCATACAGCTGTATCCACTAGCTAGCCCACTGTCCCCCCCGCTCCGGCCCCGGGTAGACTCTTTCAGGTTGAATTGCCTTCATAACACTTAATTCTTTTTTTTTTTTTTTTTTGTATTATGACCCACATTTATCTTGTCCATTGAATCCTTAACACCCAGAAGCAGAGATGGTTTCATCTTGCTGTCATCTCTTCAGCACCTTTGACTGATAGACAGCGCCTATTAAGCTGCCGAAGGGTGTGGCAGCTGGGCAAGTGTAGGGCTATTTCAGAGTAAGGCATATGTGGTCCCAGCATGTAATCACAGCACTTGGGAGACTTGCGAGTTTGAGGCCAGCCTGAGTTACTGAGAAATCCTATCTCAAAGACAAAGCAAAACAAGAATCTAGAGTGGCCGTTCTCAACCTGTGGGTTGAGACCCCTTTCACAGGGGTTGCCTGAGGTCATTGGAAAACACGGATAATTTGCAATATGTTTCATAACCATAGCAAAATTACAGTTATATAAGCAGTAACAAAAATAATTTTATGGTCAGAGGTCACCACAACATGAGGAACTATATTAAAGGGTTACAGCATTGGGAAGGTTGAGAACCACTGGTCTAAAGAGATGGCTCAGCAGTTAAGAGCACTTACTGCTCTCGCAAAAGATTGGAATCCAGTCCCAGCACTCAATTCAGGAAGCTCACAACCAATTCTAACTTAAGGGGAGGGGTTACAGATTAGATATGGAGGAATAAATATATTTTAAAACTAAAAAATATAAATAGAAACAGTGAAATTAAATAAAAAGAGTGAGAAGTTGGGCAAATCAGGCACATTATAGATACCGAGAGTCAAAATGAGCTTCACAGTTTGCCTGAAAGTTCTTTGGAATTCTAGAAGCTCTAAGAGAGTCCATTAAAAGGAGACATCTGTCTCGAGGAGCAGGGAACATTTCCCTCTTAGGAATAATGACTGTCATTGTCTTTATCACCCCGTCCCATCTGTGGGTTCTCTCACTTATGAACATGCTGCCTCTGTGCTGTGGGTGGTCATCTCTGCAGGAAGATTGCCAGCCTTGAGGAGGGAGGGAAAGTGGAGACCCACGGTTGTTGTTGGTTTTTTTTTTGCAGTTTGAAATTTTCATCTTCGTACAGAGCCTATGTTCAGAGCCTAAGGTAACAGAGCATTTGTCTCCCGCTTCTCGCTGACGATGCTTAGGAGAAGGTCGACCATGGGAGATCAGCTGAGTTTTGAGGGGTTCTCAGGGGAGAGAGGGTTACGGGTACAATCATAAGCCATGTAGAGGCTAATCCTGATGATCAACGTAACTCAGTCAAGAGACCTCTTTAGGAGATGTGTAGAACATACATCTGGGTATGCCTGTGGGGCTTTCTAGAGTGGATTAAGGGTGGAAGACCTACCCTAAGTGGAGGGGTGGCAGAGTTCTTTAGGCTGGGGGCCTGGGTGGATTATAAAGGGTAGGAGAGGGGTGGAGATGGCTCAGTGGTTAAGAGCACTTCTCCCAGAAGACCCGAGTCTGGTTTCTAGCACCTAGCACCTTACAATTGTAACTTCAGTTCTGGGAAATCCAATACTCTTTTCTGGTTTCCATTGGCACCAGGCATATACATTACGCACAGGCAAACATGGAAGGAAGACATTTATATATATTTTAAAATAGATGATTGGTAGTAGATAGACAGACAGACAGACAGACCAACTTTTAGAAAGGGATGGAGAAAACCAGCTAGCAGGAAGTAGGAGTTCTCTCTGCGTCCTGGTTGCCATGTGAACATCTTTGTTCCCCAACATTTATGCCATTTTGGTACTCTGAGTGCTGGTATCAAAGACATGTGCCATGCCTGGCT
Source organism: Mus pahari (assembly GCF_900095145.1). NCBI lineage: Eukaryota > Metazoa > Chordata > Mammalia > Rodentia > Muridae > Mus > Mus pahari. Next base: position 23,543,957 of record NC_034612.1, read on the forward strand.
TTGGTGGGACTGAACCCTAGAGCCAGCTGACCATGGGACAACCTTCTCAAAACATGAACCAACCAAAACCGATCCTTTCTATTTTAAATTGTTTCTGATATTTTTTTTTCACAGTAATAGCACAAACAACAACAATCATATCAAGAATAGCTGCCCACCATGTGCTAGTTATCACATCTGCGTTTAATCGCCATAGCAACCCTATCAACAGGGTGTTTTATCAGGACCTGTTTACAGAACGAATGAAAGGAGGCTCCGAGGAGAAGGGTCAGAGATGGCTCAGCAGTGAAGCGCACTTGCTGCCCGCAGAAAATCCAAGTTTGGTTTCTAGCACTCAGTAGCTTACAATTATAACTCCAGGTCCAGGGAAGCCCACAGTTTCTTATGGTTTCCATGGGCACCAATCATGAACATTATGCACAGGCATACACGTGTATATGTGTGTTGCATTTTAGTGTCTATGGTACATATATGTGTGAGTGTATGAGAAAGCCAGAGGAAAAGTACTGGTTTTGTTCCTCAGGAACTGTCCACCCTCTTAAAGAGATGAGACTCTGTGGGTCTGGAGCTCACCAGGTAGGCTGGGCCCACAGCCTAGTGAGCCCCAGTGAGAGTTGCCTCTACCTCTCCATCTCTGGAATTATAAGCATGTGACACCAAGCCTAGATTTGTTTTTTGTTTTTGTTTTTGTTTTTTGTTTTTTTTTTTGATGTTTGCATAGGTTCTGGGGATTCAGCTCAGGTCTTCATGCATGCAAGGGAAGTACTTTCCTTATAATTTATCTTCCCAGCCTGTCAGAGATGTATATTGTCTTGCCTCGGGTCACCTGTAACTTTGTATTAATTTCTCAGGCAGGTTTCCACAAATTACCCTATTGAAAACTGGCTCCAAACAAGAGCCCCCCCTTTCCTCCCTCCCCCCCCCCTATTTTACAACCTACAAACCTGAAACCAAGCTGAGCACAGGGTCATACTCCTGATGAAGTTTCCCTAACCTCTTTAGCTTCTGGTAGTTGAATGTCTACATTGAGTTGCCATGTCTGTGGGAATTGCCTCAGTTAAGTTAATTGTGGAAAGACCTGGCTAATTGTGGGTGGCATCATTCCCTAGGCAGTGGGTCTTTAACTGTTAAAGAGGAGAGAGATCTAGCTGAACCCAAGCAAGTGATCAAGTGAGAATGTATGCATTCATTTCTCTGTGGATGTGATGTGATTGAGTGAAGTTCCTGCCTTTCTGCCTTGACTTCCCCCCGGTGATAGATTGTGATCTGAGCTTTGTGTGAGCTAAAATAAGCCCTTTCTTCCCTAAGTTGCTTTTTTTAAAAATTGTTTTTAAAATTCTGTGTGTGTGTGTGTGTGTGTGTGTGTGCATGTGTATTCTGCAAGTGGAGATATAGGTGATGTAGATAGATAGAGATAGAGATAGACATAGAGATAAAAATATGTATATATTCTATGTGTGGATATCTATATAGATATAAGTATAGATATAGATATGTGTGTATTCTGCAAGTGGAGATACAGTTACAGATACAGATATGTGTGTGTGTGTGTGTGTGTGTGTGTGTGAGAGAGAGAGAGAGAGAGAGAGAGAGAGAGAGAGAGAGAGAGAGAGAGAGATATAACAGTACCTGCAAAGGTCAGGAGTCCAGAGCCCTGGAACTAGAATTTCAGGCAGTTGTGATATGGGTGCTGGGAAATGAACTTGAGTCTTCTACAAGAACAGTACATACCCTTAATCACTGAGCCATCTTTCTGGTTCCCAAAATTGCTTTTGATCAGGGTATTTTTAATCACAACAGAATGAAACCAGGACGTGAATGGAGAGGTAAAGAGAACTTCAATGGTCTAACCTGTGCTGCTTAGATAAAAGATGTGGTCTAACCTGTGCTGTTTAGACAAAAGACTTCACCTTGGCTCTCCAGCAGAATAATTATGCCAAGGGACTAGAGATGGAATACACCATTTAGTCCCAGCTCATGTGGAGACAGGCACATCACACTGGGCTGGCATCTGCAACCCTCAGATGCACAAGCCAGAGAAAGGAATTCCAGGACCATGGCAGCCGATGTGAGGGCATTTGGTTCCCATGAGTAATGGGCCCCAGAGTGTCACTGGACTGATGAACACTTTTGCTATTGAGTACCAACAGGCCTCACGTGGAAACGGGGAGACTTCCTTTGTCATCTTTGACATCTCTTACTTTTTCCTTTGTGATCTCCTCCCTGAATCAAGCCCTTTCCTGAAAGCCACCATGGCAGTCTCTACGTGTAGCTATTTCCTCATGTTGGAAATTGCGCCGGTAATTTTGAATTTGTGAGAAAATGATATGTATTTTCTGATATTTGAAAAATCCATTTTGACCTAACCACCTCTCAGTGTGGGGACAATTTATGATTTTTCCACATGATGGTTTTTGAAAGTTCATTTGGAAAATACAAGAAAAAAAATTGACCCATAAATTCCAGGTTAACTTCCTGGGATAAAGATGGCCTATCTGCCAGGGACAATTCTATCCCAAAACACATCTGATCCCTATAGCCCAGGTCATGGGTTGTTGTCTGTCAATTTTTTTTTCTATTTCTTTCCCACTTAGCTTTTACCTAGGTGGCAAGTGACAGTATCACCCCATGTGGTTGCCTGGAGCATTCCTTGAAAACTGTTTACATAAGGTGTGTTATTTTTATTATCACTGTGATCAAAATATCCAACGAGAAGCAATGTAAGGAGGATTTATTTTAGTTCACTGTTAGATGGGATGCAGTCCATCACAGCAGGTGTTCTAGTTTAACAGTGTACTGCTGTGATAAAACACCTCCTTGGAGAAGGAAAAGGGTTTATATGGTTTAAAATCCCAGTTTATAGTCTATTTGTGTAGAATAAGTCAAGGCAGAAACTTAAACCATCTTATGCACAGTTAGGAGCATAAATGTATGGATCTTAGCTTTCTCCAGTCTTAAACAGTTCATGTCTTTTTTTTTTGCCTAAGGAATGGTGCCACCCACAATGGCTCCTATCACATCAGTTTGCAACCACACTACAGACATACCCACAGGCTAATCTGATCTGGACAATTCCTTAGTTGAGGGGGCTTTTCTCTGATGATTCTAGGTTGTGGCAGGTTGACAATTCAAAACTAACAAGGAAAGTATGGTGGCACGAGAGGTTCCTCCTCGCTGTGACAGTGGAAACTTGCTTGTGTCTGGTTGGGTCAGGAAACAGAGAAATTAATCTGTTACCCATAGTGCTTCCCCTCCCCCCCTTTTTTTTTCATTTAGTCTGGGAACCCCAGTCCATGGAATGGTGCCATTCCTGGAGCCTGAGTTTTCCCTCCTCACTTCAGCTTCTTTAGAAGCAGCCTCACAGACACCCTGGAGGTATGCTTCACTAATGCCATAATCTAGTCAAGTAGACACTCAAAATTAACCAGCATCATATGGTGCAAATTCCACAAACATCTCTGTATTTCAGGGTGCTCTGTGTATTCCAAAACCCATTTTGGGAAATGCTTTCTTCCTTGAACTAAACCTCTGACAAATGCCTGTTCTTTATAATGACAACTGGCAGGCTCATGGTTCCCGACTGTGAGAGCAAGACCTAGGTGGCCTGTCTGGTTTTCAGTTCAGTTTAACAAGCATTCAGAGTCTGAGACGCAACCAGATGGAGACCTTTGAGCTTGGCAGGATCAACAGTAATCGAATTCACAGAGCAGAGTGAAAGAAGAGCAGACTCAGAAAAGCAAAAAAGAGGGTCTTATTCTTTGCCCCTCCATCATTTAAGCCCCTGCTGTGCACTAGCAGGAGCTCACTTGCTGTTTGTGGAATGAAGGAAGAAAAAAAACTTTTACTGATGCAGAAAGCTTGGTGCATGGCTCTATGATAAAAGGAGACTCTATACAAGAGCAGCGAAGGGTTGCTCATGTCTGGTTGGATTAGGAAGCAAAGAGAAATGAATCTGGTACCCAAGGACAATGTACAAGTGGGCTAGGGATGGGAGAGGATTCCAGGGGATGCGGTGATTGTCTCAACTTCAGGCGAGACAGAGGAGTAGGGATGAGTATCTGTCATGGGGTCGGTTTCAGATGAAGCCAAAACAAGTAGTAGATATTTCCTGTGAAGATGCTAAAGCCATATAGGAGCTGTGGGAGGGTGTTTGCGACTTTTCTTGTTGCTGTGATAAATCACCTGACATAAAGGAACCCAAGGGAAGGGTTTATTTTGGCTCAAGGTCTAAGGAGTACAGTCCATCAAAGAAGGGAATTCATAGTGGTGGGAGCAGGGGGCAGCTGCAGTCAAAAAGCAGAAAGACGTACCTGTTTGCTCTCAGTTTTCTTCTTGTTATCAGTCTGAGTTCCCAGCTCATGGGATGCTACCACCATGTTTAGGGTGTGTCTTCCCTGCTCAGTTAAGCCTCTCTGGAAATTGTTTCATAGACAGTCTCAGAGTTGTTTAACAGGCTTACTCTAAATCCAGTTAAGCGGACAATGAAGATTGTCCATCTCAGACGGGGCTCTTAGAGGCTCCCTGGGACAATTGGCCAGGAGTAGCTAGGAGATTTTGGCAGTGGATGAAAGGAAACTTTGGGTCACAGTGGAATTTGGGAAAGGGAGACATCAGAAGAGTGATAAGGAGGCACCGAGTGGTACTTGAGCTCAAGAAGTACTCATACTTAGAGATGTTCTAAAGGCACATGGCTCCCAGAACTCACATCTTGACCAGGCTCCCAGACCCCAACTCTACTAATAACTCACATATTCCAGCTGTCCACAGGCTTAGAGAGTCAAGAGGAGGGACCTATCCCCTGCAGCTGGAGTTACAGATGGTTAGAAGTGGCTCCACTTGGTGCTGTGATCTGAACTCTGGTCCTCTGTAAGCCCAGCAAGTACTTGTAACCACGGAGCTGTTTCTCCAGTCCATCTTCAGAGTTCCTGAACCCCTTTTGTTAGGAGGGTCTCTTGTCCTGCCAGGTTTTGGTTAGATCCAATTCTAGTAAAATCTAAACGCTGGTCAATGAAACTGGTTCCCTGGCAACACTCAGTCTTCTAAGAGAAGTCCGTGCTTCTTCATTGACTTCAATGGTTTATTTTTCTTGACATTTATTGCCTGAGGTAATTCTAGATAATTATTATGTTAATATTTTAGCTTGTATTTTTTTTCTCATTATGCATTCGAATTGATTTATGTTAGAGAAGGTGGTAACTTCCATTTTCTGTGTTCTACATGCCTATCTCCCTATCGCTGGATTTCTATACTTATTTCTTGAAATATTATTTTGATTATTCCATGCTTTCTAGGCATTTAATCACATATTTGAAATGCAAGTCGTGCTAACATTCTTTTCCAATGCAAGGTTGAATTTTCAAAAAAAAAAAAAGAATATTTTTAAAATTATTTTAACCTTTTCTTGTATTTGTTCATCAGTCTAGAATTCTTCTGTGTTCCAGCACATTAGTTTTCAGTTTTATCCCCACTTTTTGTTTTCTATTTACTTTATTTCCTAGCTTCTTCAATAGAGTGCTGGGTTCATTTGTTTTAACATTTTTTCTGGTTTAATACGAAAAATAATTAAAGCTGTGGTTTGTATTTTGAATACTTGTAACTTTGCCGTAGATCATTTCCCTTTTCGGGTATATATTTTCCATCCTTGTTTGCAACTAGATTTGATGAACCATTTTCCTTGTTTCTCCTTTTCTACAGTGATGTCCCGGGAGAGGGAGATCAATAGCGAATAAACAGTCTAGAAATTGTCACTAGAGAAAAAGTGTCAGGCTGGGAAACACCCGAGAGAGGGAAGGTATACAGTGCAGATAAATGAGCAGTATGGGTTTGAATCTGAAACGCCCAGCAAGCTCACGTTTCAACTCTCATTCTCCAGTTGCTGGTAGTGTTTTGAAGGCTGTGGTGCCTTTAGGAAGTGGAGCCCACCTGGAGGAAGCCTGTCACTAGAATGAGCCAGTGGATCTAATACCTGGCTCTGGTCCATGCCATGATCTTTGCTTCCCGATCAGCCATGGTGTCCATAAACACCTGGTTTGTGCTCCTGCCAGCATGCTTAGAGTTAGTCTGCATTGCTTGCCCACCATGATAGAATGAGACCCCCGAAACCACAAGCCAAAATAGATCCTCCCTCCCTCAAGTGGTTTCTGTGATATGTTTTGTCATAGGAGCAAGAGAAGGAGTTAGAAGAGTATCGCTGTAGTTCGAGTCCTTGTGTTGACATGAGAGTGTCAGAATTTGCATCCCTGGGACCCACACAAGACCTTGAATGTTGTGCATTTGCTTAAAATAGGAGACAAAAAACAGGCAGAGTTTTGGGAGCTTCTTGGCTAAATAGCTTAGGTTACTTGGTAAAACTCCAGGGCAGTGACAGGCCCTGTTTTAAACAGAAGATGGAGGGTGACTTAGAAATAGCACTGGGTTGACCTTGACCTCTGACCTTCATATGTACATTTATGCATGTGCTGTTGATGTTATAAAATACCATGGCGAGGAACAACTTTGGAGAAGAAAGCATTTATTTGGTTTATACTTCCAGGCCACAGTTTGCCATTGAGGGGAAGCCAAACAGGAACTGAAGTGATTGGTCACATCATGTTCACAGAAAGGAGCAAAGGGAAATTAATGTATCCAGCCATGCTGCCTGCCTGCATGCTTACTCAGTTCTCTTTGTCCTCTCTTATATAGTCTGGACCAGCTGCATAGGGAATGGTGCTGCCCATAAGGACTAAATATTTCTGCCACAAGTAGCCCTAAGGCAATCGCCCAGTCTATGTAATTCCTCATAAATTTCCTTATGATTCCAACTTGTGGCAAGTAGGCAAACTAGTCATCAAGGACCAAAAATGAACACCCCACATATATACTCACAAGAAAAAGAGACAGGGAGACAGATGGACAGACAGAAAGGGAAATAAACTATCAGTACATCAAACTGTAGTAGTAGATAATACCTCAACATATACACACACAGATAAAAAGGAAAGGAAGGAAGGAAGAAAAGAAAAACTAACAGACTACCAACCACTACCAAAGTGTAGTAGTAGTTTTTTTGTTGTTGTTGTTGTTCGTTTGTTTTTTTCAGACAGATTCTAGAAGCACCAACATGTGATACTTTACATGTTAGGCTACAAAAACCTACTGAGGATATCAAGTCTAGAAGGATAAGAGTTGTTGAAAAGATTTTTTTTTTGTCTTCATGAGCAAGTTTTATTTTTTCAAAGTACTATCATTGTCTTATTATTTTATCTTGGGGCGGGGCAGTGAGTACAGATAGAGTGTGTTTTGAATATCTTTATGAAGATACAAATATTTGAATAGTGTTTATAGGTGTGAATACATTGTGAAATGATCACTATCTTACACACACACATGCACACACACACACACATTTTTAAAAAATGTTTATTCTGGCCATTGCCTCATGCTCACATGAGGAGTAAATAGTTTCAGACTGAGCCAGTTCGCCAGTCCCCACAGTAGGTCCTTTTCGCTTTGTTCTCTCCTAGAAGTTTTTGTCTCAAGTTGACCTTGCACAAGAGGTGCAACTTTTAACAAAATATGCATAGCAACTTCTCTCACCATATTCCTAAAGCAGAAGCAGAAGAAATATCCATCCATGTGACTATACAGATTGATAGGGTCATACTGGAGAGTACTGTTCAGCAATATAAAGGGGAGGAAGTAATATTTATTATACAACACAGACACTCTAAAGATACTCTTTTAAATACAGGAAACCAGACAATTAAGATTCCATATGATTTTCTTTTATATTATGTTCTGTGCTGTGTGACTCCATTTCTACGAAGTTCTACAATAAACAAACATAATCTCTGGAGTGGAATTACAAATGATTTTTTTCTTGGGGTGAAGGTAAGGATGGTTAAGTTGAAAGAGATAAGAGGGAACTTTCTGGGAGGATGGAATGCTCTATCTTGTCTTGGACAGTAGCTATATAAGGAGTGTTCACGACTGACAGATAATTGTGCTAAACTGTATGTCTGTACTTTCTGTGTACTTTCTTATGTGAAAATTATCATCATTTAGCATACAAGTATAGCTACATATTGTTAGTTAGATGTTCAGTCTCTACGACCAAATATTCAAGAATACAATTTTTTTGTTTTTGTTTTTTTGTTTTGTTTTTTGAGACAGGGTTTCTCTGTATAGCCCTGACTGTCCTGTAACTCACTTTGTAGACCAGACTGGCCTCGAATTCAGAAATTTGCCTGCCTCTGCCTCTGCCTCCCGAGTGCTGGGGAAAAGATTTCTTTTGACTCATGGTTTTAAAGTTGTCATTCCTTCAATATAAGGAGGTACAGGTGGAGGGCAGCAGTTCACATCATGGTATCTAGGAAACATAGAGGAAAAAAATTATTCTGGTGGGTGTTATCTAAACGTTTATTCTTTATTGGAGCCTAGCCTGTGGACTGCCGCCTACATGCATAGGGAGTCTTCCTTCATTAGTTCACCCTCCCTAGAAACACCTTGCTAAGGTTTACTAATCTTCTAGACCTCTCTACAGCCAATCAAGCTGACAGTGAAGCTGGAACAGCACGCTACGTCAGTGAACTAATGACTACACATTTTAAAAATGTGAACAGTAATGGGGAGAAAAGCAAAATGCAAGGATACATTTTTAACTAAATGAACAGAAATAAAATGAGCATCATCCTGATAATACGTATTATGTCAATTTAGAGAAGGAAGGAAGGCCAGGCCAATGCCAAGCTTCAAAGTGAATCCACAAGGAAGAAAGAAAAAGGCTCCACATTCCTTTACTGTATGCTGATGGTCACCCATCGAAGCCATGAGCATTCCAGTGTAAGAACCAGCTAAGTACCAAGCAGATAATAACCAGATAAGTAACCCACCAAGCGGCCAACTAGCAAAGCAAACACACAAACAACAAAACTAGCAATCAGCCAGCCAGCTAGCTAGCTGGCCAAATGGCCAAACACCCAACGATACAAGCAAGTAAGCAAACAACTAACCAACCTATCAACCATTTAGCCAACCAGTCAACCAGCCAGCCAACCAATCAGCCAACCATCAACCAACCAACTGTCCAATCAACAACCGACAACCAAATGACCAACCATCCAACTATCAACCATCTAACCACCAGCATCCATCCGTCCGTCCGTCCGTCTGTCCATCCATCCATCCATCCATCCATCCAAGTAGTCAAACAATCAAAAATTCAGTGAGACATCCATTTAGCCAAACAACCAAGCAACCTACCAAATAACTATGTCTCTCCAACCAACCAATGAACCAACCAAACAGGAAGTAGCATGACTTCCCTTTATAGACTACCTTTTATCCAGGGATTTTGCCTACTTAGAATGTCTTCTCTCAACACCTATCTACAGTGTGGCTCCTGTAAACAATTCGTTTCTTCTTTCCAAAATCTCATTGTAAAATACCCCAACCAATTACTAATGGTAGTAACAGTATATTTCCAGCAGTTTAGCTATGCTGTTGGTGACTTAAGGAGTTTGTTTTTGCCTCTTGGCTTGCATCTGTAACAGTTCAATAAAGCCCTAGCAACATCTTGGTCTCAAAACTTTGATTCGACAATACAAAATTTTAAAATGAAATATAAAAGCCTAGGTTCTGGCTCAAAAGCTGAGGGGAAGTTTTGACATCTCCCAGGGCTGCTCCTGGATAGACTCTTTGTTTCTGGTTCATATCCCATGACTCCCTCTAAGCTGACCTCGGAGGACCTGTAGGCAGATGGTCCTGTCCTCTTCCTGTCTTGTTCATAGGATGCTGCATCTTTCTATTTCTGAGGGCAAAGCTGTGGTTGAGTCACTTTTTATATATTTTTTAACGTGTCTCCGTAAGATTTGTACAACATCCAACTGCCTCTCTCTACCAGCCTTCCACCCCATGTAGGGTTAGAGGATATTGGTAGAATATTTCAAATGAAGAGAGAGCTTCGGATGATTAATCTGGATGGACACACTTCGAGTTAAGAGCCACTGTTGTAGCTTGCTTTTATTGCTGCAATAAACACCATGACCAGAAGCAACTTGGGGGTGGGGATGAGGAACGGTCTATTTGACTTACATAACCTGAGTCACCATTTCCTGAAGGAAGCCTTGGCAGGAACTAAAGTAAAGATCATGGACAGATACTCCCTAATGGCTTGCTTTCCATGGCTTGCTTAGTTGGCTTTCTTATCCCACCTAAGACTTCCTGCCCAGGAACTGCAGCATTCCCAGTAGGCTGAGAATTCCACTTCTGCTCATCATTTGAGAAGACGCCCCCTACAGACCAATCTTATGGAGGCATTTTTCTCAACTGAAGTTCCTGTTTCTCAGAGGGCTGTAGTATGTGTCAAGTTGATTAAAAACAAACAAACAAACAACTGACCTACATTGTCACCCGGAAGACTCTGAAAGCGCTCCTCTGGGTGTGTCTCTGACCAGATCTCCAGACATGATTCCATCCTGGACTACCTAATTGGTACTTCCTCTTACTTATGGATTAGCCTCTGCATTGGCTGTTGAGAGGTGATCTGACTTTGGAAAGTGGGACCTGATTGGAGGGACTGGGTCTTTGTGGGTGTGCCTGGGAAAGGTATATCTTGGCTCTGTCCCCCTCTTGTTCCTCCACTTGGGAACTATTATATGATCCTCTTTTCTGCACAAGGCCTCCATGCTATGATGTTCTGCCTCAGAGTGGTCAAGAAGCTGTGTATCCAGTTGTTCACAGATTGGAGCCTTCTGGAACTGAGAGTCAAATCAATCATTCCTCCCTTAAGTCAGTCATTTTGTCACAGTGATAAATAGTTAGCACAGCCCTGCATCAGAGGTGGGCAACTGAAGGACATTTTTAACCTTAAAATATGGAATATAGTGGCTAAGCACCTTAGATGCTTGAAGGTGCCTAGCAGGCAGATAGTGCTGATGGTCCCCAATGGATTTTCACCTCAATGCAGATGGGCATTGAGCATGTGTGGACCAACACCTTGCAGGAGCAGCAGCACCATTCATGCTATTGACTAGCAAAGTTATTGCCATGGATTGAGGGGCACGGCTCACAGCAGACTTCTGAGAGGAGAGATGGAATCTCCCTACAGTGAGGGTAGAACAATGCTACATAAATTCACATGAGTCCCCAGTTAGCCAGGAAACCCCTGCCTGATACCCGAATCTTGTCACGGCTAACTTTGCATATGTGTATGTATATGCGTTCGTGTGTGTGTGTGTGTGTGTGTGTGTGTATGCGAACATGTACATGTGTGTAGGCATGTGCGTAGGCCAGAGATCCACCTTGGATATCGTTTCTCGGGAGCTATTCACCATGCTGTTCGTTGACGGTCCCTCACTGGCCTGCAACTCACCAAGTAGGCTAGGCAGCTAGAACTGTAGGGATCCTCCCCTCTCTGCCTCCCCAGTTCTGAGATGATAAGGCACGTGCCACCCGGTCCAGCTGTTTTTTTTTTTTTTACATAGATTTGAGGGTTGGACTCAGGTGGTCTCGCTGGCCCAAGCATGTCACCAAGGAAACCATCTCCCCAGACCCCTAGTCAATTTTAACCTCGGTATTTTCGTGTTTCCTCTGGGAGGTGTTTGGGTTCCTCTGGTTGATGCTATTCTGCCACACAGCACATGGTCTTATGGGAGGTATTGTTTTATGCCACTTTAGCTTTATATTATGGGGCTGGGGATATTTCTACCATCGTGTAGATAAGGAAACATAGGCTTATGGGGTTAGGACTTGCTACGTTTTTGCATCGGTAAGTGCTGGCTACTTGCCTGCTATGCCCAGTGCCCTGAGAGTCGAGGACTTATAAGGGTACATTGTCTGTTTTTCCCCGATGCTGTCAGTGATGACATGTGCCTACCGTGACAAGAGTTTTAATGGTGAATTCACTGCTTTTCTCATTGCTATGGTCTGACACTCTGAAAGAAAAAAAAAAAAAAAGCCGCTGCAGGGAGGGAGAGTGGATTGTGGCTCACAGATTGACGGGACAGTCCATCAGGGGAGAGAAGGTGTAGAGGCAGAGGAATGGGACCAGCTGGTCACGTGGCATTTACAGTCAGAAAGCAGAGAGAGAGAGATGGATGCTGGCCCTCGGCTCACTGTTTTCTCTAGTCCAAGTCTCTCACCCCGGGAATACTGTTTTGTCTACATTTAAAGGAGGTCTTCCCTCCTGGATAAATCAATTCCAGAAACTTTCTCATAGACGTGTGCCTAGGCTCCTCTTCTCGGTGATGGTAGAGTCTCCCAAGCTGACCACCCTAACCACCACAGACAGGATTTAGTTCAGTAATAATTACATAGTGAGTGAATGCCATGGGTCATGTCATGCTGGGTGTCCTACATGTGTCTGTGATGTTGGTACCCTGCAGGCCATCACTCTCCCAACTCAAACCTGTTCCTCTGCCACGCCAACCTCAAGAGTGCAAACAACTGCTGTGTTCCATACAGCTTCTGAGGGAATGATCGGAACTGCTTTGATGCCGCCCCCACGAAGTGGAGACTCCTTTTACTAACTTAGAATGGAGGGAGTTTGCCCTCCTTAGAACAAGGGAGCACTGGGCTTGAGGTATTTTTCCCTCTACAAGGAGGTTTGAGTTTAAAAACTAAGATGATGCTTTGGGGAGAGCTAGAGACACCGGGGGAGAGGGTCTGTTCATTTTCTGTCCTGAGTCCCTCTCTGCCCGAGTGAAGATGGTTGGCATTTTTCTGAGTCACTAAGTATTGGATGCTCACGAGTTTAGACAGGACAGCAAATGGAAACGGACTCTTCTCTGATCTTCCTAAGTGGGAAACAGCTGTTCTTCTTAGCTTGAGAGACACGCTGTTTGCTTTCCAAACATGTGCATGTGCATGCACACGTACTCAGTGCTCAACATGCTGTTAGGAAAAAAAATCAAATATTGCATACAACTTTTCTGAAAGGGAAGACACACAAAAGGGTGGACCAGGATGACACACACACACACACACACCCCTCCCCTTTCTGCTTGTATGCCCTGGATCTTCAAAGCACATTTATCTATGTGTATTTGGGATTTGCAGTGTCACTGGCCACAGCTAAGGAGACGCTAGATTTCGGGAAAAAAAACACTAGGAAACAGGGATGGTTCCTTGTATACTGTTTCTTGTAAGCTCATTCATTTCCGTTCTTCAGAAGCTATTTTAAGTGTGAATAATACCCAGTCCATGGCTGTTTAAAGTGTTAATCACTAAGAACTTAACACTGTGTTTTTATTTCCTGTTTTCTGGTAGCCTTGCACTTCTTCTCTGTCCGTTTAAATATGGAAAGAGGTCTTCTGGGGGCTGTATGAGTCAGCGTTTTGTTACTGTAACAAATGGCTTGAGGCTTTCCCACTTTTAAAGTGTTTGTTCAGTTTAAGGTTTGGAGACATCAGCCTAATGGCAGGAGAGGACAATAGCAGGAGGTGTAGCCACTCACATCTTCAGACAGGAAGTAAAGAGGAAGAGGCTGGGGTCCCTTGGTCCCTTCTGAAGGTCTGCCTTAAATGGCCTAAAGACTTCCCAGTAAGCTCTGCCTCTTCATAGGTCCATAGCCAACCTGGGCATGATATCTCATACCATGAGTCCCAGCACTCAGGACGTAGAGGCAGGTCGATCGACATGAGTTCGAGGCCAGCCTGGTCTACAGAGTGAGTTCAGGGCTACACTGAGAAAACCTGTCTCTAAAACCAAACAAACAAAGATGTCCATGGCCTCCTTACGGTGCCAATCTGGGGACGAAGCCTTTACTCGTCGGATCGTTTCTGACTTTTTGTGTTCTTGTTTGAGAATTTCATTTACTGTTTGATCTTTGAGACAGCGTCTCACTGTGTAATATCCAGACTAGCCTTGAATTCTCTGTCATTCTACCACATTGCCCCAGGTCCTGGGGTTGAAGGCACGTGCTGCTTCACCTTGGGGGACCAGTTTTTTAAACATTTGAATAAGTATGATTTCAAGGCCGACCACTTGGTACTGGATAACAAATCAGGGGTCTCATCCCTGGGGCAGACTGTTTCTCTGACTCTCAGCAATTATTAGTTGTCTGTGTGTTTTTGTTTTTGTTTTTGTGTTTTTTGTCTGTGGGTGAGGCCCTGTGAGATTGACTCCTTCCCTGGTAGCATGTCTATTGACTTTGTACTTGTCCGGGTCGTGTTTAGGAAGCCATATTGTTGAGGTACCACAAGTGACACATTTCTGCCATTTCTAGGAGACAGAGTCTCCTAGCAGGTTTCCTGGTCCTTTGGAGTTTGCAGTCTTTCTGCCCCCTCTCCCGCAATGTTTCCCGAGCTTTAGGTGCAGGGGTCAGAGTGCAGCTGTGTCCAGTGAGGCTCAGTTGTTCTCAGCGTTTCGACTGGTTTGGATTTTCTGTATTAGTCTCCATCTTTTGCAGAGAGGAGGTTAGTGGGATCTCTGTGTGTCTAAGGAGGGTGACTTAGAGTGCAGTGAGGAGTCATGCTGGTTTAATAAAGTGACGGTTAGAGATTCTCCTCAAAGATCCACGACTTCACTAGCCTTGGGTACTTGGCTAGATTTCCACTTCCAGACATGATCCCCCTGTGCCGAGTGAGACCTTAGTTCAGTTAGCAGTTGTTGCTTACAGTCAGATAGGAGACCCAGTCCTTAGCATATATACTTTTGGGGGATGACTTAACCCAAGCCATAGCAAATGTGCCTAGAGTTTCATTTGGGCAAGGTGGCTATGACCTAGAGATGACGATGAACAAGCCACAGTCAACAGCATAGTGATGTGTGCTTGAAAAAAAAATCTGTGGAGAGGGTAGAATTCATGCAAAGTGTTCTGAGAACAATGAAGGAAAGTAAAGGTGTATTGATGAAAGATTGAGGCGAGCTGAAGAATACACGTCGGCACAGATGGTTGTCACTGTGTTTTTCCATTAACCTCTTCTGGGTGGCTTTCCTGCTTCCAACACAGGTGAGGAGGCAGAGAAACCCGACCTTGGCAATGACTTTGAAAATATAGTTCAAGTAGATCCATGGACAGGAGCGTAAGCCATGAAGCTTGCTAACTAAACACCAAGGTTTGTATTCTGGAATGAGAGTTCTCTCGCTGGCAAGATGGCTCAGTGGGTAAAGGCACTTGTTTCTGAGCTCAGTAACCAGAGTTTAATGCCTGGGACTCATATGTAAGTTGAGCTGATTCCTGCATGCTGCCCTCTGGATCCCTGTGCATGCGCGCGCACACACACACACACACACACACACACACACACACACACACACACACACACAGAGAGAGAGAGGGGGGAGGATCAATATATAAAGTGAATTTAATGTTTTAAAAATAAAATAGAGTTCCTTAATTGTATTTTACTTGTGGGTGTATGGGTGTGGGCGTTTGCATGCACACGTACACACACACATACCCAGACATGTGAAGAGGAAAACCATGTATATCTTTCAGTTGCTGTTAACATCTTTTTTTGAGATAAGAACTCTCACTTGCCTGGTACTTTCGAGTTCAGCTCTGCTGGCTGGCCAGTGGTCTGCAGCCATCCTCCTCTCTCTACCTACACAGGTCTGGGATTACAAGCCCACACGCTATGCCCAGCTTTTCTTTCTTGATGTGTGTGGGTTGCGGGGCTCAGTTCAGACCCTCAAACTTACACAACAAGTAGTTTACCAAGTTAAGTTGCCTTCCCAGCCCTGGAGTTCTACAGTTTTAAATGGTCACATACGGATGTTGTACATACGGTTCAGAGCCTGAAAGATATAAACTGGCCACTCTTGAAGAAAACCAGGGTCCATTTTCCAGCATGGATACTGGGTAGCTCTAAACCACCTGTGACTCTAGTCCTAGACACAGTGCCCTCTTCTGGTCTCTGCAGGTACTGCTCCCATATCCACATACTGCTGCATACTCCCACACAGACAGGCACATAGGCATAATCTAAAAATATTTTTCAAAACCTTCTTTTATTTGTCCCGGATAATAATGTTTCTCAGAGTTTTACTTCTGAGCTGGGATAATATGGCATCCTAGAATGTTAGTGCAGTGCCAGTTTGGTGGGAAGTATTAGGAGCTTTTTCTATTGACCCTTTTACAGTATCGCTTTCAGGAGAGCAGCAGAACTCTGATGTTAAAGTAAGCGATGGGGGCTGGAGAGATAGCCCAGCAATTAGGAGCAAGCGATGCTCTTGCAGAAGGCCTGAGTTCAGTTTCCAGCTACCGTATCGAGTGTTTCCCACCTGCCTGTAACTCCCGTTCCTCAGCACCTGACATCTAACGTCCATCGTCTGGCCTCTGTGGTTATTTACACTCTCACACACATACACACGGAGAGATGCGCAAGCACATAGCTTAATATAGAATGCATCTTTTAAAAAACTGATGGACTCCAGACTCTGATCAAGGCATTCATCTGCTACAGGAACAATGATTGTCATGTGCGTGATTAATATACTAAAAAAAAAAAAAAAATCTTAGAAATATGATCACTTCAGTGGCTTGGGCATTCTGGTCTTACTCGTGCCACGTGATTGCTTTCTCTTCATTTTATTCAGAAATTATTTGCAAGAGAAATTAGCCAATCCATTTTGAACGAGGGATCCCTTGGTCTGGGGTAATAGAGTCTGGTGTGTGAATGAGAACTACGCGATTAGACAGTGGGACTCTTTGGGGGAGGGGTGGCACATTCAGGCACAAATGCCAGGTGCCGAGTCCTAGATGTGGCAGTGCATGTTGGTAATGCACCTGAGGCAGGAGGATTGTGAGCTGGGTGACGACTTGGGCTACCCGGTGAGACCCTGTGTGTCCTAGGAGGTGGTTCAGTGGAAGAACTGAGCTGAATTCCAAGAACCGAGGTAAAAGCCATGCACTACGGTATGTGTCTGCAATCCCATCGTTCCTGCAGTAAGACAGAAGGCAGAGGCAGGAGAACCACTGGAAGCTCATGGACCAGATAGCCTGGTATACACAGCAGCAAACATGAAACTCTGTTTCTAACAGAGGAGGAGGAGGAGGAGGAGGAGGAGGAGGAGGGCAACAGGAGTTTATCTGTTGATTTTTGACATGTTCACTGGGCATCACCTCTTCCTCCCCCAAATTCAACATCAAAAAGCTCAGCCCAGGGACGGGTGAAATGCCTCAGGGGTTAAGAGTGAGTTCTACTCTTGAAAAGGGCCCAACTTTGATTTCGGTTGCTGGGCAGGCAGCGTACAACCACCTGCAACTCAACTCGAAGTGATCCAGCGCCCTCTTCTGGCCTCTGCAGGCATCTGCACTCATGTGCACAGATCCACACACAGACATAAACATACACTAAATTAAAAATATGAATAAAGGCCGTAGAGATGGCTTGGCAGTTAAGAACACTGGCTGCTCTTCCAGAGGTCCTGAGTTCAATTCCCAGCAACCACATGGTGGCTCACAACCATCTATGATTGGATACGATTTCCTCTTCTGGCATGTCTGAAGACAGCTACAATGTACATGAAATAGAAAAATAAACAAATCTTTACAAATATATAAGTAAAAATTAAAAACCAGAACTTATTCAAATGTACTATACTTCTGACTTATGCCAAAAAAGATGTCAGACTCTGCTTTTAATGTTTAATGTAGTAATTTACACATACTTAGCTTCTTTATTTTAATTTTTGGTAAGCAATTCTACTGTTGTATGTTTGGGGGAAATACTGCCTTTGTTTTTTAGTGACTCACAGTGACTGGAGACCCAGCTAAAGCAGCTATTATATTTGATAAAGACCCACATTCCTTGCAGGACTTGACCCCAAAGATTTCACATTAGCCCTTGAAATTTCTCTTTCCAGAACTCTGACAACAAAACGATCACAGCTTTCTGCCGTATCCCAGTAATAACGTAACTCCTCCAGGGCAGCGTGGAGGCAAGCATTTTATAAACAACTGTGCTAAACTTATCCCAGCACTGGGAACAGTGGCCGGCGTTTATTTCTCTACCCGGGATTCAAGGTGTACACGTGTGCCTTTGAGCCTGTTAAGCTGTCTCTCAAGAAGGTACACAGGGATTTCCCCTCTGATTTCCTAACTCATCCCCTTAGCACACACCTCACTGCTTGGAATGAAAACACACACTTCAGTTCTTTAATTAGCCATGTTACCAATATTTGAGAGCATTCCAATTGAGAAGATTAGCAGTATTCATTCATTCAATGATTTATTGGTTCTTTTTGTACAATTTTAGGGGCTTGTTCATGTGTTCACATGTTTATGTACATGCACATGCATGTGCTTATGTGTAGGATGTGCACATGTGCACATAGAGGCCAGCTTTCATGGAGTGTCTTTCTGTAGCTCTGTTTTTTTTTTAAAGAGAACATGGTCTCTAATTGAATCTGTGGCTCTGACAAAACGCTTGAGGCAAACAGTGTAAAGAAAGAATGGTTTGTTCCAGCTAGAGACTTCAGTATCTGGTCACTTACATTGTTTGTGTGTCTGTAGCAAGGAGGAAGAGAAGGAAGAGAGGGAGAGAAGGGAAAGACAGAGACACATAGAGAATATGGAACAAATAAGAGACAAAGAGATAGAGATAGACAGCCAAGATGAGAATAAACAACAGAGATAATGAGATATAGAGAGTCAACAAGAGAATGAGAGCAATATAGACACAGACAGATAACACACAGTAGGAACAAAATGCTGTCAAAACAGGGACACGCTCTCAGTGACCCATTTTCCTCCATCTAGGCTCTGCCCTGTAAGTGTCCACCACTTCCCAACCCCCCATTAAATACATAAACCCACAGGTTAGATAGGAGCTGCCAGTATCCACTTCCTCAAAGCTGACTGGATGGTGTGTTCATGGGTGATGCTAAGTGGGAAGAGATGGAGTGATGGGGTAGGGACCAGTCCTGCTGGTGTGTGTGAGTGTGTGTGTAGTGTGTGTGTGTGTGTGTGTGTGTGTGTGTGGTGTGTGTGTGTGTGTGTGTGTGTGTGTGTGTGTGTGTGTGTGTAGTGTGTATGTGATGACTTGCTTGAGCACGGTTCCCAACCTTTGTTTCTGAATTGCCTTGTTAGAATTCTTTACAGGTCTTCTGTAAGCATTTGGCAACATTCAAGGGATGGAAAAGCCATTGAAAACGGAGTTTTACCTCCAGTCTTGTTAGGATCTGGTCATCACTATGGGGCAGGGGCGGGTTCAACCAAGGAAGATCACTGAGTCTATGCAGTGCTGTCCTGCCGACTGTCCCCATGTGGTGACAGACTACCTGACAGAAGCCACATAAGGTAGGGAGGCTTTATATCAGCTCACAGTTTGAGGGTATAATCCATCATGGCAGGGAAAGCATGAGGCTGATGCTCACATGGTCACGCAGCATCCACAGTCAGGAAGCAGAGAGAGATGGATGCTGGCGCTCAGCTTACTGTCTCCTTTTACGATGCAGTCCAGGACCCCAGCCCATGGGATAGAGCTACCCATATTTGGAGCACCTCAGTGATTCCTCTCTGGAAATCTCACAGACCTTGTCCAGAGATGTCTCTCCTAGGTCATTGACTCTAAGTCTAGCCAAGCTGATATTGAAGATTGGTTTTTACAACTAGCAAGATGAAAAAAAAAATTACAGGCTGGAGAGAGAGAGCTCAGAACTTAAGAGGCTTCCTTGGCTGCTTTTCCAGGGACCTAGGTCCGAATCTCAACACCCACAGGGTACCTAGCAACCATCTGTATCACCGGTTCCAGGGAGATCCAGTACTCTCTCCTGGCTTCCAAAGGTACCAGGCATGCACACGGTGAACAGATGTATGAGCAGGCACTCACACATACATGCAAAATAAAAGGAAGTGCACCTTTGTTTTGCCGGCCTGTCTTGCCACACTGAAGGGCTTCTTCGCATCTTGAGCTGCTTACATTTCTGTTTCTTACCTCCATGTTTCCGTTGGGATACCAGCTGCTGCATGAGGCTCTGTCGCCAGGTTTTTACCTGTAAGTCCAGTATTTCACTTACAAACCTAGCATTTTTTTACCACTGGGAGAAAAATCAAAAGGACAGGCTTGGGATGGTGTTAGATAAGATATACCTACAGGCACAGCTATAGATGTAGTTATGGATCATAAAATTGAATGTCTGAATCCCTAACCGTGTCGTGTGTCTTCTATCAACTGAAATCCGATTTTAAGGCTTGTAATTTCTCTTGTTCCTTGGGGTTCATCCCCTTCACAGCCTTGCTTGTAGGATTAGGAGTGAATTTTAATATGAATTTTCCTCTCCTAACCAATTTATGCATCCTTTCTTCCTGAGGGTTATTCTACATCAATTGTACGACAGATCCAGCAGAAGGCTTAAGTACTGTAATTTTGTATCTAGGGATGATCCATGGCTAGAATCCAATTTTCTATCCTGGTTAGGGTGGCAGAGTCTGACTGGGATGTTTACTGGAATGTGAAATCATTCGTGGATTAGTTTTAGGGGATTTTTGGTTTTATGTTTGGACACAGGTCTCATGTAGCCCAGGCTGCCCTGGAACTTACTGTGGAGGTAAGGATGACCTTGAACTCCTGATCCTGTTCGTGTATGAGGTGCTGGGGATAGAATATAGGACTTCTTGGATGCTTGACAAGCAGTCTAACAACCAAGCAGCATCCTCAGAACCCACATTAGCAGGTATTCTTAAAAATCTGGGACTGTGTTCTGTGCGGATGTGTCTCTGTGTGGAAATAGGAAGTCTGGGAACCCCTCTCCTACCAGCCTGGGCATTTGGAATGGGTGGGATATTGGTGCCAAAGAGCGAGGAAACGGGCTTCTTGTATATTGTTCTCATTGTTTCCTTGGCAGACAGCTGAAAAGAAATAGTTTGTCAAGCTGATAGCCTGGTGTCTCAAGTTGTGAAGAGGTGTCCATACTTAAACTAAGTAGGATGTTCAGGAGACACAACATCTTATTAAGTCAACCAATAGCCTGGAGATCTTTCTTCTCTCTCTCTCTCTCTCTCTCTCTCTCTCTCTCTCTCTCTCTCTCTCTCTCTCTCCCTCTCCCTCTCCCTCAGTATGCAGAGATAACAACTTAAGCTTAAGGGCA
>NC_034612.1:23565008-23569069 GCF_900095145.1 Mus pahari
CTCTCCCCCTCTCTCTCCCCCTCTCTCTCCCTCTCTCTCTCCCTCTCTCCCTCTCTCTTTTCTTAATGGGAAGTTTTGGGAATTTGTGAATGCTAGAAATGTCCTCTGCCACTAAGTCATGCCCCATCCCCTCCCTGGGGGATTCTAGGCAGGGGCTCTACCTCTGAGCCACGCCCCCAGCCCCTCACTGGAGGATTCTAGNCAGGGGCTCTACCACTGAGCCACGCCCCCAGCCCCTCCCTGGGGGGATTCTAGGCTGGTGCTCTACCACTGAGCCATGCCCTAGCCTCTCCCTGGGGAATTCTAGGCAGGGGCTCTATGACTAAGCTACACTCCAGTGACTCCCTGGGGGATTCTAAACACATTTTATAATTAAGCTGTATCCTTAGTATCCTTGTGGTAAAGTATACCAGTGAGATGAAGGATCTCACTAAGTTGCCCAGGCTGGCCTTGAACTCGCTGTATGACCCAAGATACCCCTCCCCCAACTTTCTGAGTTGCTACAACTGTAGATCTGCACTTCCAGACCCAGCTGTTTTGTCACTTAAAAAAAAAAAAATCCCTGAATTTGTAAAAAAAATACCTACAACTCTAGGCAGGGGAATATCAAGATTTCTCTACGTTAAGAAATTAATTATGGTAAAATATATATAACAGACCTTATCGTCTTCACTGTTTCTGAGGGTGCAGGTTTCGAGGGTTAAAAGTGTTTACTGCCATGGAGACACTTTCTGTCTTGTAAAATGAAGCTCTGCCAAGTGGAAATGCCCATTCCTTTCCCCTCCCTTCAGGGTCTTTTGCTTTTATGTTTTGAGAAGGAGTCTCACATAGCCCAGACTGCCCTGAAACTTACTGGGTAGACAAGGAAGACCTTGAACTCCTGATCTTGCTAGTGTATGAGGTGCTGGGGGCGGGGGCTTGTCAGTTGCCTTGGAAACCGCTGGACTAGGATAAGCACTCTTCTGCTTTCTGTCTCAACACATTTGACTCCTCTTGGTACTTCCAATAAATGACATCCAGAATTTGTCCTCATGTGACTGGTTTCTTTCTTCCTCCCACTTGGAATAATGTCATGGAGGTCCACCCATGTTTTAATATGTGTTGGGGTTCCCTTCCTTTCTTCAGACTGAATAAAATTGCATGGTATGGATGTGCCACATCTTGTTTATCCCTTAGGCCATCACCCCTACTTCTGGGCTATTGTAAACAGTTCTGCTGTGAGCATGAGTGTGTAGATACATGTTCAAGTCTGTGCTATAGATTCTACTGGCCATAAACCAAGATTGTACTTGCTGGGTCATAGAGTTGTCATTGTTGTTGTTTTTAATTTTGTTTGGAATACAATTCAATTTGCTCAGCATCTCTACTAGTTTATATTCCCCTTCTCAGTGTATTTGGGAATACACTGAGAATACACTGCATTCACACTGCAGTTATTTATTCTTGTGGGGGTGTGGGGGTGTGGGTGTGTGTAAGGCAGAGGACAACCTTGAGTGTTATTCTGCCTTATTTTTTGAGACAGGATCTCATATTGATCCCGGAACTCACCAATTGGCTAGTCAGGGTAGGTGCAGTCTCAGGAATCCACCTGCCTCAGTCTCCTCAGCCCTGCAATTATAGGTAGGTACTTGATTTTTCAAGGTGGGTCCTCATGAATATAAAGCAAAGTTACCCGGCCTGAGCCTTCTCCCCAGCCCTGGTTTTTGTTTGTGTTCTGATTGGAGGAAGTTTGGACGGTTGAGTCCCAGTAGGTATAATGTGGTGTGACATTATTGAATGTGTGCTTGGTGGAATGAGACCTGGTCCTGGTCCTTACAGCAGAAAGTAGATACGGTGAACATTGGTGTGTGTGTGTGTGTGTGTGTGCGCGCGCGCGCGCGCACATGCATGCATGCAAAGATCAGACGACCATCTTGTGTATTGGCCTTCACCTTCCTCCTTGTTTGAGGCAGGGTCTCCTGTTATTCCCCATTGTGTACTCAAGAGTAACTGGCCCATAAGCTTCTAGAGATTCCTCCTGTTTCTGCCCCCCTATCTCACCACAGGGGTTAACAAGACTCAAGGATTACAGATCTACACACCACCAACTCTAGCTTTATGTGGGTTCTGGGCATCTGAACTGAGATCTGGTCCTTAATGCTGGGATGGCAAGGGCTTTTCTCGCTAAGTCATTCCCCAAATCCTCCAAAGCAAATACTTTAAAAGTGTCTTGTAAAAAATAATAATAATAATAATAAAAATAGAACCAGAAAATGTGCAGTAAAACCAAAGTCCAGGGACTAGAAATATGGCTTAGCAGTTCAGAACCCTTATCACTCTTACAGAAGATCCAAATATGGTTCCCAGCACCCACATTAGGTGGCACACAACTGCCTGTAACTGCAGCTGTCCTCCAGGCAATCTAACGCCCTCTCCTGCCCTCCTTTGGTACTGCATTCACATGCACATACCCCACACACCCTCACTCAGAAACACAGCACATAGTTACATAATAAATGTTTTTTCTTTAATCTATTGCTCAAGTGGTAGAGAAGTTTTGATTAGAGTACTACTCTCAGGAGAGAACAATGCTTAGACTTCTTTTGCGTACTTCTGAGAGTTTACAAAGGTGTGTTCATTGGGAGGCTTGGTTTATTATTTCCAGTTATCGGAAAGAGTCCACACCAAACAGGGTATAGTATATATACCAGTGACCAGAGTCATTCAGGTGGCTGAAGCAGGAGGGTCATGACTTCAAGGACGTCCTGTGAAACTTAGTTAAAGTCTCAAAATAAAAATTGGGAACACAACTCTGAAGTAGAAAGTTTGCTTCGGATACGCAAAGCTCTGGGTTCAAACAGGAAGGGGAGAGAGGGAGGGGGATGGAAGAGGGAGAGGGAGAGGGAGAGGGAGGGGAAGGAGAGGAGGAGGGAGAGGAAGAGGGAAAGGAGGGAGGGAGGGAGGGAGGGAGGGAGGTGGGAGGCAGGCAAGCAGGTAGGCAAGCAATATACCCTTTAGGGAGTAAAGGGAAGGGCCCAGCAGTGAGTAGGTGGGAAGTGGTGTATGAGCCCTCTCCAGGAATAATATGGGTTGGATTCCATCCAATCCAGGAGAACGCAAGTGTTTCAGGTCTGAGGGAAGTTTGTGCATGAGGACAAGAGTCTGGAAGGCCCAGTGACCCGGTGGCAAGTCAGCAAAGAGAATGCCAGTCACAAGGCCTGCCTTTCAGGAATGAATCTATTCTCGTCCTGGTGCGTCACAGTCCTCAAGCTTTCAAGGATATTTACAAAGAAGGCAGCCAGGAATGGCAGTTTGGATGTAGGAGCCATCTGGCTTCCAGGGTCTGTGGTCTCACCTGGGTTTCGGAGGCTCATCCCCACACCCAGAGCAGCTGGCTGCTTCCATTTGCATTCCCCAGAGTTGCCTTTTATAGAAGGCATGCCTGAGAAGAGACAGGAGAGAAGAGGAGAGAGAGGAGAGGGAGTGGAGAGAAGAAGGAAGGCAGAAGACAGGAGGGGAAAGACAAAAGAAGAGGAGGAAGGGGGAAGAAGAGAAGGAGACAGAGGAGACCAGAGAGGAGAAGGGAGAGGGAGGAAAAGGGGAGAGAGAAGACTCATTTTTTGATTTCCATCTGGGACCCCTGTCAGCTGTGTGGTACCCACATACATTCGGTGAAGCTCCACCCACCTCAGGTCACTGACCCACGCTTCTCTCATCTCGGAGAGCTCCCTCATAGGCATATCCAGCAGTTATGACTCATCAGGGCCTCAGGCATCTCTCAACCCAGTCAGGTAGATGTTCCAAATATTCATCCAATCTCTAAGTATAGAATATTATAATGATAATAATTATACCAAGGAGCTTGTGACAAAGGGTAAAAGGAGACTGAGGATGAACTTGGGGGTCTTGTCACTATATATACATTGTGTGTGCTGTAAAGTTTGGTACACTTGCCAGAATATGTAGACAATTGTGTCTTTCTCTCTCTCTCTTTCTTTCTTTCTTTCTTTCTTTCTTTCTTTCTTTCTTTCTTTCTTTCTTTCTTTCTTTCTTCCCCTTCCCCTCCCTTTGGCTGATACCTG
>NC_034612.1:23569215-23582694 GCF_900095145.1 Mus pahari
TCTTCTTCTTCTTCTTCTTCTTCTTCTTCTTCTTCTTCTTCTTCTTCTTCTTCTTCTTCTTCTTCTTCTTCTTCTTCTTCTTCTTCTTCTTCTTCTGAAATGGTGAAAGGACCTGTGTTGGCACAAGATGCTCCAAGACCAAGTTCTTAGCACAAAGGACATTTATTTGTCCCAGAGGGACAAAGGGCAGGGAGTAAAAGGCAGGAGATAGAGGATGAAGGAAAAGACGAAAGGGGCCAGAGAGAGGGGCAGGGATATGGCCCATGGGGCAAATGACAGTTTATAAATGTAAAAGGAAAAACTTTGTGTTAAGATGAGGTGTTTAATTTTTATTAGATGAGTTTATTAGGGTAGCCAAAAGGAGGTTTTTGGTTGTGGGACCTCAGTACTTTTATAGCTGAACCTTGGTATTCAGTCTCAGGGGGAAGAAGTGGCCAAGTGGTCAAATAAGGAAACAGACCTTGGTGCCTAGCTTTAAGGACATAATCTAACTTAAAAAAAAAAAAAAAGCAAGAAAGATGGAATAGGGGAAGGGGAAGGCCTGCCAGAGCCACGTTTACAATGCTTGGCTGCCTAAAACCCCTTCAGACAGTTTCACTACATAGCCCAGGCTGGCCTAGAACTCTTAACCCTCCTGCCTCAGCCTCCAAAGTACCAGGATTCCAGGTGTGTGCCACCATATGCTGCTGAACCTGTGTTTTCTATCACCCAATACCACCCAGGAAGAATCACCCAGGTGTGCAGCTCCTTATTGCCCGTGTAAAGCAAAGTCAGAAACGTCACGGATCTCCCCTCTGCCAGGACTCTAAATGAGAAGTCCCAGGATTTGAGTCCCGAGTCATACTTCCAAGTTTTCAATGGCATTGCTGTAGCTAATGTGATCTCACATTCCGTGTGCCTGCTCTTTTGATTGGTTAGCAAATAACAGAACACCCACCTACCGCTGTGTTAGTCATTGGAGGCCCTTTCTAGTCACTTATGGGGGACTCTAGAGGATCCAGACCCTCCCTTCCCCCACCCCCACCACCCCCCGCTCATATGTCAGCTCAAGTAGGTGACTTTCTAGTCGGTTCTGTCTGTTCCAGTATGGCTGAGCCAAATATCATGTTCCCTGAACCAGCATTACAAACAGCCTAGACAGGAAAGACCTATCTTCTTTGTTAAGAGGGAACAAACCTCTCAAAACTAGTGTGTGTGTATGTGTGTGTGTATGTGTGTGTGTGTGTGTGTGTGTGTGTGTGTGTGTGAAGTCAGATGTCAGCTTGGGTGTCATTGCTCAATTGCCATCTACTTTATAGTTTCAATCAGAGGGTTTTTTTGTCTGTTTTTGTTTTTGTTTTTTTACTGTTTTAGGCACTAAGAACAAAACAATACAATAGTCCACCAAAGTCCAACTTAGTGAAACAATGAGTTATTGAGTTTGCCCGCTGGGGTATGGGTGGAAGTAATAATGTGCAGTATCATGGGTGACCCAAAGGTAGTTGCATCACGGAAGGGCCCAAAGCTGCATCCTTGGATCTTGATACCGAACTTACACTCATTTCTTGCCAAGAGTCTTCCTTCCCTAGTAACCATTGCTGCTTGTATAACTTAGGGAGGTACTTTGTGCATAGTGTTAAGTTCCTGCTTTCTGAAACTTCTAAGATTCATTCACTTCCTGAGCTTTCTAGGAAGACTTCTTCCCTCTTGGAGGAATTGCTGCCCAAAGCCATGTGTTGTGAGTGAGGAATGTCCCTCAGAGGTTCATGTGTTTGAACATTTTGGTCCCCTGTAGGTGGTGCTCCTTTGGGAGGTTATGGAGAATCTTTGAGCTGAGGGGGTCTAGCTGTCAGACATGGTTTAATAGCTGGAAACCTTGACGAGTCCACCCGTCTGTCTGTCCAACCATGGTGGGATTTCTACCCATACTTCCACAGCTATAGACAAAGCAGCTCCTGCAACCATACCTTTCCCACCCCCTGAAAACATCAGCCAAGACAAACCCTCTCTCCCTTAACTCGATTCTACCAGGGATTTTCCCACAGCACTAAGAAACATATCCATCACAGTATATGTTAAATACAATTGTTTTCTCTGATGCATTTGACCTGCAGTTGGCAGAACCTGGGCATGCATAGCTCATGGATGGGTCAAGCTGGTTGTATTTATGCAACCATCTTCCTCTCTTGTCTATATGGGACGGGAGCCTGGGAAGCACATCTGTTTATTTGTGGCTGAATCTCTAGGTCTAGGGTGTAGAAAGAGCTTGCATTGTTTGAAGACATGGACAACTCTCATTTTTGTTGTTGTTGTTGTTGTTGTATTTGATGTACCCTTGTCTCTCTTTCTAGATCCCTGTCGTGGCTTCCTCCTCCGTGATTCTCACAGACTGAGATGCGGTGTCTCTGCTGGGGTGGGCACCCCAAAGAGAGACTTATAAAATCTCAGCGTGGCGGCGGCGGCGAATCAGAAATATTTTCCTTTTTAGGTGTGTGTGCGCGTGTGCAGTTGTGCACATGTACGCTGGTGCCAATGAAGGCCAGCAGAAAGTAGCTGACTCTCTGGAGCTACAGTGACAGGCAGTCGTGAGCCACCTGCTGTGGGTGCTGACAAACTCAGATCCGCTGCAAGAGCAGCTGACACTCTTACCCACTAAGCCATCTCCATCCAGCTCCACAAATACTTTCCCATTTGTTGAACTCGGGTTCTTTATTTCTTACCATGCATGGATATTTTATTCTGAGCCTTATTGACCTCTCAATTGTCTGACTCATTATAAGAATTATTCTCAAGGGTCTGTACTTTTTTTTTTTGGAACCAGCTAAGCAGGGGTGAGATAAATCTTAGGCCCCTGTCTGGACTGTAAATACCAGGCAGTCATGGCTCTATCTTCTTGGGTGCCTTTCCCCTCTAGAGATTTATTTGAGTGCTTACAAAGACACTATTTTTTTTTCAAAGAAGGGAAAAAGGGATAATCAGGGAAGGGCAGAGATCCTCCTGTACCGCAGCCAACTACCCTACCCAGGGAAGAGGCATTAGAAGACAAAGTGCTGGTTCCTTGTTAGGAAAGAATGATCACCAAGGACAAGAGCAGCTTTGCGGGGGACAGAAATCTTCTGTGTATCAGGTAGATTCCCTGTAAAGGGGACTTTTGACCTTAAAAAGCAGCGAGCCAATGCTTAATAGAAGCTAACTGCAGAAGAGGGCAAGCTTGTCTGGGAAAAACAGTACATTGGACTTCGAGTAGAGTTTTGCATAGGGATGCAATTTGCATAACAATGAAGGTATCTTGTTCCAGACAGTCTCTGTGATGGGAGCTAGTCCAAAATAGCCATTCTATGGATGCCCAGAAGCACCCCCCACCCCACCCCCACCCACCCGGCTCCAAACCCAGTTTTAAAAGGAAATTAAATGTGAAGGGTTGAATTCTGAAGTTGTTAGTTTTGGGAAGGGATGAGGGGGGACATTTCTGTGGTGTGCGATGCCTGGGAAATTCATTGAGGACAGCATTGGGTTTTCTGCTTGGAGAAGAAAAGTCTTCCCCTAATGGATTTTGGAGAAAAAAAAAAGATTATTTAATATTGGGTCCCGACTGGCCTTATGGAAAGGGAGGAGGGAGGGCATTCAAATTCATCCCCCAAGAGAAGATAAGTATTGCTGGCTTTTTGAAGTCTGAACCTTTTACTGAAATACATACTTTTTGCTCATAATTTATTGCTCTGCAGACAATAGAATGGAAAAGCTGTAATAGTTAATTATTCCTGGAGAAGAGAAAATTGGGTGTGCATGTGTGTAACCATGACAGTAACTGGTTTTGATTTATTGGAACTAAGCAGCAGCATCAGAATACCTAGATACTTTAGTGAAATGAAGGGTGTATGTATTATGTGTGGATAGAAGTGTGCATGTACTAATGGCTGGGTAGATATACATATAGATGCATATAAATGGATGGATACATATTTATGTATGTGCAAATAAGTATATTTGTGTACATATGTGTGTGAATAGAAACAAATATATTTATATATGGATAGATAGATAAATTGAAAAGAGATGGGTATATTTGTTTATATATATATTCATATATATAATGTGTATAGGTATATGTGTATGTGTATATATGTATATATATATATACATACATATACATATATACATACACACACACACACACATATATATATATATAGTTGTATAGGTAGATTTATGGATGGATGTATTGTATGCATAGATGTAAGTAAATAGATGGTAAGTAAAACTATGGATGGATGGATGGATGGATGAACACATGTATGATAAGTGTATATGTATGTGTACATGCATGTATAGCTATATCAATGGATAAATAAATAAATATGTATGAATGAATGTATCAGTTGATGCATGTATATGTGTATGTCTTGAAGTATATAGATGGATAGAAAGATGGATGGGTAGATAGATGGATGGGTAGATGATGGATAGGTAGATGGATGGATGATTGAAGGATGGATGAGTGGATCAGTGGGTTGAAGAATGAAAGGATGGATGGATGGATGGATGGATGTATGGATGGGTGGATTGATAGAGAGTTGGGTTCATTAATTATGCTCCAACAAAGAAAGAAGTGTGGGGGGGTAGGGAATTCCTGTACTGATAGAAACGATTTTTTCTTTTAGCTCAGTGAGTCTGATTAGTACTACCTGTTGTAATGGTAGCCAATATTGTTGGCTTGATCTTGAGTGAAGGTTTTATACAAGAAGCATAACTCTTGTGAGTTTGTAAATGCAACAGTCATGCCCTGTTCAGAAGCCAGACAGTATCTCTTCTCTGTCCTCCAGCTCTTACATTCTTTGTTCCATCTCTTCAGGGATGCTCCCTGAGCCCTGGGGGATGAGCACTAAAATAAATGTCCCACTTAGGCCTGAACACTCAATGGTCAGTTCAGCACGTTGACCATTTGCTGGGGCTCTTTAGAGATGACATTTATTTTCCACGCCAAGCATTGAAGAAAAGTGTTTATTGGGGGAAAGGAAACACATGTGTACAGCAGACAAAGAAGGAGAAGGAGCAGGAGGAGGAGGAAGAGGAGGAGGAGGAGGCCCTATGCAAAATAGAGGGGACACTTGAAAACCTGGAAAATCTAGTTTATTCTCAAGGGCTGGTATTTTGAAGTCCCTGAAGAGTCTTCCTCCCCTAATTTGGTTGGTTTTAAAGAAAAATAGGGTGGTTAATTGGCTGAAAACTGTTGTGTAACACTTATCTGGCCTTGAACTTCTCGAGCCAGTTCATCAGCAGGGGGCCTGCTGGTAGGAGACAAAACTGAAAAGGTCTTTGTTTCATTTTATTTTTTTCTATTCTTCTCTTATTGGAAATGGATTTCCCCCCCATTTAATATATTCTGATTACATTTCTGGTACCTACCATCTAAGTGGGGGAGGACTTCCATCTGAATCCACACCCTTGCTTGTCTCTAGTTTAAAAACAAGCAGGAAGACTGAAGAAGGAGAATAAAATAAAAATAACATAAAACGAAACTATAATAGGACAAAACAAGCAATCAGAAGAGAAAGCGCCAAAGAAAAAGCACAAGAAAAGCGTATAGACCCAGAGACATACACACTGATGCACAGTGAAATCTCGTAAAAACACAAGACAAAGGGTTTTTTGTTTTTGTTTTTGTTTTTTTTAATGCCCTGATAAAACAAAGAATCTTGAAAGATGCTATTAAGTTTGTTTTGCGTTGGCCATTGACTGCCTGGCTGGGGCCTCCTCTTAAGAGTGATTTGTATCCCTAAGAAGGCTCTGTTGGCGAGAACTCCTTTTTCCTTTGTGAGTGTCTGTCAGTAGGAAAGAGCTTCTGAGTTAGAGATGGGAGTTTGTGGACACTTGTCCTCTCGGCTCTGCGACTCCATGTGGAGCGGACTCTTACAGGCCCTGTGCCTGCAGCCAAAGCCTCAGTGAGCTCCCGGTGCATCAGTACTGTCATATTTAGAAGGCCTTGGTTCCTTGGTATCCT
This sequence comes from Mus pahari, assembly GCF_900095145.1. NCBI lineage: Eukaryota > Metazoa > Chordata > Mammalia > Rodentia > Muridae > Mus > Mus pahari. The sequence continues at coordinate 23,575,196 of NC_034612.1, forward strand.
CCATCCCCTCTGGCTCTTACAATCTTTCCACCTCGCCTTCCACGGGGTTCCCTGAGCCCAAGGGGCGGAGGGATCTGATGGAGATATCACATTTAGGACTGAGTGTTCCGTGGTCTCTCCCTTTCTGCACGTTTTCTGGCTGTGGGTCTCTGTATTTGTTCCCCTCTGGCTCAAGGGGAAGCATCTCTGATGATGGCTGAATAAGACACTGATTTGTGTGAGTATAGCAGAATGTCATGCGAAGTCATTTTATTTGCCATGGTCCTTTAGCAGAAAAGTCGTATCTGGTTGGTTCTTGGACACCTGAACAGTGTTGAGGGTGGGTTCTAGCTCATGGAGTGGGCCTTCAATCCAATCAGATAGTGGTTGGTTACACCCATAAGCTTTGCGTCACTATTGCCCCCTCTCATCACCCATCAGGTCACACTGTAGATGTGTGTAGCTATGTTGGTGGTTACCTTTCTCTTTGGGTAGCATGCAGAGTACCATTCAATACCATGAACACTAATCGGTAGGGTGGAAGGCTCTAGATAGGCACCCTCTTGAGTTCTCTGAGTTCGGTGAGTTGTGTAGGTGTTGTCTTCAATCAATAGGACCTTACTTTACCATCAGTTTGTGGAGAGACACTGACAGCCTTGGAAACACCCTGGGTTGTTTGGGAGTTTCCATGTGTCTTAGATAGGGTTGTATTGCTGTGAACAGACACCATGGCCATCGTCAAGGCAGGAGCATGGCAGCATCCAGGCAGGCATGGTGCAGGAGGAGCTGAGAGTTCTACCTCTTCATCTGAAGGCTGCTATGAGGAGACTCACTCCCAGGCAGCTAGGATGAGGGTCTTATAGCCCACACCCACAGGGACACACCTTCTCCAGCAAGGTTACAACTCCTAATAGTGTCACTCCCTAGGCCAAGCATATACAAGCCACCCCACCATGGGATCCCTTTAGCCAAAAACACAATTAGATATAACCCAATCTTGGTACTAGAAGCTTTATTTGGTGATGAGAAATGTTCAGTTGAGGTCCCACCTCCACTGTTACGTGGTGATTTCATTTAGAACAGTTTGATATATGTCTTATCTTTCAGGCAGCCTCTACTGTATTAGGTGGAAACTGACATTTCAATATGGGCTTTTTGGAGTGATCGTGTTCTGTAGGTCACCAATCCCCCAAAGGCTTCTAGAACTTCTGCAACCAAGCATGAGAAATGCAGGCTGCTCATCATGGATCAGTCCACAAATTCTAACCCCCAAGATCATTTCCTCAGAGTGCGATGAGTGCTGTAGGCCCCATAGGCTCACATGTCCTATGGCCCCCATAGACTCACATGTCCCATGGTTCCTATAGGCTCACAGGTCCCATGGCCCCCATAGATTCACATGACCCATGGTCCCCAGAGGCTCACAGGTCCCATGGCCCCAGAGGCTCACATGTCCCATGGCCCCCATAGACTCACATGTCCCATGGTCCCAGAGGCTCACATGTCCCATGGCCCCCATAGACTCACATGTCCCATGGTCCCCAGAGACTCACAGGTCCCATGGCTCCCATAGACTCACATGTCCCATGGTCCCCAGAGACTCACAGGTCCCATGGCTCCCATAGACTCACATGTCCCATGGCCCCCACAGACTCACATGTCCCATAGTTCCCATAGGCTCACATGTCCCATGGCCCCCTTGAACTCACATGTCCCATGGCTCCCATAGACTNCATGGCCCCCACAGACTCACATGTCCCATAGTTCCCATAGGCTCACATGTCCCATGGCCCCCTTGAACTCACATGTCCCATGGCTCCCATAGACTTACATGCCCCATTTGGTAGTGGTGGTGAGTAAAACTGTGGGACCTTTAGGAGTTAGAGCCTTGCTAGAGAAAGTGAATCATGGGAGTAGGTTTGGGGGTTTCATATAGCCATATGACCCTACTCTTCCTCCCTGCTACTTTGTATATAGAAGAAGTGTAATCCCTCCGCATCCTGACTGCCAAGCTGGCTTCACACTCCTGTGGCCACATCCTCCCCATCATGATAGATGGCATCCCCTCCAGAATTGTAAGCCAAAAGTAAATCTTTCCCTTGCCCAAGTTGGGGTCTTACCACAGCAACAGAGAGGAAGGCAAGAGGGAAACCATTTTCCTCTTGTGCATCTTCAGGAGTCTCCCATGAGTGATGTATTCAAATGGTTCCACCCATTTGCTCATTTGCACCCATCACCAAGCAAAGAGAGATGAGGGTAAGAGGTGCAGGTTTCTCCCTGGGATTTTTACCTCCAATCTATCCGTCTACCTGCTGTTTTTATCAGCTGGGATCTCCAGCTGGTGAAAGGACTAAGGTCATGATGTTTAGTCTTGATTGACAACTTCACTGGGACCTAAAATCACCAGGGAACAAAGGAGACTCCCTGGGCCACGCCCATCTGAGTTTCTAGATTAGGTTGTTTGAGGTAGGAAGAGCTACGTTGAATGTGGGTGGCATCCTCATGCGCTGAGATCCTGGACCAAGTAAAAAGGAGAAAACCAGCTGAGCAGCAGCATCCACCTCCGCTCTGCTTCCTGACTGCAGATGCTGTGTGACCAGCCACCTCACGCTCCTGCTTCGACCACCATGATGGACTGCACACCCTCAGACTGTGAGCCAAAACAAAACCCTTCCTTACATTGTTCTTCTCCGGCATTTTTGTCACAGCAATGGGAAGAATAATGAACATAGTCACGGTCAATAGTGAGGACGGAGGACTCTGCTTCCAGAAGATGCTCATTTTGTTCTGGAGATGACATCAGCAGGACTCCCGAGGAAAGCCTTTCTCAGACTTCACACACACAAGCAGGACCAGGGAGTAGAGAACAGAATGTAGAGCTGGCAAGACCTCCATCTAGAGAATGTTCTAAGGAGCTCAGTGGAGAAGCCTGCTTTGCTGTGTGAGGCTAGATTCCACACTGTGGAAGACATATGCACTGCCAACTCCAGCACCAGAGTGGCCCACTCAGCAATCCAACAGTCTGGGTGTTTGTGGTTTTGCTCATTTAGTATTTAGTTAGAGTGTTGTTGTGCCTCTTCTTGAATTTATCAATTCTCGAAGAAATTGGATTTCACCACTCGTAAATCTCCTGGATAAATCTTAGACTTGTGTTTATGTTGCCTTGTCTGGGAGCCCAAATAAGGAATTTTATAACAGACTAGGGATGTGTTTGGGTGCTTGATAGAGTGCTTGCCTGGCGTGCAAGGGCTGGAGAGACAGCTCAGCAGTTAAAAGTACTCATTCCTCTTGCAGAGGACCAGCATCCACACTGGGTACCACCACATAAACATCTGCAACGCCTATACCAAGGGATCTGACGCCCTCTTTTGGCCTCCATGGGCACCTGCATTCATGTGCATACCCACCCACAGACATTCACACATTTTGAGACCTTGTCTCAAAAATACAAACAAATAAACAAGCAACCCCTCAAAACAAAACAGAATCAAATAAAACAAAAAAGGTTGTTTCTTTCAACTCAAAACATAACAGTAAGAAATCAACCAGCCCAATCAATGAAGTCAGCAGTTTTCAGAAGATGAAACACATATGATCAATACAAATGGGAAAAAAAGTCTAACCTTACCAGAAGTCAGAGAAATACATGTTAAACGTACATCAAGAGTCTCTTATATCCCAGACAGACTAGCAAGTCATTAAAGCTAGGCCATTAAGAACCGGCTGCGTCTACACTGCGCCTGAGTTTGGTTCTCTGCCCCCCAGGTCAAGCAGCTCTCACCCACTGCTGATGGGAATGCAAACTGGTCCAGCCACTATGGAACTGGTACAGCCCTTTCTGGAAAAATGAACATCAGAACAACCATACAATCTGGCTGTACCACTCCTAGGTATATAAGGTTTCTCATTGAACTTGAGGCTTGCCACATTTTGAGTTCCAGTTAAATAGGACCATTCTTGGCTTTAGAAATGGAAGCCAAATAATCTAACACTAAGCCCTTCTACTTACTGAACTGTTTCTCCAGCTCCCACAATATTTTTTTTCAGCCATAAAGAACAAAGTTATGTCATTCATTAGAAGATAGATGTAACTGGTGATGATGATTAAGTTAATCAAGCCATTCTCAGAAAGACACATATGATATATATATATATATATATATATATATATATATATATATATATATATATATATTACCCATTTGTGATTCCCAGGTTTTCTATAGATGCATAAACATCAGCACTTGGAAGTAGAAGTGAGTCTGTCTAGAAAGGATGAGGGACTGATCGGAGTGAGAGGGGAGATATGGGAGAGGAGAGGACTTTGGGGAGGAAATGCAATGCAGAGTGAAGAGAATTTGCTCCCTTGTGAGTGTGTGTTTCTGTGTGTGTGTGTGTGTGTGTGTGTGTGTGTGTGTGTGTGTGTTGATGATGATGATGCAGTGCTAGGAGGTGGGAATCCAGGGCTGAGCCCTTCTGATTTCCCATCTATGTGGGTCACAGGGAATTACGAACCTCCCTGATTCCAGCTTGCAGAGAAATCTCTTGATTTCAGATACGCGCACAAATGATTCCACACTTTTGGTCTACTGACAGATGCGAGTCTGTTTCCTGTTTCACAGGGGAGCCTCAGAGTCAGAAGGGAGAAGGCCGTGAGTTCTGAGGAGGCTTTCATGTCTCCGGCTTGGGTCTCCCTCCATTGGAAGCCTGAGCTTTGTGGACAGTTCTGTCTGCAGCTGTTGGCACGGCAGGGCGGAGCAGGGCCAAGGGGGTTCCGCCAGGGATCTGGGTTTCAGGATCTCCTAGCTTTATGCTGAGTATGGTGGTGTTCAGACCACTCGTGACATTGCTGAGCCCTGATCTTCTGTCTTGATGTTTGTTTCTCCTGAGCATTGTTGGAATAGCAGCCATTTTCCCTGTGGACGACTCCTAGGAAAAGTTATGAACATATGTTGCTTTCTTCTTTTAAAAAATGTTTTGAAAATGGTTTGTTTATTTATTTATTTATTTATGGTGTTGGGGACAGTGTATGTGAAGGGCATCTTAGTGGGAGTCAGATCTCTCTATTTGCCATATGTATCTCAGGGATTGAACTTGGGTCTTCAGACTTGACAGCGAGCACACTTATCTACTGATCCATCCCACTGGTACCACCTTTCCTTTCTTACCCATCTCTCCTCCTGGCTTCTCACCTCTCCCTTCTCTTCCCCTCTGCTTCCCCCTCCCTTCTCCCTCCTTCCTCCTCTTCTCATTCTCCTCTTTCCCTCCTCTCTTCCTTTCCTCCCACACCTTCCTTTTTCTCCCTCCACCTTCTTCAAGGGATGCTTACGAATGCTGTGGGCATCTTACTGTTTCCAGGCTCTCTCTGTCAGTCAGTGGGGGAATAGCCTTGGTTATCTGTGACGCAGATGGCTTCAGTCCGAAGGCCACAGACACTGTCCTCAGCTGCCTCCCTCTCCTTCATTCTGTCAGGAATCACTCTCTGTCTGGCCGTTCTCATGGCCCCTGTTTGGAATGTCTGGGCCTGGGTATGTTTCCGTTTTCGTAGCCTTTCAGATTTCTAAATGTTTGTGTTCACGTTATCAGTTCTTTACCCCTCATCTGAAAACTCACAAAGCAAAATGCATTCGCCATGGGAGGCGGTGCACAACTGTGATCCCTGCACTTGAGAGGTAGGGAACCAATCACCCACTACTGCCATTGTGTGACTTTTTTTGGCGGTGGGGCATGGATACATTTCTATTCACCCCAGATACAGCACCCATAACAGACTAAAGAAAAGATTCCACCCACGTTCAGGCTGGTGAACCGGAGTTTATTGAGGTTACTTAAGAACATAGGTAAGGGGTTGCTTGCAGTGAACGGTTGTTCAGAGTAGCTTGTGTCACTCAAAGGTTGCCATGTCACCAGCATGTGGTTAAGGGTCTGGTTTCCAGGAGCTCTGCGTAGCTTGCAAGCTTCTCCGCTAGTCTGTTTTCCCCCAGAAACTGTGCCGGTTTCTATAACCTTGGGGAGGGCCCTTGAGTCTTGTAGCATTTCAACTTCCTGAGACCGTAAATGTTGAGACACGAGGAACCTCTGCTCAATAGGAAGTGTTTCACTTCAGAGCGAATAGCTGTGTAACAGCTACATAGGCGCTGGAGGCCAGGCTGGCCCTCTTAAGACCGTTCTATGAGATACTTTTCTTTGCTGTGATAAAATACCAATACCTAGGCAGCTAAAAAGTTAACTTGAGCTTTTCAGGCCAGAGAGTTAGTGCTCATAACGGGGGTGAGGGGACAGCATGACAGTAGGTGGCACAGGTGGTAGTGGTAGCTGGAGCTGGAAGCTGAGAGAACACATCTTGAACCATGAACTGGAAACACTGCACTGGGAACGGTCCAAGGCTTTGAGGCCCCCCTCATCCCCACCCGGTGACAGACTTCTTCCAGCAAGGCTATATTCCTAAGCTTTCCTAAATAGCACCATCAACTGAAGGCTAAATATTCAAATATCTGAGCCCATGGGAGACATTATGATCAGAACTACTACAGCCCTCATTTCAAAATCCTAAGGGCACAACAACAATAACAATACAAACCTGAGGTTTTGTTTTGTTTTGTTTTGTTTTTGATCATCTTCTTGGCATTCCAAAGGTCTCATATTTCAGTCCTTTGGGGATTTTTCAGATTAGAAAATGACTGAAATTACTGTCACTCAAAACCTGTGGATTTGTATGTATGCTAATAGAAATCTACATGCTTTGGGAACTATTGATGCAAACTAGTGTTTCACACACATGCACACGCACACACGCACACACACACACACACACACACATCTGTTTAACCATTCTCCTGGAAATAAAACCATAAAAGGCAAGTGTGTACCTGCAAGGTCCAAAAGAGGGAGTCGACTCTGGGAGCCAGTGGGTCTTCGGTGGTATTGAGCTATCTGACAGATAGACTGATTGTCCACACATGGACACCTGCAGATTGCTCTGGACTAGGTGGACAGCTTTTGGTTTTTTTTTTTAAACAGCTCAGTGTCCATCCTACCCTAGGTCAGTTCTTTTTTCTCTTGTATGGTTCTCCAACCAACAGGAGGCTAAGTGATGCAATTAACCTGTATGATACAATTAGCCTGTGTGATAGAATTAGCCTGTGTGATACATGTTCTTCATCCATCTGCTCCAAAGCAAGGCCTGATGGCTGCCAAGCTTGTCCTCTCGTCATTAGAAATATTCATTTCACCCACACACTTGGTGGGTGCATTGGCAGCCGGAACAAGCCAGAGGCATACGTTAATCACTTGCACACACAGGGTGAGGCAGGAGGGGGGCATGTTTGTGCCAGTGTTTGCTTGGCAATGAGAGTGAAACTTGGGCCCTTTTGGTCTTCTTCATCACTTCATATCTGAATGCATATTTTCTTCCTTTCCTTTTTTTTTTGTTTGTCTACATTTTTAAAATTAGCACTCACAATGAATTTTCTTATAACTTCTCCTGATATGTTTATTATATTCTGTGAGGATAGTCTCTC
>NC_034612.1:23583354-23593995 GCF_900095145.1 Mus pahari
TGTTTTTTTTCTCCCCTCCTTCCTTCTCCTGTCCCTCCTTCCCCTTTCCTTCCTTCCTTCCTTCCTTCCTTCCTTCCTTCCTTCCTTCCTCCCTCTCTTCCTCCCTCCCTCCCTCCCTCTCTTCCTCCCTCCCTCCCTTAAGACAGTGTCTTACTTTCTATGTAGTCCTGTCTGTCCTGGAACTCATTTTGTAGAACAGGCTAGTCTTGAACTTACAATGATCTGCCTACTGTTGTCTCCTGCATGCTGGGATTAAAGGCATGTTCCATCCTGTCCTTCAAGAGTGCATTCAATTTAAATTTTTCTTATGTGTATGGATGCTTTGACTGCATGTACTTCCATGTGCCTCAGAGACCAGAAGAATATGTGAGATCACATGGGACTCGAGTTACAGATGATTTCGAGTCACCCTGTAGGTGCTGGAATTGAACCCAGCTCTTCTAGAGGATCAGCCAATACTCTTAATCATTGAGCCATCTTAACAGTCTTAAGAGTGCATTTTTAAAAAAAAAGATGGGTTTGGTGGGCAAGTGAAAAAACCCAGGTTCTAGATGCAGGCTAAATAGCTTGAGTGACTTGAGCACATTCAGTATCCTCATGGAACCTCAATGTTCCTACAGGCTGAGTGAGGATAAAATGAAATAATCTTTGTCAAAAGGTTCCAGGAAGTACAAAGTTCATAATACATGTAAGACATGCCATTTTGAATAAAACAGCAGTTTGGGAATTTATGGACGGTTTGTTCCAAAGGTACTTGGAGCACATCGCAGTGATTCATCACTCCTGGAACTGAAAAGGCTGCGTGAACAGCTCAGCTAATGGACACAAATGCACTTCTACTGTTCCAAGCTGCAGGGGGATGCGCCACCAGAGAACCCATTATTCATTGTGCCGTCTCCTAGGCCACAATCCAACAGTGCATAGCCATGTGTTAGCAACCGAGGTCTGCACCCTCCTGCCCCCAGATTCTGTGGTGAAGCCCCAACCATCAGTGGGACAGTATTGTGTGACTATTTTCTGAGATGTGAATAGGCATCTATTCATCCCAGATAGGCATTGATGATGATTCAAAGAAGCAAGCCAAAGCAACAGTAGCTCAGTGAATCGTGAGTTTTTCGGGGTTGCTTACAAGATTGTCAATAGGGTGACTCACTTGCATCACTCCAAACCCCAAGTCCTCCCCAAGCCTGGGTGACAACTCGTGGGAGCTCTGTCCCTGTGCAAGCAGCAAGCAGCAAGCAGCTTAGTGGTCAGAGGGTCTTCTCTCCCCTGCAGTTTTAATAGCTTTGGGGAGGGAGTACTGTTAAGTTTAGGGAACTTCCTGAGATCTGTTGTGTTAGCAGTTTCCTCTGAGATTAAAACCTTCCTACTTAGAGTTCCTTCCTTAATAAACTGTGCTTTGGCAGGAAGGAGAAACAACAGGATGCTCTAAGGGATGTGGGGAGGAACTCTTTAAGCTTAGGAAGTAAATAAAGCAAAAATGCCTTCAGGAAGTCCTTGAAACTGACTAGATTTGATAGCTGTCCCTTCCCCCAGCTCCTGTATGTAAGCAGTAAGGACCACTAAGAGACATTCTCATGTAAGCCCAGCTGCCTGGAAGAAACAGAAACCAAGTGAATTGCCTAGCACAGTGGCTCTCAACTTCCCTAATGCTTCTTCTACCCTTTCTACAGTTTCTCATGTTGTGGTGACACCCCCTTCTCCCACAGCCATAACATTATTTTTTGCTGCTACTTCCTCGCTGTGGTTTTGCTCATGTTATGAATCACAATGCAAATATCTGTGTTTTCAGATGTTCTTAGGTGACCCCTGTCAAAGGGTTGTTCACCCCTATAAAGGTGTCACGAACCACAGGTCGAGAAACGCTGGCCTAGAGAAAAATAAAACAAAACAAAAAACAGACCAGCTAAGGTGCCTAGGGAAAAAAAAAAAAAACAACTATTCTCCTGCACGCTGTGTGGGCCTTCGGGTCCAGCTTTTGTGAGTTGTCACTCGTGCTTGGTCTTTGATGATACAGATGTCTTAGAGTCACTGTTGCTTCTATAAGAACCCTCCCGCTTACAGTCCTGTAAGTAACCCCCATAAAACTGGATTCACCACGTTGGGTTTTAGTGCTGTGTGGACCGTTATGGTTTCTTGATCTGGTGTGAGGAGACTTTGTTCACATCTCCCCAAGGATAGTGTCACACACCACTTGTGAGCTTTGGGTGCTTTCTGAATCTGAGGAGGATGCTTTAACTCATCCGAAGCAGCAGCAGGACAGACGGTATTTTGAGGTTAGGCCCTTGGGAATTTCTAAGGCATGGAAGGTGGAGCTAAAAAAAAAAATAGAATGCGGGGGAGAGAGGTGGATGACATAGTGGTAGATGCTTGATTAGATACCTGAGGTGCCAGATTCAGTCTTCATCACTGAATATGAAATGTACATACACACATGCACATGTGAGCCTGCATGCACATGTGCATATGCACACATATACACACGCGCACACATACACAGAACAGACACAAGGCTGTGTCATATGGGGACATGGCCAAGATAGCTGTTTGTAAACCAGGAGGGTAGCTGCACTGCTTCACCCTCTCGCTGCTGTGGCGAGACACCAGAGGAAAGGCCCCATAAAGAAGGCATTGTTTAGGACTCCCAGTTTGAGCATGCAGTCCATCGAGGCAGGAAGGGCGAGGCAGCAGGAGCCTGAGGCAGCTAGTCAGGATGCATCTGCAATCCGGAAGCAGAGAGAGATGGATGCTGGTGCTCTCAGCTCGATGTCTCCTTTTGAATCAGTCCAGGAGCCCAGCTGTGGGATGGTGCTGCCCACATTCAGGCTGGCTCTCCCTAACTCAGTAATCCCATTGTAGAAACTGAGATGTGCTCACAAATGATTCTAGACCATGTTGACTTGACAGGGTCAGTCACGATAGCTCTCATCAAAAACCCAGTTCAAGCTAGGCACATGCTTGTAATCCCAGACTTCGGGAGCTGAGGCATGAGGATCATAAGATTGAACCCAGCCTGGGCCACAAATTGCAGAGATCGGGTCAGCCTGAGCTGTATCGAGCAACCCTCCTTCAAAAAAAAAAAAAAAGTTAGAAAATAAAAACAAACCCAACCTTTAATCCCAGCACTCGGGAGGCAGAGGCAGGGGAATTTCTGAGTTCGAGGCCAGCCTGGTCTACAGAGTGAGTTACAGGACAGCCAGGGCTATACAGAGAAACCCTGTCTCAAAAAAAAAAAAAAACCAAAAATAAATAAATAAATAAGTAAATAAATTAAATAAAACCTGAAATCTCCCAGTACCTTGGTTTTAGGCTTCAAGCCTTTTTCCGGTTAGTTTTTATCAACTTGATACAAAATTTGTGGGAAGTAGGGATCTCAAATGAGGAAGTGGCTCCATGGTGTCTCGTGTGACCTTTTCTTGATCCATGGTTGGCTATAGGAGGGCCCAGTCCACTGTGGGCAATGCTACTCCAGGCAAGTGGTTCTGGGTGCGAGTTGAGAAAGCCGTTAAGCAGCGTTCCTCATGACCTCTACCTCTGCTCCTGCTTGAGTTCCTGCACTGGCTTCCTACAATAATTGGGATATAATGCTTGGGGGTGCATAGCACAGCCAGAGCCCTTCCTTCCCTAAGTTTGTTTTGTCAGTATTTTTCAGAACGGCAGAGAGGCGAAGCAGGCCAGGCTGAGATGGCCATGAGATACTAATCTTTTTGGTTTAAGTCAATAACCTCCTGTTATCAAAGGCCAAACTGTTGCTACCCCATCACAGGACATTTGAAAACACACCAGGATAAAGTTTAGCCTAGGACCAAAACAAAAGACAAGAAGCTATAGAGTAAAAAGTCTGAGCTCACTCACAGGTTTTGAAAATGCATCAATCCCTGATCTTGCTCAAGCTCAGGACTTGAAATCCCACCAATCCCTGTCCTGGAAATTTCTACCTTGGAGAACTCTGCCCCAAGAAACCCTATATAAGCCTGCCTTCCACTAAGTGCTTGGCTGCTGATCGCCCAAGCAGAGGCTTTCCCAACAAATCTCTTGTCTCGTGAGGTTTGTTGTGGGGTGCGACCTCATGGTATTCCTTGGTTCTACACTGCCAGGGTACCTTTCTTTTCAGAGTTGCAACCCTTGGATTGGAGAAACCTTTCCCCTCAGAGCTGTAATACTTCCAGAAGCTAGGCCATGGTAATGACTTAGATTGATTATCAAAAAGGTAAGTTCAAGTTGTTTTTTTTTTGTTTTTTTGTTTGTTTGGTTTTTTTTTTTGCGTGATAGATGTTGGAGAAGATGCCATTATAAGTGTTACCCTGTGGAGCTATGACACAGAACGTACTGCATTACATGAGTGTTTTATCCTTGGGAGAATGTAGTCCAGTAGGCATGGTCACTTGTCTGGCATTGCTCCACCAGATGAGACACCTAGCTGGTTGGCCTGTTCTTCCCCTCAGCTTAAGGGTCTGTGTCATACTACAGACAAGCTGTTGTCCTTATACACAAAGGACATTTGCCTAATTTCCTTTCACCAAATAGTAATTAGTACAGTTGTGGGGTTTTGTTGTTGTTGTTGTTGTTGTTTGGCTTTTGGTGGTGGTGGTGATGTGTGTTGGGGAATGTTTCCAGTTTTCCAGACAGGATTTCTCTGTGTAGCCCCAGCTAGCTGTCCTGAAACTCACTCTGTAGATCCAGCTGGCCTCAAGGCTCAGGAGCCTCTGCCTCCTGAGTGCTGGGATTTGAAAGCCTATGCTACTATTGCCTGGCTACAAGTGATCTTCTAATTTGAAAGGTTTATTTTATTTCCGAATGATTGCACATGAGTATGTTCAGTGTGTGTGTGTGTGTGTGTGTGTGTGTGTGTGTGTGTGTGTGTGTGTGTGAGTGTGAGCATGTATTTGTATATGTGCAGGTGCCTGCAGAGGCCACAGAGGCCAGAAGCAGATTTTGGACTCCCTGATGCTAAAGTTCTGGTTGGTTGTAGGTCACCTGGTGTGAATGCTGGGGACTCAAACCTGGGTCCTCTGCAAGAACAAGTACTCTTAACTGTTGGGCCATCTCTCCAGGCCCAGTTGAATTCTTTTTGTTTGCATGTGTATTTGTGTACACATGTCTGTGCGTGTGCACAGATGCATATGCAAGTGTGTGTGCGTGTGTGCATATGGAGACCAGAGGATGACCTCGGGAATTGTTTTCTGGTGTTTGCCTTGCAGGGTCTCATCTGTTCAAGTAGGTCAGCTACCCAGTGAGCCTCAGAGACCCACCTGCCTGCATCTGTCTAGTGCTGGAATCACAAGCACGCACCGCCACATCTGATTCTTTTCTTTTCTTTTTAAAAACATGGTTCTGGGAATTAAACTCAGGTCCTCATGCTTGCACAGCAAACACTTTCCCAACTGAGCCATCACCGCAGCCTGTATTTGAATTCTTATGACTTCATTCAGAATATTAAGGCCAGCATAACCTTTGGCCATCACGTTTGGCAAGCTTGGAGGATGCGAGGTGGAAATGTCAGAATCACCATCATAATGTAGTTGTCCACAAATGTCGAGATCATTGCACTAAGATATGAACTGGGGAATCGATGATCTGACTGAGTTCATAAAGCAACACTGGCTGATTTCTACTATGTTACCAGGAGATTTCTGTGTCAGTCTAGAACCATGGTCCTCAATCTTGCTAATGCTTCGATCCTTTAATACAGTTCTTCAAGTTGTGGTGAACCCCCCCCCCCAACCATATAATAATGTCATTGCTACATCATCTTATCACCGTAATTTTGCTACTGTTAAGAATCATAATGTAAAAATCTGTGTTTTCCAGTGGTCCTAGGTGACCCCTGTTTGGGGGGTCATGACCCACAGGTTGAGAACCACTGGCTTAGACTATCATGATGTGTTTCACCAGCCCAACATACAGAACACTCATTCCCTTCTTCACAGACTTGCTTTGCTCCATCAACAACTTGTTCATGTACATGATATGTCTATTGTGTACCAGACTATGTGCAAGACACAAAACAGTCATTCTTCTTTGCAAGAGCCCCTTTCCTATGTTAGCGACCACCCAAGGCTCATAAATATGCCAGCAGCCATACTGTTTGATTGAGACTGAAAATTCTGTCAAAGGTTCCACTGAATGGCAAGAGCACATATTGATACTCTAGTTTGGTTGGTGTTCAAATAGGAATATAAGCTAGGCCTACTGCTGTGGGTCTATAATCCTAACTTCTTGGGAGGCTGAGGCAGGAGGATCCTAAATTCCAGACCTGCCTTGGCTATAGAGCAAATTCAATTCTAGGTTGGCAACTTAAGAGTAGTTCTCAAAAGAATAAAATGGGTGGGTGGTGGTGGTTCGAGTCTTTAATCCCAGCACTTAGGAGATAGAGTCAGGCCAGTGTCTATGAGCTTGAAGCCAGCCTGGTCTATAGAATGAGAGCCAGAACTGCCAGGGCTACATAGAGAAACCCTGTTTGGAAACACAACAACAAATTAATATGAACCGTGGGTATGCATCCACAGTAGAGGACTTGACAGGGACCCTCCAGGGAAGGGTCAGGGATATGGCTAGCCTGGTATACATGTAAATCCCTACATTCAAGTCCCAGTAACTTTTCAGTCTTGGGCAGTTTGTAATCATTAGGAAGGGGCGAGGTAGTTTAACCAAAGAATGAAATGGAGAGGCAAGCGAGACATAGCACTGGAAGTCCGCTAATGAGCCACTTCCAGTGTGTAGACTCTTTTGGGTGTCTTCCATAGGCAACTATTGAGTCCAGCACTAGTGAGTTCTAATCAAGTGAGAATCATACATGCATGCTGAGAGACTCATTCTGGAGATCACCTTGGGAGTGGAGGGCAGTAACTTGAGCAAGAGATGCCTTGAGCCTCTCCACGTGGTACCACAAGTGGAGAAGAGGGTAGTGGTGTTGGCTGCTCTGCCAGATCCTAGCACTCGAATTGAACAATTTATAATCAATTTTAACTAACTCAGGGGCATCAAATGTCTCCTCAGGCACTGTACTCATGTACACACACACACACACACACACACGGGGGGGGGGGGTGGGGGGGGGGGGAGGGAAGGAAGGAGGGAGAGAGAGAGAGAGGGAGAGAGGGGGGAGGGAGGGAGGGAGAGAGAGAGAGAGAGAGAGAGAGAGAGAGAGAGAGAGAGAGAGAGAGAGAACGAGAACACAAAAAAACAATCAAATGAAAAAAAATAAAAGAGAGACATATACATGCTGACATCTGGTTCTTTTGACATAGATGATATGACACATGCTCATAATCCTATCACCATGATGCTGAGGCAGGAGGATTGCTATGAGTTTCAGGCCAGCCTTGGCAACATAGTTTCAGGCCAACATGGGCTACAGAAAGGCCCTGTTTAAACACAACAAAAACAAAACAACCATCCAAACAACAAACCAAATGAAAACACAAGGCAAAAGAAGCCAACAACAAAAAAACGTACTTTTGGACTGGGTATGGTACAGGCCCCAGGTTAAATCCCCAACACCTAAATGAATGAGTGAATGAGTGAGTGAATGAATGAATGAATGAATGGCTATTTGAGTCAAGAATTTTTAAATATTTTGCTGTAAATGCATGCATGTGGAGAAAGCGGCTTAGAATAGGATATGACACTCACGTGCATGTTCAGTCTCCGTTCAAGTGGCATTTGCTGCTCTGTAACAGAGTCTTGTCAGTTGAATTAATTGTCACTGTTATTGGTATCCAGAATGCTGCTAAACTCTCTGGCAGCAATATTTCCCAACTCACTTTTCTCCATCATTGTCCCTCCATCTTAATTATCAGAGCCATTCCTTATGCTTCATAGCCAGGGCAGTAAGCCCCATTGCTGTCACGTCATCCACATTTATTTCGATCTGTCTTTGTTTTGTGAGGCAGGGTCTCATATATCCCAGGCTGCCTTCAAACTTGTTGTGTAGCCAAGGATGACCTTGAACTCCTGATTCCCCCTGCCTCTATTTACTGAATGCCAGGAATACAGGCCTGCATCACCTTGCCGGGTTTATGCAGTGCCTGGGGATGGGACCCAGGGCTTTGGACATGCCAGGAAAACATTCTACCAACTGAGTTCCCCAGCCTTTACTGCAATTATTATTCTGGCTTCTGAAAAAGAAATCCTTCTCACCTTCCATAAAATAATGGCAATTGGCCGGGAATAAATGTGGAATTTTTGCTATTTGTGCTATTCTGCACACAGCTGTCGTTTCTCTGCTCTATTGCTTTGCAAATGCTTTAGTGTAGGTGGGGTCTGTCTAGGAACAGTGATGGAGAAGTTGGGTCTTTAATCTATGGGCTCCGACTAAACAGTGGAACTGGATATGCTCGGTTTATTGAGTAAGCATATAAACATGTAAATGTATGTGTGCACTCGTCTATGCGTGTGTATGGAAGTGTATGCATATTCATGTGTGTTTGTATAGAAGAATGTGTGAATATACGTATTTGTAGAGGGAGAACGTGTGTAAATTCATGTGTTTGTTTATATATATATATATATGTCTGAATATAAATGTGTCTGTGTATGATCTGTGTATGTGCAAATGTTTTGTATTGTGTTTGTGTGAGTGTGTGTATACACGTATGTGTGTGTGCGTGTGTGTATACACATTCTGTTCCAGCCAAGTAACTTTATGTGCTGTCAGGGCACCGGATCACGTTTTCTATAGTCTCCAGTCTGGAAATTTGTGTTTGCTCTAAGTCTCCTCCTATTTCTGGAAGAATAATGTTGGCTATCGTAAACACATAAGTTTAAACTGCAGTCCCCAAGAAAACAATGTCTTTGCTTGTGTGGAGGGAGGTGGGAAGGTGTCGCAGGGATGATTTACAACCCTGGGCTGTTTGTTTTCACTGCCACACTGGAGCTGCTGTAGCTCATTTGCAATGTATGACCAATGCGGACTGGGAGAATTTATTTTTCGCTGAGGAATTATAAAGGCTGTGGACCTCACAGGATTTCTGGACCCTGTAGGACAGATGGACATAATCCATTATTTATGTGACAGTAGTCCGTGGGGGTTGGGGAGGCAGCTCAGTGGATAGAGTGCTTATCTGGTAAGCACAAGGCTTAGGCTCCATCCCCGGTGTCACATTAACCTGCTGCAGTAGTACATACCTGTGATCTTAGAACTCCAGGAACAGACACAGGAGACAGACGCTCATATCTTCTGTAAGGTGGTGAGTTCAAGGCCAGGTTGAAGTCCATGGGACCTTGCCTTTAAATGTAAGGTAGTTCCTGACCTCAATAGACGGGAGTTCCTTCCTTCCTTCCTTCCTTCCTTCCTTCCTTCCTTCCTTCCTTCCTTCCTTCCTTCCTTCTGTTTTATTTACTTATCTGTTTGTTTTGAGGCTGGGTTTCTTTGTATATTTCTGGCTGTCCTGGAACTTGTTCTGTATACCAGGCTGACCTCTGCCTCCCTCCCAAATGCTGGGAATAAATATGTGAGCCACCACCAAGGGGCCTTTTTTTTTTTTTTTCTTCCCCCTAATATTTCAAAAGTTTAAAATTTTAGTGTCACGTTTACTGCTTCGTGTTTGGTAAATATCTGAGAAAAAGAAGTGTCTTGGGCCGATGAGCTAGCCCCACAGGCAAAAGTACCTGCCTGCTAGTTCCAGCTCCAGGATCCGCGTGGTAGAAGGATAGAACTGAATGCCGCAGGTTATCCTCTGTCCTCCCTGTGTGCTCTGCACCATAGACATGGCGCACATACACACGGAAGAAAGAAATGTACCCAGAGGCTTAAAAAGAAATCCTGGAAGCTCTCAGCTTCCAGCTAGACAGATGAGTCTCCTTTCACTGACCATCCCGAAGGCAACCCAGGACAGGGAGGATTTTATTTGGGCACCTGATGTCAGGATGATCCCAGTCCATCATCCTTTAGTCCCGCGTGCCAAGGTGGGGCATCATGACGGTGGAAACGCGTGGTAGGGAGAGCTCTTCACTTCCTTTCCCAACAGGAAGTCATGTCTAGCATTTTATATGGATGCAAGGTCTGAACTCAGACCCTCCTACTTGCACAACAAACTCATAGACTAGCCCACAGATTCATATCCCCAGTTCTGTTTCTCCCCTTTAAAAAAAAAAAAAAAAACATACAATTTTTCTTACCTTTGCACTGTTCAAGGTTAATCCAGAATTTATTTATTACCCTTTATTAACTTCCAGACTTAAGCACCCACAATGGCATGTCAACAGGGACTGGAGAAATAGCTCAGTGGGTAAGAACATGAGCTGCTCTTTTTATAGGTCTTGACTTCGGGTTTCAGTGCTCAAGTTGGGTGGCTCACAACCATCTGTAATTCCAGTTCCAGGTATCTGATGTCCCCTGCTGGTCTTTAGAGGCTTCTGCACTTTTATGTACGTAACCACACAGGTACCAGTACTTAAAAATTAAAGGGATGCTGGAGAGAGAGTGCCAACAGGACAGACACTTGCCACCAACCTGAACAAGCAAGTGAATTCCCCAGGATCCATATGGTGGAATGACAGGACATTGTCACAAGTTGTCTTATGGCCTCTACACCTACACACACTAACAGTACACATACACACACACACACACACACACACACACACTCATTTTCTCTCTCTCTCTCTCTCTCTCTCTCTCTCTCTCTCTCTCTCTCT
>NC_034612.1:23595015-23622879 GCF_900095145.1 Mus pahari
CTCTCTCTCTCTCTCTCTCTCTCCCTCTCTCTCTCTCTCTCTGTGTGTGTGTGTGTGTGTGTGTGTGTGTGTGTATGTGCGCGCACGCGCGCGCACTCGTGCAAACGCACGTTGGTTAATCCTGATGGTCAACTTAGGTGGCAAATCTCTGGGCATGTCTATGATGAGTTTATAGACTGGGTTAATTGAGGACCCACCCTAAATGTGAGCAGCGCCATCCTACTGGCCAGAGTCCAGACAGAATAACATGGGGAGAGAGCGAGCTGTGTATCAGCACCCATCCCCCTGTGGATGCAGGGTGCCGAGCTTGCTCACAGTCCGGCCACCGAGTGTCGGGGCATACGTATACGTCAGAATAAACCTTTCCTTCCTTGAGTCTCTCGAATCAGGTATTTTGTCACAGCCGTGAGAAAAAATAAATCATGCCCTGGGGTCATCTCGAAAGATTCCAGTGGCGATGTTCTCTGGCAGAGACTAACTTGGTCTTCGTCCATGGACTTGAACTCTTACTTGTCTTTGCCAGAGGAGCCTGCTAAGCAAGCACGTTAAAATCCAGAGGAAATTTGTGCTGCCTTGTTGCGCCTCTCTGGCAGATGAAATTGGGGGAAAAAATGGAAACACATAGACCACGAAATATATAATTCATAGTTGTCACATTGTACCGGAAGGGGTGGCATTTTTGTGAGGCTGCTAAGTGGGATTCTTTCATACTGGGAAGAAATCATACCACATGAACAGAAAAAAAAAAGTCAAGGAGAAAAAAAAGAACATTGCATTAGGAACCAAATTCCCAGTGTGTCCTTGATAGAGTGGGCATACATTCTTAATCTTTGTTATTTTGCGCATGTGTGTGTGTGTGTGTGTGTGTGTGTGTGTATGTGTGTCTTCATGTACACGTATGTGTATAACACTGGCCATCATTCCTCAGGTACTATCTACTTTAATTTTTGAGACAGGGTCTCTTACTGGGGCCTGGAGTGCATCCATTTTACTATACTGTTAGTCAGTGAGCCCCGCCCCCAGCCCCTCCCTGGTGGATTCTAGGCAGGGGCTCTACCACTGAGCCCCGCCCCCAGCCCCTCCCTGGGGGATTCTAGGCAGGGGCTCTACCCCTGAACCACGCCCCCAGCCCCTCACTGGGAAATTCTAGGCAGGGGCTCTACCACTGAGTCACACCACGCAATCCCTGTCCTACAAGATGAGGAATGAAAAGATGAAAGAAAAATGTCCTACAAATGAGCCAGATATTATCCAGCCCAGCCCTTTTACTAAAATAATGATAATAATGATAATGATAATAATAAATGCGTCCTTTCTAGGAATACTTTCTAAAGGAATCCTAATTTTTACAGAGATCTCTGTTTCCATTTTATTTCTCTGGGGAACCTGGCGTCTCCTGTTCTGTATGTCGGCCTTAAATGTTGCATTAAGCTAATGATGAACTCATCCCTCCTGCCTCAGCAGACTGTCTACATATTCTCCCTTTGACTCATCTCAGGCGTTTGCCTTTCTTCCAAGCTCGGCTTGCCTTTTATGCAACTTAAGTTTATGGAGTGTTTCTGCAGTTGTCTCACAGCAACGTTTTTATGTGTACCCTCTTGTTTGGCTCTTTACAAACAGAATGACTCATGACGAGAGGTTATGTGTTTATGGCTTAGTGAGGGTATTTTATAGATCCCACAGTATTCGCCTACTTAAAGCATCCTGTGATCCCAGCTCTCAGGAGACCTCGTGGCCCTGCTGCACCCAAAGAGTCTTACTTCGTGTGTGTGTGTGTGTGTGTGTGTGTGTATACATATATATGATATATATATACATATATATATATATATATATATATATATATCATCTATCATATATCACCTGACTACATCCTATCTATCCTATCTATCTTCTTTCTATCTATCTATCTATCTATCTATCTATGTATGTATCTATCATCTATCACCTGACTACATCCTATCTATCTATCTATCTATCTATCATCTATCTATTTATGTATTATCTGTCATCTGTCTATCCAACATAAATCTATGTGTCCAGCATTTAGATAGCTATTATCTATCTACCTACTACCTACCCATCAACCTATTATCTATTGTATGTAATCTATTATCTATCTGAAACATACCTGTCTATTTATTATCTATCCATCTCCCATCTATCATGTATCTATCCATCATGTGTGTGTGTGTGTGTGTCCATCACCTAGACAGATATCATCCATCCATCTATCTATCTATCTACTCTGTGTGGAATCTGTACCACCACTCATGGCCCCTTTATTTTTATTGCCAGGTACACCACTGTTTGNCAGCATTACATTTTGGTTACATTTGAGTGATACGCATGAACCAGCTGCGAGCACTTGGCTCAAGTTTTTCGTGAATATACGTTTTTATTGTGCTGTGATGCGTTCCCCGGAGTTGAGCTCCTTGGCCTTATTGTCACTGTGTTTGGCATGTTGAAGAACTGCTAAATTCTTTCTCCATTTCTCATTCCTCTAGCAGTGCTCTATCAACTAGCAATTTTAATTAATTTAATTTATTTATTTTTTCCTGAACCTGCTTCGAAGTCACACTCTCCTGCCTCAGCTTCCTGAGTGATGGGATTACATGCACCCAGCCTAGTCTTGGCACCAGATGTTTTGAAAAGCTCGTATTTGACTGGAGAGGCTGTTTGCATTTGGCAACGTTGATGGTTGATGTTATTGCGGTGTTTTTCTTTCCACATTGAAGTGGACCGTGAGACTGGAGAAAAAGATGTAGGCAAGAAGCGAACATCTTTGTTGATAGGTCTCTGCTAGATGGGAACTACCAGCAAAGAATCCAAGTATGTGAATAACACACTAAACAAGAACGACCTGCAGGTTGCACAGTACTGCCCTGGATTGATCCAAGCTGCTTTTGATTTTGATGTTAACCAGATATATTCCCATTTGTAGCAATACTTAGAATAAACTGTGTACCTTGGTGTTTTGTGATACACAATCTCACATGACCCAAAGAATTGTTGGCTTGGACTTGCCCAGGGGTATCTCCCAGCAAAGTTTAGGTCCACTCAGGATCAATAGCCGCCTACTCTTAAAACTGAGAGATACTGATGATCTATATTCATGCTGTCCACAGTAGAAATGAAGGGCTGGCAGTGTGGCTCAGTAGGTGAGCACTTGCCTAGAATCACCCTGTGAAGGACTGTGGACCTTGACCAGCAGTTGAGTGCCTGCCTACAATTCTCCAGAAAGGAACTGGGTACGTGATTCAGTGATCAAAATAATGTATTATACAGAGGCCCTAGTTCAATTCCCAGGACTCCGGAGTATATGCATGCACATGTGTGCTTGTGCATGTATTGCATACACATGTGCATGTATACCAAACATCTTGCACATTTGCAATCAGTGACAGCCAGAAGCACACACTTTCCTAGCTAAGAAGTTCAACCTCTCTGAGCTCTGTACACTTACTCCTCAAGGTCTTTGTGGAATGATAAGACAGTGGCTAAGGACCCATCAACATGCAGGGGGCAGCAGCTGCTTAGAGAGGGTTACTATGGAGGGCTCTTTCTCTGTGTTGTGGCTATCTCCTTTATCGTCTTTTTCTCTTCTCTGTGTTTTATCTTCAAACATGTCATGTTTCTCTTTGCCATGGAGATGGAATTGAAATACAACTATTAGGTGAAGAGTCCCGTCAAGTCGTGGCTCTCGCTTTCAGCTCATGGTGAAATTAATCTGTTCTATCCTAGTTCAACTACCGCGATATCCCCCAAGCCCCCACCCACAGCCCGGCAGCACCCCTGAAACTTCTTCTGAGTCTGTGGGGGGGGGACCCTGGAACCTTCCCCTCCCCGCAGACTTAACCTGACTGTAATTGTCCTAAAGAGAAAGGGGAGACAGACAGAGATAGTGCCCCTACATTCGTCTTATTTCTTGGTTTTCATTCCTCCAAGTCTTGGGGGGGAGGGGAGTGCTTAGGCGTCCATGTGATTACAGAAGTAAAGCAAGGGAGGGGCAGTTCCCAGTAGATGATCAGATGTAAGCCTTAGAGTTCAGCATGGCCTAGAAGTATCCCCATTACTGCATGAACTGAATACTTGAGGGGCAGCCCTGTAATGCCAGCCCATGGGAGGTAGAGGCAGCAAGATCTGGAGTTCAAGGTCACCCTCAGCTGCATAGTGAGTTCAAAGCCAGCCTGGGCTACATCAGATTCTACTTCTGGATACATAGTCTCCAAGGATCTATATACAGGATATGTAAACTATAATCATAGGGTTTTTTGTTTGTTTGTTTGTTTGTTTTCTGCACTAAGAAGCTCTGTGATGCATCTAGGGGAGGTGTTTTGGAATAACTCTCTCTCCTTCCTTTTAGGCTTATCTAAATCCCTCGGGCTCATCGAAGGGTATGGTGGGAGGGGCAAAGGGGGCCTTCCTGCCACCCTTTCCCCCTCTGAAGAAGAAAAAGCCAAAGGACCTCATGAGAAATATGGCTACAATTCCTACCTCAGTGAAAAGATCTCCTTGGACCGGTCTATTCCAGATTATCGTCCTACCAAGTAAGCTACAGCTGTGCCCCCAGAAAAGTGCTGGCTGGCTTTGACTCAGTGTGTGATCCTTTCTCATCTCTTTTGTAACCACAGAGGGATCTTTTATTTCCCTCTGTCTCTTCTATGATCAGTCAGTCAAGGACTTCGTTGCTTAGGAAATATTATCTACATTAGAAATCCAGTAAGGACCGGTGCTGTGGCTTAGTTGATACTGTGCTTGCCTAGTATGGGCTCTGGGATGAAGTCCTGGTTTCCATCCCTACCCCCACAGGCATGGTGGCACACACTAATTCTAGCACTGGAGAAGTGGAGGCAGGAGTACCAGGAGCTCAGGACTGAGGTAGGTGACCAGCATGAGCTAAGAAGTTACTTTGAGACCAGCCTGGGCTACATGACACCATCTTGGAAAATAAAAAGTAAAACTTACAGAAGCATAAAAGAAAAGCAAAAAAATGTATAGAAAGAGTCTTAATATTAAAGGTTTTTAAAGTTTAAAATATCTCCATAGTATCCTAACTTGAACATGGCAATTATTGACATTTTAATGTATATTAGTTATCTTCTATCATCTATCTATCGATCTATCTATCATCTATCAGTATCTGTTATCTGCCTCTCTATCAATATCTGTCATCATTGATCTGCTGAACTTTATTTTATCTAGTTATCGATTGTGGAGATAATGTTGTGTTGTATGTAGCTCAGGCTAGCTCAAACTTGCTATATAGCCCAAATTGGCCTCATACTCATGACCAATCCTGCCTCAGCCCTCTGATGTTGGAATTATAGACATGAGCCTCTATGGCTAGCATATTGATAATATTATATACTATCATGTACCAATATATGACAAGATCAAAATATTATCTCTGAGTCTATTTACTATGTAGATTATGAGTAATTGACGGCTCAGTTTTGTCTTTTTTGATTTGATATTGTATTATAAGAATGTGTGTAAATATTTGTGTTCCTGTGTGGGCACATATGTGTGTAGTGGGGTATATAGGCAAGTGTGTGTATGTATACACGGAGGACAGAGGTAGAGGACAGCTAGCTATCTTTTTTTTTTTTTTTTTTAGATTTATTATATGTATGTGAGTACACTGTAGCTGTCTTCAGACACACCAGAAGAGGGCATTGGATTCCATTACAGATAGTTGTGAGCCACCATGTGGTTGCTGGGAATTGAGCTCAATATCTCTGGGAGAGCAGTCAGGGCTCTTAACCACCGAGCCCTCTCTCCAGCCCCAATGTCAACTATCTTATTCTCTCTCCACCTTAGATTTCGAGACAGGGTCTCTTACTGAACGTGAAGCTCACGAACTCAGTTAGGCCAGCTGGCTGCCCGGTGAGCCCTGGGAAATCCTCCTGCCTCTGCCTTCCCAGAGCTGGAGTTCCAAGGGCATGCTGCCACGCCTGGCACTTTCATGGGTGCTGGGGATTGAGCTCAGTTCTTCATGTTTTTATAGCAAACACTTTTTACCCCCTGAGCCATCTCTCCAGCCCCACCATCATTTACGATAACTCATGATGTCTACGGGCTATTTTCGATGTTTTACTGTTGTGTGTGCCGATCAATATTTTCTCATTCCCATCTATGCATTGATTAGGGGCTTACTTCCAAGCTTTGAATCTATAGGAAAAATGCTGGAGACTCTAAGAATTTTGGCAATTCCTTTGTTGTTGTTGTTTGGTTATTATTATTATTATATCATTATTATTATTGAGAATTTCATGCATATATACAATGAAATATGACCATATCTACCCCACCCCCATTTCCAGCCTCAAACTCCCCATATATCTCCCTCTACAAGTCCCAATGTCTTGTCTTCTGTCCATAAGCATGTGGGTATGGGGACATTCACCGATGCACAGGTAATGTACCAGTCCATGAACCCAAAGCAAAGTGACTCACCCACCCTTAGCAGCCATTAAATGCCAACAGCTCCTCCACCAAGGGTGGAGCTTGGCACCCCTCCCCCACCCAATCTGGTACTTCCCGGGCCCCTGTTTACTATGTAGGAGCTCACTCTGGCTTCTCGAATCTCCATTTTCTTTAGATTTTCAGTGTCTCCTTTTTATTTCCATTTAGAATGTGCCCTCGCTCGCAGTAGATTATTTCTTTTTTCTTTTTTTTTTTTTTTTTTCAAATGGGTTTTGTGCAAATCAGTTAAGTATCCTGGTTACTGAGAAAAATAAATTCAAGATAAAGAAAATTATCTTAAATGGATTTAAAATTACAGCATTAGCCAAGAAACCCGTTAAATCTCTCTCTCTCTGCCTCTAATAAGTGCACATTCATTTTGAATCACTAGGAAAAATATACATCACCCCCGTTGCATGCTATTTTGTCTTCCTGGACTTGTGTTCTCAAAAAAAAAAAAAAAATCTGGCGGTTTTCACTTCCTGGTGCTTTCTGATTAGCCTTTCTTATTTCCATGTTGGCAAATAAACATGGCCCTGGTTTTTGCTCTCTTATGAGACTGGAAAGGCCTCCAACATGCTGTGTATTAGAAATGGCTTCGCTTAACAGAAATCAGCGAGCATCTATTATGCACCCAGAGACTGGCCGCACCATGGAGATGTAATAACGCAGGGAACATAGCCTAGTCTACTCACTTCTTGTCTGAGGATAGACACAGACAGGCAAGGAGGTTCTTCGAGTACAAGGTGAGACCCTGTCGAACAAACTTTCCTAGGGAGATCTGTTCTCTCAAGATTGGGAGACTTTTGTTGCTGTGACAAAATATCTAATAGGAAGACACTTAAGGGGGAAGGGATTTGTTTTGTCTCAGAGTTTAAAGGTACAGGTCCACCATGGTAGGGAAGGCATGGGACGTGAGGTAGCTGGTCACATTGCATCTGCAATCCGGAAGGGAGGGGGTAGGATTATGCTCTCTGTCTCCTTTTTATTCAGCATGGAAACCCAGTTTATGGGATGGTACTACCCACATTCAGGGCGTATCTTTCCACTCCAGTTACCTCTATCTAGAAACTTCTTCACAGAACGCGTCCTGAGGGCTGTGTTTAGTTTTTGTTTTTAAATGGTCATTTGGAATCTCATCAAGATGGTAATTGAGATTAACCATCCAGGCACCAGTATCAGCCCATCAGAATGACTCCACCCAATTCTTCCTCCACAGTGAGTTTACTTAAGGTTACTTACAGGAGCACAGACAAGTTCCAGTGGCTGTGATACCAAAGAACATGCCTCCCTTCCCCAGCAACCATTTATTGCCAATAGATTCTCAGAGAGGGGCAGGGCCTTGTGAACCTCTGTCCTCCACGATGAAACATTAGCACCTGTCTTTTGCAGAGAATCTCAGCTGCTGAGAATTCAAGGGAGCAAGAGCCCCATCATTCCCGAGGAACAGTGGTCCACGGCAGCCATGGCAACTGCACACACAATGTGTGACGGGAATGTCTGAGCATCTCTTGCTTGAGATGATATCCCAAAGCTTGAAGGATACACGGGATGAGAAGCATCCAGACTAGGGGAACAGAAAGCCAACTTTGGATGTGGTTCTCTGCAGTAAGAAGCCTCAGTATCTTCTAGTGGTACTGCACAGCGGAGCAAGCCCACATTTACTTCTGGTTCCTTCCGAAGCTGCTAATATGATGGGGGGAAAGGCATAGAGCATGGGAAGGGAAAACTAAAGAAGCTAGTTGGTGACATCACCCAACACCAACAGGACTTCAGAAGATGGGAAGAGAATGGATAAATGGTAATGGGTTGGCCAGTTAGAGAAACTGAGACCTAACCTCCCATGTGAGATGGGTGGACGGACGTTTGACTTAGTTTTAATTCCGTGACTGAGATAAATACCCTTACAGAAAGCAACTTTGAGGAGGAAGGATTTGTTTTTGGCTTTATAGTTGCAAGGCAGCGTGCATCATTTCAGAGAGTTTAAGGTTGGGGGGGGGGTGGACTCAAGTAGCTAGTCATGTCACCGCTATAATCGACAACGAAGGAAACATACGTTCTCACTTGTTTGCTCGCTGGGGCTTTTCAGTGACTTTTATACATCCAGGGCCCAGCCCATAAAATACTATCACCCACACTCAGGATGAGTCTTCTCATCACTTCAGGTAACAGTCAAAACAGTCTGCCAAAAACGTGCTCATGGACCAATCTGATCTAAGCAGTCCCTCCATAGAGATCCCCACCACCACTACCCCCCCACACACACACACACACAGGGTGATTCTCCATTACCAAGTCGATAGTTAAGACTAGCCAGGATTGTTAGAGCAGAAGAATACAACTTGGTCAGAACCCCCAGAGACTCACTGTTCGCTTTCCAGGGGAGACCTGAACAAACGCCTCCTCGTCCCAGATAGGGCTGATACCAGACCAAAGTAATGGTTCCACTGAAGTCCAATTTGGTCAACCGATGAGTTTATTGGGCTTCCTTACAGAAATCCCCTCCATAATAGATGGCCACCTCATGGATCATCCATCATGGAGACCTGCCTTCAGCTAGTCAGTCTTCCACTTCCTAGATGGCCCAGCATTTCCCAAGATCCCTTGCAGCTGGTGGTGAGGCAGAAAGAGTAATAGGTGGGATCCCAGGTGATGGACCTAAGGGCCTCTACTACCTTCTGTTCTGGAGGAGAGTTAACGCCATTACTATTAGCACAGACCTAGCTACCTATCATCTATCATTGTGGTATTTTGCTCAAGCTGTCCTTATGGCTACCAGGCCAAGTACTATCTATATTCCCAAATGAAGTCAGGATGGTCAGATGATGCCTAAAGGAAAAGTCATATACTAATACACAGGACAGAACAGGACAGGCCGGATTGTACTAATGGCTGGATGTGGGTAGGAATGGAAGGATTGTAGTCATCTCCCAATTTCTATTGCTCTAATTTTCATTCTGTTGCTGTAATGAACCATTCTGGTGAAAATCAACTGGGGAGGAAAAAGCTTATTCCATGGTACACTTCCAGGTCACAATTCATTGCCCAGGGAAGTCAGGACGGAGACCCAAGGGAAGAGATCAAAACAGAAATGCTAAAAACAGAAACCATAGAGGGATACAGCATGCTGGTTTACTGGCAGGCTCACACTTAGTCAGCTTTATACAATATAGCCCAGGACCATCTGCCTAGGAATGGTGCTGCCCACAGTGGGCTGGGCCTTCCACCTATATCAATTAATAATCAAGATAGTACCCCTTGAAACATGCCCCCACAGGCCTGATCTGTGAATTGAGGCTTTCCTCTCATGCAGCTCCAGGCTGTGTCAAAGTGACAAAGCTATCCAGGACAACTGCCTTCACATCTGGTTAGTTGAAACCTGTCCCTGTCCTTTACCCTCCAATGTCTAGTTTATAGAGGTGTCCTATATCAGAATATGCTCAATGGGGAGACTTTCGGCTCTGTGACCTCTCTAGGCTCTCATATTGCCACATGCAAAACTTTAAATGAATCTACTTGGCAGAAACCAACTCAGCTTAAAGAAGAGGCCTGTAGATGACAGCAAGGGTCTCAGGATGGCTGTTAATGTGGAATGCCTCTTGTTAAGCTCCGTCTTTATAAAATATACCTTACTCAGTTTTTGTTTGTGGTCTGTGTACATGTGCATAGGAGTGTGCGTGTGTGTTCATGCGTGTGTTTGTGGAGGATGCAGGTCAATCTCAAATCTCCGTTCCTCAGGAATTTTCCATTTGCTTATTTGAGTCGGGGTCTCTAACTGGGACTATGGCTTACCCATTAGGCAAGGCTGACTGGCAAGCAAGGCCTAGGGATCCCCCCCCCCGTCTCCACTTTCTCAGGACTGGAGTTATAAGTGTGACCAGCACACCTGGATTTCTATGTGGTCAGACTCGAGGTGGCCAGAAAAGCAATTTGCTGACTACGTCATCTCCCCAATCCAGCCATACTCAGAAACTAGAGACAGAGGAGCACCACACATCAGAGCACAGAGTCTACTGTCGGTGAATAAACAGACAAATTAACAATAGCAGTGACAAAGCAAACCCAAACCTTAATAATAATAATAATAACAAATGACATTTGAAGAAAGCAGAGCTTCTAGGCTTTACAACCATAATTGACTTGCAAGGATCATAGAATGCTTAGCTTACAAAATGAGACCATTTCTGTTATGGAAATAACCATAATCAAAATAAATCCTGTAAGCTTAAAATTGAGCAAAAATAAGCAAGTCTGTGGAGTGCTGGGAAATAACATTGAGGCCATCGTTTGGATAAATAGGGATAAAAGGAGTTGGCAAAATTAGAGAGGGGAACAGATCTGCCCACCTCTATCAGCCCTCATCCAAGGCTTAGGAGACGTGGTGGAAGAGGGTGTGCAAGCAGTGGAGGAGCCTGATGGTGGAGACAAGCTGTAAGATGCTGCCATGCACACAGGAGTTGGCTGCTGCACACATGCCCTTGAATCTAATGCAGCTGTGATTACCTGCATAGGCTCAAGCCAACACCAAGTCCACATTCCGCTAGGCAGCGGAAATTAAACTCTTTGAGTTCGAAATAGAAAAAGAGGAGGGTCGAGCAGGACACATACACGCACGCACGCAGTTATACACGCGGGCAGGCAAGCACACAGGCATGCACACGCAGACACGTTGCTGGGTGTCCTCATTTGCTGCCCGTGGCTCTGAAAAAGCACTCTTACCAAAAGCAGCTTGGGTGAGGAAAGTGTTTATTCGGCTCCCAAGCCCAGGTCATCAACTGTCATCGAGGGAAGCCAAGGCAGGCTTGCCTGTTCTTCCATACAGACTTACCTCTTAACAAGATGCCACAGCCAAATATTACAGAAGAAATCATGGAGGGCTGCTGCTTGCTGGCTTGCTCAAGCCTCTTTTCTCTTTCTTGTGGTAGTACCCGGAGCTAGAACAGAGGTGACTCCACCCACAGTGAGCTGGGCCCTTCCACACCAGTCATCAATCAAGAACATCCATCAAGTACCACAGACTCACTCGGCTACAGGTCAATCTGGTGGGGGCATTTTCTCATTAAGGTTTCCTTTTTCAAAATAACTCTAGCAGATGTCACCTTGACATAAGACTAGCCAGCACAGCAAACAAACTAAATTAAACCAGCGCTGCAGAGACGGCTCAGTTGGTAAGCACAGAGACCCGAGTTTAAAGTCCAGCATACACCAAAGTCAGAAATGTTAGCACTCACACATCTGTAATTGTACTGTTGAAGGAGTGGGAGCAGACAGGCCTCTGGATTTTGCTGGCTAACCAGTTGAGACATTTGCTGAATTCTGAATCCAGTAAGAGACCTTGTTTTAGAAAGTAAGAATCATGGGAAAAGACTTTCAACATATATGTACATGCATACTCTTACACACATGTGCACACAGATTATTTTTTTTAACTAAAGTAATACTAAACAAAAACAAGAAATAGCACCTTAGTCATTGTTGTTCGGAAAAACAGGGATTACAGAAGAGACGTGAGATAGTTTATGCTCTGGTTTAATACAAGTTCAGCTAAAGCAAAATATGTCCGTAAAATTTCAGGGAAATTATAATCAAAATGCAATATATGCACAATACAAGCAGAAAATGTGGACTGACAAGATGGCTCAGGGAGTAAAGGCACTTGCCGCCAAGCCCAGTGACCTGAGTTCGATTCCTGAAACCCACATAGTAGAAGGAGAAAATGAACTCCTGCAAGCTGTTCACTGACTCACAGACACATACACAATGCATATTATATTATATGCAAGAAAATTAGATACAATGACAAAGGTTAAAATTTTGGTTGGACAGTGCTATTCTGTTCTCTGTCTGTTTATTTTTGGAAACTCTTAGTAGGATAAATCTGAAAAAAAACAGCATTTGAGATGATTTGGAGAATTGCCCACAGGCCATGCAAGATAAACAAAGACACATCTTGCAAACTTAGAGTGTCACCTGAAGTGACCAAATTAACCTGTGTCCTCCCTGCCATTGAATAGCAAGGGCCTTATCCCTGGATTAGACTTCTCTGAGAATGCGCCTTGGGGTCCAGGAGAGAGAGAAGCCTGGGACTAGAACATTTTTTTTTTTCTCCCGGTGGGTGGCATCCTATGTTAAGTCCCCCCCCCCAAAAAAAAAAAAAAAAGCTCTCATGAGGATTGTGTTTTGGGATCAGATTAAAGTGGATGGATTTCATTATAGTTTTAAACAGAATCCCAGTTGCTTCAGTTCTAACCACACTTGAGAAAATTGCTCTCCTCGTACATATGAGCGAAATCTTAGGTAGTTGTAAAATTAACCCCTTCCTTCTCACATCTCATGCCAAAAAAACTTGGTTTTTCTGCTTTTCTGATTCCCATGGCTTGCTTTCTGCTGCTGGACAGGTTATTTTAAATTCCTTGAATCTGAAACTGCCAATCTTTCCATGTTTTCATTTCCTGAGTGCTTTAAAGCCTAGGAAGATAGCATCCTTCCCAATACTTATAAATATTCCATTCTGGTTTTGTCTTCTCTGATTGTCTTATACTTTGCTCCTCCATCCACAGAGAATTTATTGCAGAATGTGGCACAGGTTTGGGGGCTTTTGTTCCCAATGTCTGTATATCTTTTTTTTTTTTTTAACAAAGCAGCCTTTTCAGAATAATTGTGTAAGCAACCCCTAGTCTCTCCTTAGGAGGAAAGGAATGCATTACATTTGATTTTTCTCATAGGAGTGGTTCATTTCCCAGGTTGTGTCTGTATTGTTTTGGTCCATATCTCTTATTTTTCTTTTCTATTTTTTTGTTCGTTTTAAAATATTAAAAGTAGTTGCATGACTGAAGTCCCCTGTGTGTCCGGGAAGAACGATCCATATCTAGGTATATAGGATATCAAAGAGGGTAAGAAAGCAAGTGGACTGTTTAAAGTGGTATGGGCCAGGTCCCGAAAGGGAAAGAGAAAAGAGCGAGTGGTCCCAAGAGCAGGAGAGCCCTGCAGAAAGGACCTTGACTACTTTTCCCATTGTATCTTATTTATTTACTTCCGTATTCAACACAGTAATTGTGTGTATTCATGGAGTGTGGGGTGATAATTGGATGTTTGTATATGTGATGATCAAATCAAAGCATTTGGAATTTTAGGCTCATTAAACATTGATCGTGTCTTGATGGGATCCTCAGACTCGTCTTTGCTGGCGCATGAGAAGTGTAATGAACAACTGTGGCTGCCCATTGCTGCCCCAGTATACCAGCATTCCTGTATTGTGTGGTGCTGGGAATGGAAGCCAGGACCTCACACAGGCAAGCAAGTGTGTGAGGAGCTGCATTTCCAGCACTTCTGCTGGCATTCTTCAAGCTGTATGTGTGTGTGTGCGCACATGGGTGCACATGTATGTATATGCATGAGTGGGTGTGTGTGCATGGTCAGAGGACAAACTCAAGTTTGCTCCTCAGTCTCCACATTGCTTGAAGTAGAGTCTCTTACTCTTCTCAGTGGCTGGCTTTGGAGCTTCTACTGATTCACATCTCCATCTCCCATCTTGTTTTAGGCACAGTGGGATCACAGAAAGGTGCTGTAATCTACCACTGAGCCACATTCCTAGCCCCTCACTGAGGGATTCTAGGCAGGAGCTCCATCACTGAGCCACACCCCTAGCCCCTCACTGGGGGATTCTAGGCAGGGGCTCTACCACTGAGCCACACCCCCAGCCCCTCACTGAGGGATTCTAGGCAGGAGCTCCATCTCTGAGCCACACCCCTAGCCCCTCACTGGGGGATTCTAGGTAGGTGCTCTACCATTGAACCACGCCCCAGCCCCTCACTGGGGGATTCTAGGCAGGTGCTCTACCACTGAGCCATGCCCCCAGCCCCTCACTGAGGGATTCTAGGCAGGAGCTCCATCACTGAGCCACTCCCCTAGCCCCTCACTGGGGGATTCTAGGCAGGAGCTCCATCACTGAGCCACTCCCCTAACCCCTCACTGGGGGATTCTAGGTAGGTGCTCTTCCACTGAGTCACATTCCAAACCCAGCTTTATGTGATATCTGGGGATTTGAATTCAGATCCTCACACTTATGCAGTGACCCACTAATGCTTCCTTTTTCTTGTTTCATTCACTTATTGATTGTGTATCCATGCATGCATATGTGCCGGTTTGCCTGGACATTTGAACTGTGGTTAATGTGTGGAAATCAGAGGACAACATGTGCATATTGGTAAAAATAGGGATGAGGAGGAAGAGAAGGAAAATAAAACAAACTCCCACAGAATCAGCACGATGCTGCAGCTAACTGGATACGGGTGAAAAGGTCTATGCCAAAATTTCTAGTTTGAAAGTTGAATTTGCATTTGTGGTACTGAGGATTGAATCTCGGGTTTCTGATGTACAAAGCAGGCACTGTAACACTGAGCCATCCTGTAGAGCGATGGTTCAGGCTTGGGAATGTACAGTGGAAGTGGTTTAATTAGTCAGGAGCAGGGATCGTCCCATGCTTGATATTTTGTGTCATTCCCAAGCAGAAGATGGGACCTCTGCTTGTCCATGGTTTCCCATGGTTACTGTTTCCATGAGATGACCACAGGATGTGCATCATTCCAGTTTTGTTCACTATTTGCCAGTATGTATGGGTGAGGAGGGTAACTCCAGGATCCAGCCAAAGCTTTATAGCTCCTGGCTCCTATCCTTTGTCCTGATGTATCATTCATGCGCTAGTGTATTCATTATCAGTGTGTTCAGTTATCCCATAATCTGTG
Source organism: Mus pahari (assembly GCF_900095145.1). Lineage (NCBI taxonomy): Eukaryota > Metazoa > Chordata > Mammalia > Rodentia > Muridae > Mus > Mus pahari. The sequence goes on from NC_034612.1 coordinate 23,610,228, forward strand.
GGAGGGACCACCTTGGTATGGGGGAAATCTGTCTGCTTATTAAAGCTATTGCTGAGACTCCTGTGCAGACCTTAATACCATGCCTCCCTGCTCAGACAGCCTGTGCGTTATTGATGAGCAATTCCTGCCACTGTTATCTTCAGCCTCTCCTTTGGCCTCCTGTTTAATAAATCCTCATGTCAGGGTTCTTCAGAATTCATTTTGCTTCCCTGAGAAAGGGTCCTCGTTGCTTTTATTCCGCCCCCTCCCCCCCCGCAAATTCTAGCTAGTTGTATCCCAGCACCGTCAGTTTTGTGCACAGATGTGGGATGACAGTGTGTTGAGCTTGGTGGGTGCATGCATGTGGGGGGGGGTCTGGAGGCCAGGAGTAAGGTCTAGACTGAGCAGGGAGGATGATGTCATACAGGCACTGGTGATGTGGGTTAGTTGCTTGTCTTGTTACTATGACAAAATGCCTGATGAAAGCAATTCAAGGAAGAAAGGTAGATTCTGGCTCATAGCGTGAGGGTATAGTGTGTCATGGTGAGGAAGGCTCGACCCCTGGAATGCAAGGCATCTGATCCCCGCGCATTCACAGTTAAAGAGGCAGAGAGGGATGCTGTGGTGCCTAGCTCACTTTCTCCTTTTCATGTATTCATGCCCTCAACTCATGGAGTGGAGCCCCATACATTAAGAGTGGGTATTCCCCCTCCTGTTAACCCAGTCTAGACATTCCCTCCTAGGCATGTCCTAAGGCTTGTTTCTATGGTGATTCTAGAGCTTGTTGAACTGTCAGCTTGTACTGACCAGGTATTTTTAGAGGCATCCTGGGCTGCAAGGCTTTATAATACAGTGACATGAGGCTTCCAGATTTTCTTCTCATGAAAGAACATGTGTGATTATTGACCACATGACTAAGTCCTTTTTTATATCAATCATCTCTGATGATTGGTATACTTTGGTTAGTGTCTTTTTGCTTTTTCCTTCCTTCCTTCCTTCCTTCCTTCCTTCCTTCCTTCCTTCCTTCCTTCCTTCCTTTCTTTCTTTCTTTCTTTCTTTCCTTCCTTCCTTCCTTCCTTCCTTCCTTCTTTCTCTTTTATTTGCAGTACTGGGATACTAGGGGATTCTAGACTCTACCGCTGAGCCACATCTCCCAGCCCCTCACTGGGGGATTCCACGCAGGGGTTTTACCATGGAGCCACGTCCCCAAACCATCACTGGGGGATTCTACAAAGGTACTCTACCCCTGACCCATGCCCCTAGCCTCTGGTTTTCACCTGGATTCAAAGTGAATTCAAAACCTGAAGCCTCCCAACTACGACTTTCTTTCACTGACATACTCACCCAGAGGGAAACTGCCCAATAAATACTTGCTGGTTGAAATAATAAATAGGTCCAGGCTCAGGAGCCTGTCTGATTCACTGAGCACAATAATTATTCCCTTTTATTGACTGCCTTTTATGTTTTTGTCACTGTGCTGCATGTTTTATTGATCTCATTTTAATTTAACCACTCTCTGAAGTAGCTGTTACCATCTCTGTTTTATAAATGAGGCAAGGGGGTCCCGGACAGGTTCGGAAGCCTGACTTAGGTCACATAGGTCCTGCCATGCTCTGGCTCAAGCCCACATATTTGTAGTGGGAGGCTATGTCCAAGGCTTTTGGATGCTGCTTTTCCCGTCAGCTAGCCTCTCTAAAAACAGTCACACCTAACCACACCTCCCACACCCGCAGAATGGAACTGTCTAATCACTATGGTATTGATAACTTGTATGTCTACAGAATGGAGCCTTCTACCCACACTGGTATTGCCAGATGAGAAATTCTTAATCCTAGAGAAAAGGAGAATTCCTTTGCAGAATCAATCTCTCTCTCTCTCTCTCTCTCTCTCTCTCTCTCTCTCTCTCTCTCTCTCTCTCTCCCTTTGTTTATCTGTATATTTCTGACTTTATCTCTTTATCTGTCCCTCCATCTTCCCTTCCTGTGTTCCTGTGTGTGTGTATGTACATATTCTACTACTTTAATTTTATTCTGTTGATCACTTTTAAGTCATCCAACTCAAAATTCTAATGCCAAAGAGATGGAATGTGGTATCTGATGAGTTATCCAGTACAATCCCCAGTACATAGTATGATAGACGTTACATTATTTACAGGACACAGTCCTTTTTATTCAGCTCAAGGAAAAAAAATTGGACAATAATGCTAGGTTTAGAAAATGTTTTACAGTGGAGTTTATTTAGCCATCACAGTCAAGGAAACACATCATTGGATGTGTCTGGAAGGGTGGTTCCAGAAGGGTTTAGTTGAGAAGGAAAGGCCCATGCTAAAATGAGTAATGCCACTCCAGGAGCTGGGATCCTGAATGAACATAAAAGGGAAAATGATCTGAGCATTAGATTTCATCTTTCTCTGCTGCTTATAGTCTCTGGAAACATTGAGTTTTAACCTCATGTGTCTTGTATGTATTCATAACTATAGGTAACAGGAGTCTCAATTTATGTATTAACTGATGCTGGGATTGACAGTGTCAGTTATCCCTTTGTGTCTATTGACATTTGGTCCTTGATTGTAGCATTGCAGACTATTGAGTAACAATTTCTTCTCCACTAATATATTTTTGTCCTGGAGGGAGACTCATTAAGATGCTGGAAGTCAACAATTTACAAGTCTCAGGAAGTTTCTGAAACTGACAACTTTGGCAAGTCTTCTCCCCAAAGTTTTATAACCAATGAAGACTGGTGGGGAGTGGAGAGTCTCCCATCAGCCTACTTGCTTTCACAGAGATCCACAGAGATGGAGCTTTTATGAGTCATTACACATTCTAGAGTGGGGGTTTTCAGTGACAAAGATACTTTTGAATTTATTATGTGCAGTTTTGTAAATCATTCCTCATCCACATTCCTGTTAAACTCCTTGGTTTATCAAGTTGGACTCTGGTAGAATTGTCACTTTGGTCTGTCTTTGGTACCCTGTCTAGCACCAGTAGAAGTTTGTCTACTGGAAAGAAGTCTTCTCAGGAAATGTCACTCAAGAGGGAGATTTGTCACCATGAGAGGGGTTCACTCAGCTCATCACATACTTAGGAATCCTCATGCTCTCTGTTCAAGGGATTTGGGCAATGGAACCCAGAATTGATAAGCTTTGGGGGGGGGAGAGTTCTTAGTTTACCACTTCTCATTGCAGCACTGTGGTCTTCCGGGGAACCCCATTCTAAACTAGTGATCATAAATAGTCACGATCTATCTACTCTCCTAGTGGAAGGCTAGGTGATGAAGTCTTCCACAAACATGTATGTCTTAGTTTCCTTTCTGTTGCTGTGATAAGCAACATGATCAAAAGCAGCTCAGAGAAAGAAGACATTTACTTGGTTTACACTTTCAGGTCATATAGGTCAGCATAGAAGGAAGTCCTGACAGGAATTCAAATGAGGAATTTGAAGGGCAGAAACTACAGAACACCACTGCCTGGTAGCTGTCTGATGGGGTTAAGCATAGCTAGCTTTTTTTTTTTTAAGTTTATTTATTTAAAGTTTATATTCCAAATGCTGTCCTTGCTCTTCCCAGTTCCTCCCTCCTAAAGTCTCTTCCACTCCCCCTCTCCTTCTCCTCTAAGAGTGTGGGCACCCTCTAGGTTATCTTCCTTACCCTGGCATATCAAAACTCTACAGGGTTATGTGCATCCTCTCCCATTGCCGCCAGGCAAGGCAGCCCTATGTGTGTGGGGGACCCTCATGCCAGCCTGCGTATGCTCTTTTGTTGGTGGTCCAGTCTCTGAGAACTGCCAAGGGTCCAGGTTAGTTGACTCTGTTGGTCTTCTTGTGGAGTTCCTATCCTCATCAAGGCCTTTAATCCTTTTCCCCAATTCTTCCATAAGAGTCCCTGACCTCTGTCCAATGTTTGGCTGTGAGTATCTGCATCTATTTAAGTCATTAGCTACCTTTTTTTAAATGAAGTCTAGGACCACCTACCTAATGAATGGTGCTGCCCATAATGGGCTGGGTCCTCTTGCATTAGCCAGTAATCAAGACAAGACAACCCCCACAGACATGGCCACAGGCCAATCCGATCTAAGCAGTTCCTTAATCTAGACTTTCCTTTCAGGTGACTGTAGGCTATATCCAGATGACAATTAAAGCTAACTAGGTCAATGCCTTTCTCTACCAGACAATAATCAATAGATCCCAATGTCTTCAATCATGACAAGTATTTTATATATAGAGATCTTTATTATTTGTGGTCTGCAAGTAGAGTGAAGATTGCTAAATGTGACAGCTGAGAGAAAGTCATGGAGTGTTGTGAAAGATGGGATCTTCAGAAGTGTGTAACTGGAAAATAACTCGGGCTTCTGGAAGAACAGCAGAGACAGACTAAACCCATTTATTCATGGGCGCACCATGTGTGTACTGCAGAGGGAAGCAGGCACCTCATACTGCAGATGGTATGTTCTTTTAGTTAATTTAGAGGGAAAAAATAAGATCTGCTCAGCCAACGGAGCTTTGAAGATGAATACAGGGGGAAAAGAAAAGATTGGGCATATGGAGAGAACATATTTGTTCTTGGAAAATCAGGAGAAAATGTTTAATGTCATCCTAACCTAATTTGCATAAAAAGAGTATTATGCATCGAATCAGATGAGAGCAAAAGAAAAGGATGTGACTGAACCCTACTGTTCTGAGTACCATCTCATTACCAAGAGTATAAGTAATTCAGTTGAATAAATAAAATTCAAAATTGTGTCAAGGAGATGCACTAAAGTTATTACGCCTTGGGGATTCCTTTAGCAGTATATGTTGTGATGATAACATAATGTGATATGTTTCCAGGGGTAGCACTTTTACTGTTTATTTGACCTCTGGCTTAAAATAAAAATAGCCTATTCTAGCTTCATCTCTGTTGCTGTGATAAAATACCCTAATTAGGGAAGAAATGGTTTTATTTCAGCTCACAATTACAGCTATGGTGGGAAACTTAAGTCAAGTTAAAACATTACATCCACAGTAGGGAAAGAATGAACACATGCATCCTTGCTTGCTTCATCTCAGCTGGCTTTCTCTTATGTTCATAGTATATCGCAACCTCTTACCTAGGGAATGGTGCCACCCACAATGGGCTGATCCTCCCACATCCATTAACAATCCAGACAATCCTTTACAGACATGCCAGAAGACTCACCTGATTTAGATAATTCCTCATTAAGACCTTTTTTAATTTTTTCTTTTACTTACACAGTCTTATTCACACCATGACTCTGAAGGAGTTTAAATCAGCCCTGGCTGATTTGTGGTGAATGTAGCCCCACCGTGCACACAGAACAGCTGGGGATTGAACACAGGTCATCAGTCTTAGTACCAAGAGTCCCCTCCATTGCCTTTGTAGATTTGGGTCATTGTTGCAGTTTGAATGAAAATGGGCCCCCCCATAGACTCATAGGAAGTGGCATTATTGAAAGTGTAGCCTAGTTGGAGAAAATGTGTTACATGGGGGTGGGTTTTGAAGTTTCAGACACTCAAGCCAAGCCCAGTGTCACTCTCTCTTTGTGTTGACTGTGGATACAGATAGAGAACTCTCAGCTCCTCTTCAGCATCATGTCTGCCTGCATGCTGCCATGGTTTCCACCATGCTGATAATGGACTAAACCTCTGAATTGTAAGCCAGTCCCAACTAAATGTTTGCCTTTATAAGGACTGTCATTGTTATGGTGTCTATTCATAGCAATAAAACACCAATGAAGACAATCATTTATGTGATTCAAAGGTAATCATGTTGACCACAGTCCCTAGTGTGATTTCTTTAGTGGGCAGATTTGTGTGTCTGGCAGAAGAGGACTTCTGTGACTTTGGGTCTTACTTTTGAGGATTCCAAAGTTCTCTCATTTAGCTTTCCATCCCTACTATGTGTTCAGGGTCTGCCTTTTCTGTCATCTTGTCTTTTCTCTCAGTGCAAGGCCTGTAATTATGCTTACTTATGGTCCATCCGTATTACAGGTAGTTGATGTACCAGGGAACATTTTTTTTTCCACTTTGTCACACCTGAGCTGGATTTTCTAGTGGTTATTATTATTTTAAACCATCCTGGCTTCTTGCCAGCTTCCTTCTTTGTTCCATGCAGGGTTTCCCCATCTGCCCTTTCTGGGTAAAAGCTGACAAAGAAGGAGGGGAAATGAACAGTCACTGGTTGGCTATGATTATTTTTCAACATAAGCATGAGGTGTGAGGGAGTCTCTGTTTTAAAAATCACAGTGTTGTAGTTTTATTTGGTTTGGGGGTGCTTTTTAAACAATAACTGCGAAATGCATTGAATTTGTGGACTAGCAAATTTTCATTATTGCTTTTTGAAAAAAAACCAAAATATTTTCTTTGTTACACACACACACACACACACACACACACACACACACCATTACAGACTGGTGGAGTCAGAGGACAACATCTGTGGGGGTCAAACTCATGTCTTCAGGCCTGGCAGCCATTGTACTCCCCTACTGAGCCATCTCACAAGCACTCACTGTTTCTTTAGAGGCAGTATCTTAGCATCTAAGCTTAAGCTGATAGAGTATTCCCCTAAAGTGAATTCCCCTACATCAGTAGAGCATAAGAATCCTTTGAGATTCCTGTTGAGATAGATTTCTAGGCTGCACTGTGTATAGACTGACTTAGAATCTCTTGGAGTTGGGAACCAGACATACACACACACACACACACACACACACACACACACACATCTGTTCAGTCTGTAGCATGGAACTTGTATGTGTTTGCACGACTGACCATTCGGTATCAGATAACCCATTGATATGCTCTTCCCTGGCAAAGACTGCTTCTCCCACTTAGCATTCTTTACTTGCCTATAGTCCTTTGCATCGGATCCATGCCTTGTAGCCTTTCTCCTGTCCACATTAGTGTATCTTTTGTTCTTGTCCTTGCTCAGCAGTCATGTTGATGAGACTTTTGTGGGTTTAGCTTCTGACATTACTAAGAGACAACAGCATCACAGCAAACTCCCCACTCCTCTGGCTCGTGCAGTCTTTCCATCCCCTCTCCTGTGATGTTCCCTGCGCCTTGGGTGCAGGAGTCATCTTATAGATGTATCCATTAAGACTGGCCTCCTCAGTTCCATGTTTTGATGACTGTGGTTTTCCGTAGTTGTCTCTGTTGCAAAGAGGTGTTTTCTTCATGAGGAGTAAGGATTACACTTATCTGTCGGTACAGGCCAAATATTTAGAACGTGTTTAGGGATAATGCTAGTTTAGCAATGTGGCAATTGTAGGTTCCCCCCCCCCCAAGGTCCATGATTTCACTAGCTTGGAGACATGGATAGGTTTCTCTTGCACTGAAGGGGCCTTAAAGCCAATTACAGAGTTGCCAGTTAACACCACACTCATTTTATTTTTAACTATGTGAATTTCTCTTTATTTATACCACATGCGCAGTCAAATGCCCATGGAGGCCAGAGAAGGTATCAGATTGTCTGGACCTGAAGTTACAGGCTACTGTGAGCTGCCTACTGTGGGTGCTGGGAGCTGATTATGGGTCCTCTGGAAGAGCAATAATCACTCTTAACCACTGAGCCATATGTTCAGCTCCTGTCATTCATTAATATATGCATTCAATAAGAACATATTGATCACTAGTAAAGCACACTAGTCTGACAGCTTCCAGAAGAGACAGTAGCTGTTTCCTGATTTCAGTGATTGGCCAATAGCAAGTTTCTAACCCCACCCCCATTATCTCCCTCATCTCTCTCTATCTCTCTTTATTATATATAATGTATAGTATATAGTATAATATATACTGTAATTTAAAATTGTGTGTGAGTGTGTGTGTAATTTACACTTTTCTGTTAGGCACAAAGACACTGGCAGTCTAATGTGTGAAGCTCTTCAGTGCCTGCAATGGCACACAGTTCAGGATGGCTTTATGCCTTTAATACTTGCAAAAGTGAGGAGTGTTGCACATCTGCATTCCCTGAGAAGGGAGAGGTAAATAATTACTTTGTGTATACAGGTGTACATGCATGTGTGTGCATCTAGAAGCCAGAAGACAAGCTTGGGTCTCATTCCTCAGTGTGGTGTTCAACTTAGTTTTGTTTTTGCTTTTCTTTTTGTTTTTTTGAGACAGCATCTCACTGTCCTGGAATGGGGCAAGTAGGCTAATCTTGCTTGGCTAGTGAGACCTAGATATGCATCTGCCTCCACCTCCCCAATACTGGGATAGCATGCACGTGCTAATACATGACTTTTTAACATGGGTCTGGGGATCCAACCCAAGGACAACCTTGAACTCCTGATACTTCCACATCTGCCTTCCCAGGGATGGGATCAAAGGCATGGAGCCAGTGTATGTGGTGCTGGAGATGGAACCAGAGACTCATGCACATCAGGCAAACCCTCTACCACCTGAACTGCATCCCTAGACCTTCTGCCATCTTTTCTTTCATCCCCCCCTTATTCTTAGAAGTTCTTACAAGGTCTCTTGTAGTCCCAAGCTGGCCCCAAACTTTCTATATGGCTGAGGGTGACTTTGAGTTCTTGATCCTCCTGCTTCCTCCTCCCAAATGTTAGATCACAGGCATGTGCCACCATGCCCCACTGGAGCAGTTCAATTTAAACACCGGGGGATCACAGGGAGCCTTTATACAACAGCTTCGACATCAGATTACACTCCATAGGTTAATGTCAGCGCCCTGTGGCTTGCATTGTGTTTGGTCACATTGTATGAAATTGCTGATCCTTGTCCAGAAATGACAGTTTCATTCAATACAATCTACCACCTCCATCCTTTGAAATTTGGCCCCCCTGTACCATTGAGCTAGTGGCTTCATTAATGAGAACAGTCAGGTAACCACACTCTTTCTCATCATTAGTGAATTATTTATTTAGTTTCAGCTTGTCAGGTTTTTTTTTTTCCTTACAGAAGTTCTTATGTCCTGAGGCCAAGTGAATTATTCACGCTTAACTGAAAGATCAGTTGTGGTTTTAGCAGTGTCTTCGTACTCCTCAACTTATGGGGTCACATTCCAATGAGACTCTGTGAGTTGAATATATCATAGGTCGAAACACATTTAAAATTAAAATTCAGAGCTGGGGAGATGACTTGGTGCTAAAAGTGTTTGTTTGTTGCACAGGCGTGAGAAGTAGAGTTCAGATCCCCAGAACCCTTATAAATGCTGGCAGAGTGTGTCAACGGCTTGCTTGTGATTCCAGTCTCTGAATGGGGAGGAGGGGATCCTGAGATCAAGCTGGCTCGTGTGACTAGCCATGCTGGTGGGCTCTGGATTTGATTGATGGACCCAGTCTCAGTGAATAAGGTGGAAGAGCCACGAAGGTTGATTCTTGACATTAACCTTGGATCTCCACATATATGTGCATGAGTGTACACACACACACACACACACACACACACAAATAAATGAAAAAACTTGCAGTGTATAAGCCTAGTATCCCTGTAGTCAGAAGGTTGAGGCAAGAGGATGTGTTTTAGGACAGCCTAGGCTACATGAGATTCTGTCTCCAAAAATAAAAATAAAAAATTAAGAGCCATGTAGTGGGTAGGGCACTTAACACATGATGAATAGAGTTTGGTCTCTAAAATTCACAAAGAGCTGAATATGCTGGTGCATTCTCTCTTTTCCTTCCTTCTTTCCTTCTTTCCTTCCTTCCTTCCTTCCTTCCTTCCTTCCTTCCTTCCTTCCTTTCTTCCTTCCTTCCTTCCTTCCTTTTTTTTTGTGTGTGTGACAGGTTTTCTCTGTGTAGCCCTGGGTATCCTAAAACTCACTCTGTAGAGGCTGGCCTTGAACTCAGAGATCTGCCCGCCTCTGCCTTCTGAGTTCTAGGATTCAGGGAATGTGCCGCCACCACTGGTTGGTGGTGCTTATTTGTAATCCCAGCCCACCTACAACGAGGTGAGAAGCAGAGGCTGAAGAATCCCATGGATGCTTTCAGGCCAGGTACAGCACAGCAGCAAAAACAAGGGAGACCCTGCCTTAAAATGGTGAAAGGTGAAAAGCAACTTCCAAAGGGTGTCCTCATGTCCACCGTGGAGTGTACACACAAAGGGAGAGGGCCTGGCACTCACATCAGGAGGCAGAGATGGGAGAATTTCTGACAGCTCATGACCAGCTAACGTGACATCCATAATGCTGAACAATAAGGTACTTGTCTGAAGAAAGGTGGAAACTGAAGGTCCATACAGAAGGTTGTCCTTCATCATCTATGTAAGTTCTAATGGCACCTATGTGACCCCACACATACAGGAACACATATGCATGCGCGCGCACACACACACACACACACACACACACACACACACACATTCACACACAAAACCAACAACTACCACAAAGTACCTGAGTCCTGAATCCTAGTTAGTAACTAGGAGGCTATGTGCTTGATGCACATGGATCCCTTGGGGAATCAGCCATTGGAGACCATCAACACTACTTTTTTTAAACTGATGGTCTGGGCTGAATCTTTCCCTCTTTGGCTTCTCTGCTCTTTTATGCTCATCCTCCCATCTTAAGAAGCTGCTGTGTGGTAGACACACTAAGGGCTTGAGGAGAGGGAGAAGGACTAAGTCAGGCTAGTGGAGAGCAGGGGCTTTGAGTCCAGTGGCAGAAAAGCCCATGGACCTGGTTGTATCACTTGGTAGAACAAAATCACTGAGAACAAACTCCCACCAGACCTCCCTCCCGCCTTCACTGTAGGTCCTGAATACCTTGGCACAATACCTGTTGCCAGAAGCGCGCGCGCGCGCACGCGCACACACACACACACACACACACACACAGAGAGAGAGAGAGAGAGAGAGAGAGAGAGAGAGAGAGAGAGAGAGNAGAGAGAGAGAGAGAGAGAGAGAGAGAGAGAGAGAGAGAGAGAGAGAGACTTTTCTCAGGCAGAAGACTGTTTTTGACTTGTGCTTACACACATCCGAGTGAGTGCTTCTGTGTACAAACTTACATTACGCCCGTGAGTATGTATGTTCATGCTCAAGCGATTTGACGACTCCATTCCCCCCCAACCACGTTACAGTAAATGTACTTAACAGCAATTAGAACGTTTGTGCCCGCTGCGTACACATCTCCCCAGAACACAAAGCTTCCCTCTATGGCAGTCTAAGTAATTCTACAGATTAAAGCTGGTGATTTGCAAAGCTCCGTGGTTCATTTGCTTCCTGCAAATATCAAGATTAACAAAGAAATGCACTGATCCCATTTCACTCTCTTGGAGCTCCTGTTGAGGCCTGGGGAGCGCAGCAAGCACACACATGGTTACGGGACTCAGGACGACTCTCCTGATTCCTTTTATGGTAAAGGGGTGAATCTACTATTAACTTCTCCTGGCAAAGGTGTCTCAGGAAAACATCTATTTATGTAATATTTCTACCAGGAGTGATCCTTAGCCCTTTCCACTAATACTCATTGGAAATATAGCCACTTGGTAGCCATTAAAAGGAAAAACGTAAGTCTTAAGGACTGTATCCCAGTTGTTTGTAGTTGGATAAGTGTTGGCCACATGTCAACTCCTTTCTCCAACTCTGTAGATAGGGTCTCGAACCAGTTGCTTTCCAACTTCCCTTCTATGGCTCTTAATTTTCTTCCTGTTGCTGTGATACAACACTCTAACCCAAGCAACTTAGAGGAGGGAAAAGTTATTTGGCTTACACTTTCAGGTCACAGTCCATCATTGAGGGAAGACAGGGCAGTCAATCAATGGAGAAGCATAAAGCAGGAACCATGAGAGGAACTCTGTTATCTGGCTCTCAGACTCATGCACAGCTAACTTTCTTACAGATCCCAGATCGTTTGCCTAGGGAATGATGCTGCCCAAAATGGACTGGGCCCTCTAGCATCAATTAATAACACAATCCTTTATAGATATTTCCAAAGGCCAATCTGATCTGGGCAATCCCTTAATAAAGACTCTCTAATAGCATGCTAATTTGCTTAGGAACTAATGTTTGGGGAGCATGGATATGACCTGAGTTAACCTGGGAGATAAATACAGTAGTGATTATGAGTCAAAGCCCTTGCTTTTAGAGCTGAGAAATGTTTTCCAGATATGTCCTGGTTATACTAAAGAGAACAGTAGCCAAGAATGGCTGCCATGTCGGATGAGTTTGAAACCTGGTGGAGCAAAAGCTGCCAGTTTGTTTGCTTTGTGTGTGTGTGTGTGTGTGTGTGTGTGTGTGTGTGTAAGTGTATATGTCTGCTGTCTTCCCTTCAGCTTGGATTACCCTCCCTTCTCTGACTGCTCCCTTCTGTTTGTCTTCTCTCACTATAGCTAAATAAATCAACAGCTCAAAGGTGGCAGACAAGAGATTCGAACTCGGGCTTCAACACAATTTGCTGTGGTTTGTCTTCCTTGTCTCTTATCATTTTGGGATTTGGCATTGTTATGTGACTTAGTTGTCACGTATTCTAAGCAGCTTAGGGGAAGTATCTGACTCGACCTTCCACTTCACAAGCTTTATTTGCCCTAACCAATATCTTCTCTGTGCCCCTGCCCAGCCTTTCTCCCACAAGGTGTCTGGGTGTGAGAGGGACAGGGTACATGTGTGTGTGTGTGTGTGTGTGTGTGTGTGTGTGTGCGCGCGCACAGATGGAGATCAGAGATCAACATGGATTAACTTCTTCAACTGTTATGCATCTTATTTCCTTTCCTTTCCTCTCCTCTCCT
>NC_034612.1:23623728-23643362 GCF_900095145.1 Mus pahari
CCTCTCCTCGCCTCTCCTTGCCTCTCCTTGCCTCTCCTTGCCTCTCCTTTCCTCTCCTTTCCTCTCCTTGCCTTTCCTTTCTTCTCCTCTTCTTTTCTTCTCTTTTCTTTTCTTTTCTTTTCTTTCTTCCCTTCTTTCCTTCTCCCCTTTATTTCCTTTCCTTTTCTTTCCTTTCCTCTCCTTTCCTTTCTTCCCTTCCTTCTTCCTTTCCTTTCCCTTCCCTTCCCTTTCCCTTTCACTTTCCTTTTTCTTTTCTTTTGGTTTTTGTGACAGGCTTTCTCTGTGTAGCCCCAGCTTCCATGGAACCCACTCTGTAGACCAGGCTAGCCTCAAACTCATAGGTATCTGCTGGCCTCTACCTGCCGAGTGCTGGGATTAAAGGCATGCATGAGTGAACCTAAGACTTACATATTAAGCCCCCCCCCCCAGCCACCCAGAATTTACCTGTCTTTGCTCCCTAGGTCTGTGTATTCAGGAATGCATTGCCATGCCTCACTTTTTAAATGGATTCCTGGGATCTGAACTCAGGTCCTTATTCTTCTGCAGCCAACACTAACCACCATACCTCTTCCACAGTCTCCTGACCCCAAAGCCGTTTTGAACATGGAGAATTCAGAAGACAGCAGAGCATTCTGGGAAATGATGCCCTTCTTTAGCAAGTGCACTCAGATCAGCTGGTATAACGGAACATTTTAAGGATTTTTATAGACCTTGGGGTAAAATTCTTTCCTTGGGAGTCCCTTGGCTATCTATCACATGTAACACGGCACACTTGAAGTGCACAATCAGAGTCAAACACCTAAGGAAGACAGACAAGAGGCAGAAGTGAAAGCATCGTGAAGAGGTGACCAGGTCTCCTTTAATCTCACCTCCTGGTAGACAGGGTAGAAAGACTCCCTAAGCGTGGAGAAGCAACGACAGGAGGCGTTGTGTACTAGGGCTGAGTGCCAGGTGGGGACTCCTTTTGGGTCTACTTATTGGGACTGGAAAGATGGCTCAGTAGCTAAGAACCTTTCTTTTTAATGTGTACATGTAAGTGCATGAAAGGGTTTGTTGTTGCTGCTGCTGCTGCTGCTGCTTATATATGTGTGTGTGTATGTATGTATGTATGTATGTATGTGTGTGTGAACACATGTGGAAGTCAAAGGACAACCAATGAGAATCAGGTCTCTTCTGACATGACTGGGGATTGAACTCAAGCTATCAGACTTGGGGGCAAACACCTTTACCCACTGAGCCCTCTTGCTGGCCCAAGGTGCTATTTCTTCTCCTTGTCCCAATCAGTCTCTGCAACACTCCTTTCTGGATGAGATCCTGTACATTTTCTGCCTTGATTTTGCCCAGCGCTGCTCTCATCGGCTGCGGAGACAGCCCCTTCCCATTTCTCCCAGCTCTCCCTTTGCAAGCCGTCCCCTGCACGTTGCCTACTGGTGTTTCACAGTCTAGATCACATTTTTATCTCTTGTGTCAAACTTTTCTGGGTCCCCATCCATCTCTCCCAAACGGAAATAAGCTTCCAAGGGCCTCTTGAATAAACCTCCTGCACGGCATTTATCTTTTCTTGTTGTAATCATGATTTACACATTTCTTTTCTCGTATGGAACTGTGAGTCTTTCTAGGAGGAGATAGTAAAGAGAGAGAAAAAAATTTTGAGGCCAGGGATATGGCTCAGTGAGCAAGGGACTTGCTGCCCAAGGGTGAGGGCCTGAGTTCAAATCCCCAGTACCTACATAGAGTTGGGCATGGTGGTGCATTTCTGAGATCCCTGATCTATGCTAAGAAGAGAAGTGGAGGCAAGAGAAGCTCCCAAAGCTTGTGGTCCACCTCACCCGCCATATATGGCAATGAGCAGGAGACACTGGGCTGAAGAGATGGCACAGCGATTAAGAGTGCTTGCTGCTCTTGCAGAAGACCTGTGTTTGGTTACCAGCATACATATATGGCTGCACATAACCACTTGTAACCAAAGGTACAGATGTTCTAAGATTCTCTTCTATCTTCTAGGGACACTCACATGTCCATACTGAGCCCCTATATATATATATATATATATATATATATATATATATATATATGTGTGTGTGTGTGTGTGTGTGTGTGTGTGTGTGTGTGTGTGTGTATACATGCATATATACATACATAAGTGTATACATATAAAATTAAGTCTTAAATTTTTTAAAAAAGAGAGAGATTATATCTAACAAAGTGGAAGGAAAGGACTGATATCCAGGGTGCCGAGGCCACACACGGATGTTTTGCTTTTAATTCTGTGTCTCCAACACCTTGTAGGCCCATGACAGATGCTTAGCTTTTCAACTGTCATGGCGAAGCTCTTGTTTGTGAGTGAAACAGACATGTTTGTCCTTTGGTCTGTTAAAAATGAAGGAACAGGGTTTCTAACCGGATGCATTGACTGTGTTAGAATCAAGGACTAGACATCGTCCTCCATCTGTCATCAGGATTGAGGCATAGCAGCTCTGTGCAGTTTCTTGGGGTTTTTTTCCCCCATTGGTAAAGCCAGTGGGATGAAAAATATTTGGAATTAAATAAAGTCACCGTCCCCGGGAGAAGGAGATTCTTCCCCAGTGATCTGAGGTGGCATCTTCAACCAGGCATAACAGGTACCCTGGAGGGGATTTTGTTTTCCTACAATTATAGGCTCCTCATTAAATCTTTGGATTCCCCAAACTAAATGTTCCGCAACCCACTGCAAGCCCAGGCCACCAGAAAAGTGTATTCATCAATTTTCCATCGCTGTAACAAAAGACCCGAGGCAAATTGACTTATAAAGAGAAAGGTTTATTTTAGCTCAAAAGTTTTAGAGCTTTCCATTCTTGATTGATGGGTCCCATGCTGTGGTTTGAATTAGAAATGTCTCACAGGCTTGTGTTTTAAATGTTTGCTCTTCAGTTGGTGCAGTGCTATTTTAGGAGGTTCTAGAAACTTCAGGGGGATGGTGCCTGACAGATATAGGCCACTTGGAGTAGTCTGGGAGCTTTAGCCCGTTAGTCTATCTGGTTCCTGGCTCACGTGTGTTTCCTGGTTGACCAAGAAGTGAACAACCTTGGCCATGTCTGATGATTGACTCATGGATTATTTTTGGAAGATGATTGAGATCCAGTCTATGGCCAGGAAGAAGCTCAGTGAAGAGAGTGCCTGGCTTGCAATCATGAGGACCTGTGTTCCATCCCCAGAGTCCATTCCATGTAGGGGTTCGTGCTTGTAATCCCGGTGCTCAGGAGGTGGAGTCAGGAGGTTCCCTGAGGCTCCCTGTCCAACTAGCCTCACCTACTTGGCTAGTTCCATGTTATTGAGAGACTGTGTCTTTAAAAAAAAAAAAAAAGTGAACATCACGTAAAGGAATGACCCTTGAGGCCATCCTTTGACTCCACGTGTGTGCACACACACGAATCTGATGTTCTCTTTTGGACACACCCACCATCAACTAATTGAGTATGTTTTCTTTATTAATGCATTGAATAAACATGAGTTGAGCAGTTGGCCCAACATATGTGCCCAAGATGTCAGTTGGACAGATGTTGTCCCTTAATCCTTAGAACCTGTAGGCTACTATAAACCAGTTATTGTTGGGGCCCTGAGATGCTCATAGGGCATATGTGCTTGTTGAGCAAACCTGGAAACCTGAGTTCAATCCTAGGAACCTGTGTAAAGATGGAGGCAAGGACCAGTTCCTGAAAGTGTTTGGTTCAGTGTATGTGTGTTTGCGCATATGTGTATATGGAGATGCACACTCATGGAGGCCAGAGGAAAACATCAGGTGACCTACTTATCCTTCTCCATCTACTTTATCTTCTCTTGAGACATGGTCTCCCAGTGTGTGTGTGTGTGTGTGTGTGTGTGTGTGTGTGCACGCGCACGCACGCAGAAGAGAAGACCAGATTCTCTGGAACTAGAGTTAAAGGTGGTTGTATGCTAGGCTACTTGGGTGTTGGGAACTGAACTCAGGCCCTTTGCAAAGCAGTATGTGTTTTGTTTTGTTTATTTTTACCGTGGTGCTGTCTTTCCAGCTCCATTCCCACGATTTCATTGACAAAAATGGACTGCCTGTGACACTGGCGTTTACTCCAACTTCTGGTTCTAGTTGTGCCCCCCACCCACCCAGGGTGATATTGGTGACAGGGCATGTCTCTCTGTGGCACTTAATGACCTGCCCTGTGAACAATCTCAGTTCCCTCTAACTTTGCAATGTGCCTTTTCCATGCATATATTCATCTGTTCCATTCATTTTTTTCTGTGATATATATATAATATATATAATATATATATATATATTATATATATATATATATATATATATATATAATATATATAATATATATATATATAATGAAAAATATTTGGAATTAAATAAAGTCACCGTCCCCGGGAGAAGGAGATTCTTCCCCAGTGATCTGAGGTGGCATCTTCAACCAGGCATAACAGGTACCCTGGAGGGGATTTTGTTTTCCTACAATTATAGGCTCCTCATTAAATCTTTGGATTCCCCAAACTAAATGTTCCGCAACCCACTGCAAGCCCAGGCCACCAGAAAAGTGTATTCATCAATTTTCCATCGCTGTAACAAAAGACCCGAGGCAAATTGACTTATAAAGAGAAAGGTTTATTTTAGCTCAAAAGTTTTAGAGCTTTCCATTCTTGATTGATGGGTCCCATGCTGTGGTTTGAATTAGAAATGTCTCACAGGCTTGTGTTTTAAATGTTTGCTCTTCAGTTGGTGCAGTGCTATTTTAGGAGGTTCTAGAAACTTCAGGGGGATGGTGCCTGACAGATATAGGCCACTTGGAGTAGTCTGGGAGCTTTAGCCCGTTAGTCTATCTGGTTCCTGGCTCACGTGTGTTTCCTGGTTGACCAAGAAGTGAACAACCTTGGCCATGTCTGATGATTGACTCATGGATTATTTTTGGAAGATGATTGAGATCCAGTCTATGGCCAGGAAGAAGCTCAGTGAAGAGAGTGCCTGGCTTGCAATCATGAGGACCTGTGTTCCATCCCCAGAGTCCATTCCATGTAGGGGTTCGTGCTTGTAATCCCGGTGCTCAGGAGGTGGAGTCAGGAGGTTCCCTGAGGCTCCCTGTCCAACTATATATATATATATATAATTGTTTCTCAATCAACCAAAAAGTAAGAATGGGGCCTGAGACATGGCTCAGTTGGTAAGAGCCTTAGCTATACAAGTCTGAGAACCTAACTTTAGATCTCCAGCACCCAACTAAAATGGTGGGTGTGTGCCCACAACTTTTTACTCCAGCATGGTGGGAAGAAAACACTAGGATTGCTGGGGCTTGGTGGCCACCAGCCTAGCTCCAAGTTCAATGAGAGGCCATGTCTCAAGAGAAGTTTTACCATGGACATCTTTTATGCATATAGAGGCTTTACTTATTTTCATGGTTTTTTTTCAGTCATTTGTATCTTCTACTTTCTCATTCATTTGTTCTGTTTTAATTTACTTAGCTAATTATGCCTCTTAAACAGATTTGGGGCAGGAGAGATGGTTCAGAGGTTAAGAGCACTGGCTGTTCTTCTAGAGGCACACACATGGCAATTCATAGGAAGGAAGATACTAAGTCCTGGATAGTTAAACAAAATGAAGGCTATTATAAAAGCACCATTAATTTATCTCAGGAAGTAGGAGCTCTTCTAGACATAGGAAAAAAAATAGCAGAAATCCATGTATGCGAGTGTGTGTGTGTGTGTGTGTGTGTGTACATACATGAGTGTGTTGTATGCACATGCATGTATGGAGATGAACACTCATGAGAGCCAGAGAAAAATATAAGGTATTCTACTTTATCATTCCCCACCTTCTTTTCTTCCCTTGAGACATGGCCTCTCATTGTGTGTGTGTGTGTGTGTGTGTGTGTGTGTGTGTGTGTGTGTGTGTAAGTGCATTGGACCCCTGGAGCTGGAATTACAGATGATTGTGAGCTGCTTGCGATGGGTGCTGGGAACTCTACTTGGGTTCTCTTTGAGCGCATCAGGTACTGTTAACAACGACACCATTTAAGTCCTAGTTGAGCTTTTTTGACTTTCATTATTAAATGACGTAAGGTAGTTTTGTCTTCAGTTATTGCTGTAAATTGGTTTTCATTTGCAATTCATCGTATCCTCATTTTTCTTCTGAACACAAGTCTGTGTTATTCTTCAAAAGAGACAGTTTATTTAACTTTACCTCATGTGCGTTGCTGGAAGGGTGTCAGATCCCTAGGAACTGGGAATTACAGACAGTTGTGAGCTGCCATGTGGGTGCTGGGAATTGGACCTAGGTCCTTTGGAATAACAGGCATTGCTCTTAACCACTGAGCAATCTCTCCAGCCCCAGAGTCTGTGTTATGATCAACCTAGTATGTCTTATCTTGGAAATTCTGTGACAGCCAGGATCTGTAGATACTCACGTGTCTTATATTTGGAATTCTAAACTTAGTTTTTTAGAGATAAAATTAATCTTGAAGTACATTCAGAGGGCAGATAGAGTCTTGAGTCCTGGCACCATTGTGTTCTCTCCTTTGGTTTGTTTTGTAAATCCCTTGGCATAGATTCTCTGAGAACCATCTGTGTCTTATCTCTTGGTTCTATTTCATCTCTCAGGACCCACCATGTAAATGAGAACTACCTTGAACTCTGATTCTCCTGCCTCTGCCTCTAGACTTTTGATTGACACTGTGCATCGCCATGCCCGCTTTAGGCAGGGATGGCGTGGAACCCCCAGGGTTTGCCAGGCATCTGAAACTAAAACCAAACCAAACCAATGAAACACCAAACCCTTTAGAAGCAGTTTGGATTGCTCAAAAGTGAAGGAAGAAGAGGCACATTTTTGCCAATAAGAGAGAGTTTGTTTCATGGTATGGCCTTTGGTTTCTGGGAAGAAGCCTGCTTCCCAAGTGTGAAGGCAGCTGGACCTTAAATAAAGCTATTTATTCTTCCCAGGTTGCACCATTTCTTAATGTCCCTCCAGCTGTCCACAGAGGCAGGGCCAACCCCTCTCCTTCCACTGGGCTGCAAAAGGTAACTGATTAGCTGCCTCCTAGTAACGTTGGGGGCGTAGCCCTTGCTGAGAGCGTGGAGGTTTCCTTAGCTCTGACCTAAAACTGTCTGCATTAATTTACTCTTAATTATTTTTACAGATTCTATTCCTGGGCCATTGCTTAATAAAACTCTAGGGGGTTTCTCCCCTCTCTCTCTCTCTCTCTCTCTCTCTCTCTCTCTCTCTCTCTCTCTCTCTCCAATATAATAAAGTCAGCTGTATCAGACACAGACGGAATCATCTGCTAAACTGAGGTTCTGAAGGGTGCCCCCTGTACCCCTATGTGTGTCTCTGTATGTTCCCCATTCTCTTTCAGAAAAAAGAATGTGTGTATAAAAGAGTCAACTATGGTCAGAAACCAGGTTAAAAGTGAATCTACAATCTTCCATCAGGAAGGTAGGTAGTTAGGTAGGTAGGTAGGTAGGAAGGAAGGAAGGAAGGAAGGAAGGAAGGAAGGAAGGAAGGAAGGAAGGAAGTCACTCTGCTCATAGAAGGATAGAAGGTTCTAGCCTGTACCAGAACCTCCTACTCTGCCTTAATATGACTAAGGAGAGTAGTGCCTCCTAGATTTTTGGCTAAAGATGACTGTTCTGTCTTTGGAAAAGCAACTCTCTATGACTCAGAGGGGGGAAAAATTACTTCCTAGGTAGCCATGGAGCCAGGAAGTGATCCATCCAAGAGTAAAAATACCTTCAGGGGAATATTTCAGAATAAATGTTTGTGGGAAGCAGGCTGAAAGGGCTCTGTGTGATCCTGAGATGGGGCTGCATATCCACAGAGATGTTCTCTTAGCAAGGTGGCCCTGGTTCAACCTCTTCCAGCATGCTCCTGTGTTGAGCTAACTAATAGAACAGATTG
Source organism: Mus pahari (assembly GCF_900095145.1). Lineage (NCBI taxonomy): Eukaryota > Metazoa > Chordata > Mammalia > Rodentia > Muridae > Mus > Mus pahari. Next base: position 23,631,629 of record NC_034612.1, read on the forward strand.
CCTCCCCAGAGTGGGGAGATTCACGTGCATCTAATTTCTGGAGTTTCTCTGGGGTTCCGTGGAACCCAAGATAAGCAAGCATTCATATGATGAAGGTGGCTGAATCTCCATTTCTGAGAAGGACGTCACCAAGAGAGGTAGGACAGATAGAGTAGGCAGTAGGTAGTCAGGAGGCCTAGCTAATGAGGAATGTGACTGACTCTTCTGATAGGAACCACAGAGCTTAACAGACAAAATGGAACAACCCAGCAAAGTGTGCACCCCTCCACTCCCCCAATAATGAGAGCTCCAAGACACGAACTGCCTGGATCTGTGTTATTCCACCCTGCATCCCATTTTGCAAGGTCTGCTGTTGCTAAAAATGACACCATTCTCCTCAACTGCAGGCAAAGCATGATGAGGTGGATCAACGTAACTGGAGCACCAGGCTTCGGGATGTACTTGACCCAGGCAGCGTGGAGCATTTGAGCCCTGATTAGTAAATCAAGAGAGACAGAAGCACGGTTATGCTGGAGATGCCTTTTAAGCATGGAAGAGCTGTCGCCCACATCATAACCGTGGTGGCAAATAAGTGATACCTTTGATCATGTGAATGAATAGCAGACTGGGTAAATACAGGAAGGGGAGGGGGAGTTTCACATGTGAATTCAGTTACTTTTTCCGCATGAGGTTCTGAGAAAGCAAAAAGAAACAAAGATAGGCAGTTGCCCTGGAGAGGGAGAAAATAGGACTTGCAAAGGAACAGAAAACAGCAAAGGAGAGGCATTGGGCATCTGGGTAGAGGTCTAGGAACACTGCCAGGATCCAGGGCTTAAGGGTAGAGGAACAGTTGGATAGGCAGGGAGTTTCTGTGTGTGGAGGGACAGCATCACCAGGTGTAGGACATATGCATATATATAGGGATTGGAAAGGGAGGAGATATGGGGTTGGAGAAAAGAGTTGGGGCTCAGTGTGGGTTCATCTTTGTACTATAACCAACATCTAACAGAAAGAAGAGGAAGGATTTATTTGGGCTCCTGGTTTCATCAGTCCATCAACTAGAGCTTTCAGGGCGTGCGTAGCCCCTCTCGTCACAACAGGCTGGAAGTGGAAAGAGAGAATACAGGAAGGAGGCAAGATAAGATAAGGCTCCCAGGAACCCCAGTGACCTACTTCCTCTGAGCTCTGCCTCCCACCTTTTACCACCTTTCCATAAAGCTACTGTGTCATGAATCTATCAGTGAATAAATCCACGTATTAAGTCAGAGCTTTCATTCTAATTTCACTTCTGTTGGTATAATAAAAAGAAAAAAACAAAAACAAAAACAAAAAACCCTGAAGGTAAAATGAGTTCATTTTAGCTCACAAATCCAGGTCACTGACCATCATTGTGGGAAGGTTAAGAACACCTACTTACATCATATCCACAATCAAGAACACAGAGAAATAAATGCATGCATACCTAATACTCGGCTCATGCTCTTTCATTTTATACAGTTCAGAATCCCACCATAGGGAATGGTGCTGCCCACAGTGGATTGAGTCTACCCAAGTCAATTAAGACATTCAAGGTAATCCCCATGCCCACAGGCCAACCTTATCTGGACAATTCTTCATTGAGATCTCTTCCAATCTCTTTCTAGGTTATGTTGAGTTGACAATTGAAACTAATCCTTGCACTACTAAAATCCCCCTGCTTCCCCACCTCTGAGCATGACTGTAAGGGGGTTTTAGGTAGGTTACTCAGGTAGAAATATCCATCCTAAATGCCAGCAATCATTTTTCTTTGCTTTCTGGTATTGATCATCTGTCTCCTGATTCTCCTACCATGCCTTCCCGATCATGGTGGCGCATACCAGCAAAATGTGATTGAAATAAACCCTTTATTCTTAGGTTGCCTTTTGTTAGGTATTTCGGCACAGCAGTGAAGTGACTGACACACCAGGGAAAGGCTAACAGATAGAGGGAAAACCAGAGCAGCCCAGGAACTGGAGATATAAAGGGTTCTGGGGAACAAGGAGAGGAAACTGGTAAGGAAGGACACGCTAAAGGTTAGAGCTGGAAGTTTCTAGCATTGTAGAGCAGGCCAGCAAAGTCCAGGGGAGTTTGGAGATAATTGCACTCCAGCACCAATATTCCTAATAAGGTAGTTCTGAGTATTCCTTAGGGTGAGTCAGAGACTTTGAGGCTCTGACAGGAAGGAAGGATCAAAGTGATCATGTTTCATGAGGTGAGACACTTCAATCAGTGCAAACCTGTCTCCCAAAGTAAAGGGCAGCATGTTAGGCATGGCTCCCCAGAGGAAGGTGGGCAAGAGGGAGTGTGTGTGTGTGTGTGTGTGTGTGTGTGTGTGTGTTAGAGAGAGGGGGAGGGGTATGTATATATGACACACAGAGTGGAATTGTGAATCGTGATGTGTATGTCCAAATGTGTGTGTGTGTGTGTGTGTGTGTGTGTGTGTGTGTGTGTGTGTGTGTGTGTGTGATGAAAAAGAGAAGGGAGAAGAGAAAGAAGTGGAGAGAGATGGAGAAAAAGAGGGAGAGAAATTAAGATAGATGGAGGGATACATGATAAGAAAAAGACAAGACATGGAAAGACAGATGGCAAAAGAGACAGAGGGATATAGAAAGATGAGAGAGAGAGAGAGAGAGAGAGAGAGAGAGAGAGAGAGAGAGAGAGAGAGAGAGAATATATGCAGGAGTAGGGGATAGAGAGATGGAGAAAACAGGCAGGGAGATAGACATGAGAAATGGAAAGACAGGTGGATAGAGAGAAAAGGAGAGAGCAAGGGATCAGAGATGGAGAGAAATAAAGAGGGACTAGAAAGGTAGAGACAGAGGTGGAAAGACAAAGAGGGAGAGATGGAGAGAGCAGTGGGTAGGCTTATTCCCTTGTCTTTATTTTTGGCTTTTTAAACCAGGATCTCACTATGTAGCTCTGGCTGAATTTGAATTTACTATGTAGCCCAGAGTGGCCTTAAATTTGCAGCAATCTTCCTGTCTCTTCCCCCAGAGTGCTGGAATTACAGGTGTGTGCCAGCACACCCACCTTGATTTAGTTTTTTCCTTCTGGTTAAATGACCGTCTTACCCATGTCTAAGTGCACATCCTCATGTTGTGAAGCAAGGCCACCATTTGTCTATAGAGCTTCTGTCTCGTGATAAGAAACTCAAACTCCACCTGGCATCTCTGTTTCCTTCCACTGCCCCCGTGGTTCTCTCTGGAGAACTCATTGGCGGGTCCATCTCTAAGTCTCCATCCATGAGGTAACTGTCTGGGCATCTTTGGCGTCAAATGAACCCAGTCCATCTGGTTGTGAAGAGGGGGAGGGGATGATGTTGGTTACCCAGAGTTTGATGGTCACATCTCGGGGTCACAGACAGGACCGACAGCGGCAATGAGAGCTCACTGCTTCAGTAGCCTGAGTCACAAGATCCTTCATTGGTACTGTTGTGTGATAACTCCATATACATGCATAATGTACTTTGTTCCAGTCACTCCATTACCATCTGTAATTTTACTCTCATTCCCACGGATCCCCTTCTTTCCAAAAACAAACAAACTAAAAAGCCCATCTCCTATTTTTAATGCCTTTTTTTTGTCTATTTTGCTTTTTCTTTTGCGATCCAGTCAGTTTTAATTAGTCTGCTCCATGTGTATGAATAATTATACTCACTTAATTAACAGGTATTAATTAATGAGCGATTGTGTATCCTTAATTAATTAATGGGTTATTAATAGGGCCATAAGAAACCTACCAGTGTCTTCACCATTGAAGGAAATGTTTCTCCCAGCAGCCATTGACTGACTGTAGATCCCCAGGGAGGAGTGGAGTCTTGGGAGCCCCTTCCTTGCAGGGAATCACCGCTGCTATGAATTTATGACCAGAATGGCCATTTCCTGTCTCCAGAAGAGGACAGAATTTCATTGAACTCCTGTACATATTCAGTCTCTTAGACTCTTTCTGTGACCTTTTTTAAAATTTATTTTCTTTTCTCCATACAACATACAACAACTTCATTGAGAATCTGTTTTGTCCAGGAGACCTTTTTTTTAAAAAAAAATAAAATAAAAATAGAAATCTAGTGTTTAATTTCTCTAGATCCTCCTTTAGGTCTTGGGTATTGATTAAAATTGACCCTGACCTAAGATTCTCTGATGATTTGAGGGTGATGTCTCCCACAATTCTCTGGCATTTGAATATTTGATCTCCAGTTGGTAGCTATTTGTGGGAGGCTTGGGAGATAATGGCGTTTCTAGAAGCAGTATGCCACTGGGGGCAGGCTTTGAGTTCTCAAAAGGCTCATGCCATTTCCAGCCCTCTCTGCTTACTACTTTTTTGGTTCTGGATGCGAGCTCTTTCCTCTTGTCCCTCTAACTACCTTCCACCTGCTACCTCTGATGTGCCTTCATGGACTCTAATCCTCTCTACCCATAAGTTTAAAATAAACTCTTTTTGTTGTCTTGATCTTGAAGTCTTACCACAGCAATAAAAAAGTAACAAATGAAGATCCCATCCCTGCCAACCGTCTCTGTTTGCATTAAAGACTATGCATGAGTTACTGACTAGTTATCCACAGGAAAGACATTGTTTTGGGGACCAGATCTGAGAATGTGTTGGTAGAAGGGGTACCTAAAACACTCCATGATCAATGGTGAGGTGTTTGACGTTTGTGGGATTCATTTTCTCCTCCTGATGGGTCTTAGCTCTAACACCAATTCTTTTACCCCCCTAACTTTCTATGTACCAACTATTCAGGATCTTTCTAACAAATAGTGCATTATCCTTACATGGACCTTCTGACTTGTGTAATTTTACAGGCAGAAGGGTCATGAGTTCAAGGCCAGCCTAAGCTACCTAACAAATTCCAACCTAGTTTAAGCTGCATAGTGAGGCCACATATTCTAGTTTCCTTTCTGTTGCTGTCATAAAACACGCTGACCAAAGGGTTCATTTGCTTTATACCTCCAAGTTACAGTCCATTGCTTTAGGGAAATCAAGGCAGGAACCTAAGGCATCACATTCACAGTCAAGAGTAATTGGAGTAAACACATGAATCTTTGCTTGCTTACTGGCTTGTATCTGTTGGCATTCCCCTCTCTTATATCATTTGGGAATCCCTACCTAGGGAATGGTACCACCCACAATGGAATGGTCTTCCTTCATTGACTAACAATAAGGACAATCTCCCACCTTCAAGCCCATATGATCTAGTTAATTCCTCATTGAGACCCTTCCCAGGTGATTCTAGTCTGTACCAGGTTGACAGTTAAAACTAGTCAGCACACCATGCCCCAGGAAAACAAAAGATTGGGGGTACAGGTATAGCTTTCAAGCAACACAGTTGGCTTTGTAGTTTGGGAGGCTGACAAGACAGGAAATGTGTGGTTGTGCATGCTTTTTTATGAAGGAAGGGTAAGCTCTCTCTCTAGATGCCTGCCCCACGGTACAGTGTAGCTTGGATTCATCTCTCAGGGAAAGGAGCTACAGCAGCGGTTCTCAACCTGAGGATTCAAATGACCCTTTCACGGGGGTCACCTAAGACTCTAAGAAAACACAGATATTTGCACTACAATTCTTTTTTTTTTTTTNCTTCAGACACTCCAGAAGAGGGAGTCAGATCTTGTTACGGATGGTTGTGAGCCACCATGTGGTTGCTGGGATTTGAACTCCAGACCTTTGGAAGAGCAGTCGGGTGCTCTTACCCACTGAGCCATCTCACCAGCCCTGCACTACAATTCTTAACAGCAGCAAAGTGACAGTTATGAAGTGGCAGTGAAAAATAATTTTATGATCAGGGGAGTGAGGTCAACATGAGGAACTGTATTAAAGTGTCACAGAATTAGGAAGGCTGAGAACCACTGCTCTAGGAGAGCAGAACTGATAGAGTGAATATATATTATAAAATGGTATTTGTCGACTAGCTTACGGGGTACGGACTAGGTGGTTCAACAATGGCTGTCTTCATACTGAAGGGGCTAGGAACATGGTAGCTGCTCAGTCTATGACACCGGATGCCTCCGTAGCCTGAATGAATGGTAAAGGCCTGGGTGGTTCCTGGAGAGCCACGTTAGAAGGTTAAAGAAGCTGACATTAGTGAAAGATGGCTAAAGCAACAGCATCCCAGCATAAATGCACCCGCTGGCTAGAAGTGAATGAAGGCAAGCAATATTTTTTCCATCCGAGGTCTTTTTAGTTAGGCTGCTGTAGAAGGTGGTCCCCACTCTGGGGTAAGAGTCTGAGCAGTAGAATGTCTCTTAGTCGATTCCAAATCCAACTCAGTTGACACCCAAGATTAAGCACAAGGATCATCCTAGAGCATACCCAAGACCCTACTGCTCATGGGTAGAGATGGCAGTGAGTACAGAGAGAGAGCTCTAGCTTCCCTTCTTGCCTACAAAAACTAGAGGCTGTTAAATAACAGGCCAGCCCTGGGGAAGGGGCTCAGTTGGTAGAGTGCTTGCCAAGCATGCACAAGGTCCGGGGTCCCGTTCCCAGCGTCACTCAAATCGGATGTGGTGGTGCACACCTCTAATCGGATGGAGACAGCAAGATCAAACATTCAACGTCAACCTTGGCCAACCTGGGTGACCTGAGACTCTGTGTCAAAAGTAATTTATATGAAAAATGAAATCAAACAGGACCTAAGAAGCTAGTTGTTCGGGGCAGCTGGGCATAAGCAACATGCCCTCTCATTTCTCATGTTCAGGATGGCGAGTAATGGCCTGAGAGGGAGCAGCTGCCGGACTCTCAAGCTAAGGAGGCAAGAGCAAGTCCTGAGAGACTGGCTTGTACACCTTCATTCCTCGGATCACCACCCAGTCAATAAGATGACCCTGGCCAATAGCTCATGAGCCTAACAATGGCCATTGTTCTCTCTCCTGCATCCCCAGACAGTGGATTGACAGGGCCATCACAAAAACCAGGCTGTGTGATCCATGAATCCCTGAGCAGTCTCCTCAGGAGGCAGGGATGTATATCGTAACAAAACTTTATTTTCTTTTGAAAATTGCCAGTGTGATTCATACCGCCTGACACAGCCCAAGCTGTTCAGCATAAAGAAACAGATACATCTCTCCCTCCCTCCCTCCCTACTTCCCTCCCTCCCCAGCATATCCCTCCCACTCCCTCCATCATCTCTTTTCCTTTGTTAGGTCCTTCAGGCTTCCTTCTATCTACTGTGCAGTCTCATAGAGGCAAGATGAGTTAGATTGTTGTACTTCTTTATGCATTCATAAGTGTGTGTGTGTGTGTGTGTTGTGTGGTGTTTTTGTGGTGTGTGTGTGTGTGTGTGTGTGTGTGGCATCTACACATGTGCAGATAGATGCTCAGTTATCATTTCTTAGGTTATGTCTATTTTTTATTTTCTTTCCATATTTAATTTTTACATTTTTATTATGTGAATTAGGTGTTCTGTCTGCATGTATGTGTGTATACCACATGTGTACATGGCACTCATGGAGACCCAAGAGGGTACAAGATTCTCTGGAACTGGATTTTACAGACAGTTCTGAACTACCATGGGGGTACGGGGAATCAAACCTGGCTCTTCTTTAAGTGCAGCCAGTGCTGTCATCTACTAGGCCATCTCTCCAGTCCCTTTACTTTTACTTTTTGTGTGTAGGGTGTGCTTGGATGTGTGTGCATTAGTCAGGTGTGTGTGTAGGTGCACATGTGTGTGCCTGCATGTGGAGGTCTGAGATTGATAATAGGAATCATTCTCCATCACTCTTCTACCTTATTTACCCAGGCAGGGCATCTCAATCAAACCCAGAGCTTGCTGATATAGCAAGTCTCTCTAGTCAGCTTTTTCTGTCTTTGCCCTCCAAACCTAGAATTACAAGTGAACTGCCACCCCCAGTGTGCATTTTCATAGATTCGAGAAGTCCAAACTCCACTCCTCATGCTTGTTCTACAAGATCTCCCCAGATCTTGCCTCGTTTTTGTTTTTGTTTTAACATGCTTTCTTACAAACTGGAACTCGCCAACTAGGTAGTTTGAATAGATAAAGAACCCCAGGGATCTGTCTGTCTCTGCCTCCCCAGCAGTAGGATTACAAACATGTACCACCACACAATTTTTTATATGGGTTCTGGAGATTAAAGTTGGGCCCTCATGCTTGCATAGCAAAGACTATCAACTGAGCCATCTTCCCACCTGTGAGTTGGCTTTCCAATAAACCTCTCAGGACATTAGACTATGGGACATTTCAGACTTCAACACTAAGATTGTCCAAGCAGGGAATTGATACAGGTGGGTACAGGTGGATGTATGCCCCAATAGTGGTTTTTTTTCTCCCCTTTGGGATGATCAATTTGGGTGAAGTAGGCTGAATTATTTTAGTGCTTTATTGCTTAGGTTTATTTCACAAGGTTTAGTGAAGAAAACACTAAGGGAAAGCTGGACACATACATAGCATAATGGTAGAATGCTTCCTAGCATGCACCAAGCCCTTGTTGCGTACCCAACAACATACAATCTGGACATGGTGGTGGACATCTGTAATAGTATCCCTAGGAGTGAAGACAGGAGGAGGATCCCAAGGGCAAAGTCATCCTCAGGTACACAGTGAGTTCAAGGTCAGCCTAGGATACCAGAAGCCTTGAATAAACAATGAGAGAGAAAGAAGGAAAGCCAAGAGAGAGTGACGAGTCCTTGCCTTGGCAAAACCTAGCGAGGAAATTGGCTAAAATCCTGTGTTCAGCCATATTGTGTACGCTTTCTTTTTCTTTTCTTTTCTTTTTTTTTTTTAAAGATTTGTTTTATGTGTATATGTTTGTGTGCCTGAGTGTGTGTGTGTGTGTGTATATATATATATATATATATATATATATATATATATATATATATATATGCAGGTAACTATGGAAACTAAGAGAAGGCATCAGATCCCCCCTGAACTGGAGTTGCAAGTACTTAGGCTTAGGAGCCAACTCCGGGTCCTCGGCAAGAGCGGTGCCCTTAACCTCTGAGCCATCTCTCCAGCCCCTCCTTTGCCATCCTACTCCCTCTGATAGCTTTTCCTGTTCTCCCTTCCCAGGTGTAAGGAGCTCAAATATTCCAAGGAGTTGCCCCAGATATCCATCATCTTCATCTTCGTGAATGAGGCCCTGTCTGTGATACTGCGGTCAGTCCACAGCGCTGTCAATCACACACCCACACACCTGCTGAAGGAGATCATCCTGGTGGATGACAACAGTGATGAAGGTATGGGAGAGGACAGTGTGTCTTCAGGACTCAAGAAATGCCGCTTCTGTCCCCCAAGGGAACCCTGCTGGTGTCCCAGTCTTTGGCTCCCTGGAACATATTAGAGGATGGGCGAGTCTTAGCAGACATTGGTTCATGACTGTTCCAATTTTCTAGGGATATGTGACATATCACTTTTTTTTTTCTTTTTTTTGGTTTTTCGAGACAAGAGTTTCTCTGTGTAGCCCTGGCTGTCCTGGAGCTCACTTTGTAGACCAGGCTGGCCTCGAACTCAGAAATCCGCTTGCCTCTGCCTCCCGAGTGCTGGGATTAAAGGCGTGCGCCACCATGCCCAGCATCGTATCACTTTTAACTGTCTGCTTAATACAACAACTTAGAATCACCTAGGAAGAGAGTCTATTATCTAAATCAGGTTGACCCACGGGTACGTCTAGTATAGATTGTCTTGATTGTTAGTTGATTTGGAGAGTCCAGTCCATTGTGGGTTGCATTATTCCCTAAGAAGGGGATCCTAAACTGTATAAGCCAGGAGAAAGTCAAATGACAACAGTCAAGCAAGACCTGTCTGTTTCCGCTCGTGACTGCGGGTCCGATGTGAGTAGTTGATTGCATCTTCACTGCCCCACCTTGATGGACTCTGACCTTGAATTGTGAGCCAAATAAACTCTTCCCTCTCCTAGGCTTTTGACCAAGGTGCTTTATCACAGCAACAAAAGATGAAACTGGAACAGGCTCTTATAAAATTATTGGGTAGACTGCAGTAGGTAAAAATGCCTTCCTAGCGAGCATAAAGATCTGAATTTGATTTCTCGGAGCCCCTCCCCGCAACACACTCACACAACTTTTTTTAGAGACAGAATCTCTGTGTAACCCTGGCTGTCCGGGAACTCAATCTGTAGACCAGGCTGGCCTTGAATTCTGAGATCCGCTTGCTTCTGCCTCCCTAGTGCTGGAATTAAAGGCATGTACCACGATGCCTGGCTAGAACCCGTGTTTTTAAAAATCCAGGTGTGACATGTTGACATGTGCTTATCGTTCAGACATTGGAGAAACAGAAACAGGCAAATCCCCGGGGCTCATTTTCCACCCAGCCTTACCTAATTAGAGCACTCCAGGACAGTGAAGAGACCCTTTCTCAAAAAATCAAAGTGGACAGATAGCTCCTGAGGACTGAGACCTGAGGCTGTGGAGACCTATGGCCTCCACATGCATCCACATGCATGTGCATATGTACGTGCAATTCCGCACACACAAACAGGTGCACATATGTATGCAAAATTCAATAAATGTGTAAATAAAGTTAGTGGAGTCGATCATCATGGCCCACACCTCGAATTCTAGCACCTGGGAGGCTGGGGGAGGAGGAGCATGCATTCAGGGCTAACCTGGGCTACGTAGCAAGTTCTTTCCCAGTCTAGGCTACATGGTGAGAACTTAATTACAAAAGAAACAGGAGTGACTTCCTCAGCTAAGACCTATTACTTCTCCTTTTCATAATACTCAAAGAACACCAAAAGGAAAGTCTGTTTTCTTCCCCTCTGCCTTTTAATACTGTCTCCACCTTATTTTTCAAGACAAAATTTTAAAAAGAAAATGTTTGCTGCACTGAATCAGTAAGAGGCTCAAAATGTAAAGATGGAGATCGATTAAAGAAGATGCCCAACCTTGAACTTTGGCCTAAACAGACAGGCAGACATGCACACATACATGCAGGTACACATGCATGGATGCATGTACACATGCACACACTCATGGATGCACATGCTTTGTTCAGAGCACATCTTATATTAGAATCTCCTCCCTGGGCCACTGAACCCAAAATGATGGCAGGTGAAAATAAGCCATGTCAGTTGGTCTTTTGATTTCAGCACACCTAGAAAGAATGGGTCAGTTAAAATAGAAAGCAAGAAGAGATACAGGACCATTATAAAGCTAGAATGTCAGACAAAAGTACATTTGGGTGTGGAGGTAGACAGAATTATGCTCTTGTATCTGCTCACAATGTACAAAATTCACCATACTCAGGACAGGGAGAAAGCCCTGCAGAGCGAGCCTGCTGAAGGTCCAAGAGGCTAATCTTCCAAGTATCTGTAGGATTATTAATGGCCTAAGCCTCTTGCTCTAAGCAGAAGAATTATCCCACAAGGTGCTCTCGGGTTGGGATGAAGGTGAGCTCAGATGAATCCTTTGTGTAGCCTGATCTCCAAAGGATCAGGTTTGGATCAGCTTAGAATTGATCAAGTTTCCCTTGACTCTCCAGAAGTGCTGACTAATTCCCAAAGACTTGGTGAACAATGTTCCTGGGCCCAGTAATATGTCTTCTGTGGACCATCATCCAATGTATAAGAAATGATCACTGACTAGATTTTAATACTATTACTTTTTGCCCTTTATCCATTTCCTTTTTCTTTCTTTCTCTTTCTCTTTTTCTCTCTTTTCTCTCTCTTTCTCTTTTTCTCTCTTTCTCTTTCCTTCCTTCCCTTCTTCTTCTTTCCTTCCTTCCTTGCTTCTTTCCTCCCTCCCTCCCTCCCTCCCTCCCTCCCTCCCT
>NC_034612.1:23643407-23657796 GCF_900095145.1 Mus pahari
TCCCTCCCTCCCTCCCTCCCTCTCTTCCTTCCTTCCTTCCTTCCTTCCTTCCTTCCTTCCTTCCTTCCTTCCTTCCTTCCCAAGGTCTTATATAGCCCCAGGCTGGCCTCAAACTTGCTGTGTAGTTGAGAATGACCTTGAACTCCTGATTCACCTGCTTCGATTCTAGTATAGTCAGTTTGCATGGGATAGGGCTAGAACCCAGAGCTTCATGCATGCTAGGGAGGTGTTCTACCAACTGAGCCATATCTACATTGCCCTGCTCTTCTCCTTTATTCTGTACCACTTTGTTAGCTACAGCTCCTTCTAAGCCTGACATTGATCTTATGATAAAGAGATCCCTTCAGTTCCTGGGAATCTCAGAATTTTCTAGCAAACTCCCTAGCATCATTCTCCCCCTATGGCCCTCTTGTATGCTCACTGCAGACCCCATGTTTCAGTAGAGCATCCTCCCCAGACAAGAGACCTCTGCTTTCACTTCCTCTCCCATTTTCTGACTGATGTCCCAATTGTCCTCCAGTGTCCCAACCTACTACTTCCCTAAAGAAACCTGTGCATGGCTTCCTGCTGTATGTGGCACGCGTCCCTCCCTCATGGCCCACCACAGCAGGCGTTAACATGTGAAACCACTGTATCTTGTACAAACTGGAGTATGGTGGGGGTTGGGGTTTATACCCCTCAATGAGTCAAATGCAGATTAATGGTTACTTTTATTTTATTTTGAAATATTTATTGCATTGTATTGTGAGTCCGCTGTCGATGTCTTCGGACACACCAGAAGAGGGCATCAGATCCCATTACAGATGGTTGTGAGCCACCATGTGGTTGCTAGGATTTGAACTGAGGACCTCTGGAAGATCAGTCAATGCTCTTAACTGCTGAGCCATCTCTCCAGCCCTTATTGGTTACTGTTAAATGTCAACCTGACATAATCTAGAGTCACCTGAGAAGAAAAGCTCATTGGGGGAATTGTTTAGATGATGTTGGGCTGTGAATAGGTCTGGGGATGTTTTAATTAGGGTTTTCTATGGCTACAATGAAACACCATGACCAAAAAGCAAGTTGGATGGACCCTCCCTTCTCCTTGGAGGCTGTTGACCACCAGCCCACAAGGACAAAGGGAGCAGGATTCAGAAGGCCTTGAGTATGACAGAAGGATTTCTGGAGACTGCTGCCATGAGACAAGTCTACTGTATTGTTCCAGGGATAGATCTATAAAGGTTTCTTTAGGGGTAGAGGTGAAAAGGGCTAATTGGTCACAGCATCAAGTGGTCCGGAAGGGCTGATTGGTTATAATACAGTACCTAATTATCATGCAGTTGGGAAGCCAGCGAGGGGTTTATGCAGGTTTGCAGAGAGTTCTATATAAGGTCACTTTTCAGACAAGGCCAGCCACATGTTCAGGGACACTCTCCAGACAAAGTCAGGCAAAGACGGAAGCCCTCCTGAGAAAGGGAGTCCTCCACTACACGCTGAGCTCAGAAAGCCGTCAACCATGGAGAACTGCAACCTTAATAGCAGGGCTCTTCAACAGTGGGAGAAGAGAGGGTTCATTTGACTTACACTTCCCTATTGTTCATCATCAAAGGAAGTCAGGACAGAAACTTTAGCAGGGTAGGGACCCAGAGGCAGCAGTTAATTCAGAGGCCATAGATGGATGCTACTTCCTGGCTTACTTCCCATGGAAAGTGGGCTTGCTCAGCCTGCTTTTGTATAGAACCCAGGACCACAGCCTAGGGATAGTACCACCCACAATGGGCTGCCTCCCTCATCAATCACTAATTAAGAAATAGCTTACAGCTGGATCTTATGGAGGCATTTTCTCAAGGTTCTATCCATTCGGATAACTCTAGCTTGTGTATCAAGTTGACCTAATATTAGTTAACTCAGGAATTGTATTTCTTGATTGGTTTAATCAATGTGGGAAGACCCTTGCATTGTGAGCACCAGCATTCTGGGTCTGGACTGTGTGACAGAGGATCAGGTGAGCTGAGCACTAGCTTGCACACATCCTGCCTGCTCCTTCACTTTACATCTGGATCGCAGCCCTCTCCCCATCCTCCCAGTCCTCACCTCACATAGTCCTCACCACCCACCACCAACCCTGGGTACCAACCCATCTTGGCATATCAAGTCACTGTAGGATTAGGCACATCCTCTTCCACTAAAGCCAGGCAGGGCAACCCGGCTAGAAAAACAGGATTCGACTCTGTACCTGATGTTAAAACATCAGGTGTTCTAACATAAGAACCTTCTGTAGCCCCATGGCTAAGAAAATTCTGTTCTAAGAGGCTCAGCATGGGAAATGTGAAACTTTATGTCTCACAGTCTCCGAGGCAATTCTGATGGAATCCCCGGATGAAATAACCAAGTCTTGAGCCTAGTTCTGAAAGTGCCACTTCAGGTGGAGCTTCTGGCCCGATAAAGATTGGTAGAGGGACTGGTGTAATGGCTCAGTGGTTAAGAGAGAATTTGCTGCTCATCCGGAAGACTTGAACTCTCTCTCCCAGGAATCTGCTGCCCTCTTCTGGCCTCTGTGTGCACCTGCACCCATATGCACATACCCACATGTAGATTCACATACATACACATAGTTAAAGAGACAAAATAAATCTTTGTACTAACAAATGGCAATTAGTGGAGAAGAAAGCAAGGGGGGAAGTGTTTGATTCAGTCCAACCTCAATGATCCAGGGGACCAGATTTAACTATATAAATATCACTCCTTTCTTATCATTTCTGGCCTCTAGTCTCCACATTTTCTTCAGTCTACACTTTCCATTTTACAGAATTCAGTGCCCTCTCTGTTGTCTTTACCTTACTGAGGCACTCATCATATCTATGCTTATGTAAATACTTTACATTTAATGATCCCACACACTATATGACAGTCCTAAATCCCATCTGAACATCAATTGTGTGTATATTTAAGTAGAGTAAGTTGCATATATCTTAAGTCTCTGAAATAATGATGTTTTCAAATTTCCTACAATGACTGCTTATTCATGGCTTCTTAATGGTGTTTGATTTTTGCTTCTTGTCTTTTTCTCTTTGTACCCATGTGCCTTCTATATTCAACATAGTTTTCACAACCGCAGAATGCTGTCTTTATCTTAAAAGCATTTGTTTTCACCTCAACTTTAGTTCTCAAAGAGTCATGGTGTTAATCTCATTTAACTTCTGTTCAAAATTTGATGAAAACACTCTCTTTCTTTTCCAGACTAATAATTGTTTTCTGATATTAAAAGTGATGCATATTCTTTGCAGGAAACTGGGGACATATCAAAAAGAAAATATAATTGGGAAAACAAATGCTGCAGACACTAACCAAAGACATGTTCATTTACACTTTCTCCCTTTTGAGAATAAGCTTGACATAGTCAAGATCTGATAATGCAAATGAGTTAATATTCTGCTTTTGTTCTTGAGATATAAAATACAGTCAGTTTTGACTACAGATATTGTAAGGAGATCTATAGATTTCTTCTAATGAGGTAGAATGGCCCATCCTAAGGTTACGTTATGCCCTAGTCTCAGTCGGTCTTAGGCAGTAATGGAATAGGGTGTGGACACAGAGCTCTGGTGGGACTATCCATTTACTTTATGACTATGGGTCTTTTCCCTGCATATACATTTGTGCAAATATGTGGTGCCTCAGAGACCAGAAGAGAGGGTATCAGATCCCCATGGGCTAGAGTTACAGATGGTTGTGAGCTACCATGTGGGTCCAGAGAATTAAACTCAGGTCCTCTGGAAGAGCAGCCAGAATGCATTACTGCTGAGTTACCTCTCCAGCACCAATTTATTTTTTTTAATTGAATTTGATTTGGGGGTGGGGTAGGTGGTGGCACTGCACACATGAGAGCACGCATTTTGAAGTCAGAGGGAAATGTATGGAAAGTGGTCCTCTCCTCCCGTCATGCGGCTCCCAGGGGTGAAATTCAGGTTGTAAGCCTCCATGGTGGATATTTTCACGCAATGAGCTCTCTCTACAGCCTGGAGTGTTTTATTTTTACGTGAGGACATTTTTCATTCAGGTTGCACATTGACGCATTGCATTAACCTGCAATGGCTTTGTTTATCTTTTTGAGAAATTGACAGACTATGTTATCCCATATCTGTGATATGTTACGTTCAAGTAGTGTACAGTTCTTGGTACTTGTTACATCAAACCAAATCACTCAAGCAAAACTAGTCAATACTTTATCCTCAGTGGATCTAGTTTCTGCTCCTCTGGAATCATAGCATTTGGCTGTGTAATCAGTTTCTTCCTGGAAATCGTTCTCTCGGAACCTCCACACCATTCTGAGTCCACTTTAAGCATTCATTAGCCAGTCTTAGGGAAGGAGACCTAGGAACAGGCCTAGGGAAGACTCTAGGAAAGGCAGAAGCATGAGAATCACAAGTTCAAGTCTTGAATATATTACATGTTGATTTTAAGATCAGCCTGGGGCAACATAATCTCCAAAGTTTTATGAAGTACAAAAGATCTTGGATCACAGGTAAACGGTAGTCTTCCCCAGTGAGGGGCTGGAGTATGGCTCAGTAGTAGAGCCCTTGCCTAGAATCCCCCAGTGAGGGGCTGGGGGCATGGCTCAGTGGTAGAGCCACTGCCTAGAATCCCCCAGTGAGGGGCTGGGGGCAGGGTAGAGCCCCTGCCTAGAATCCCCCAGTGAGGGGCTGGGGGCATGGCTCAGTGGTAGAGCCCCTGCCTAGAATCCCCCAGTGAGGGGCTGGGGGCATGGCTCAGTGGTAGAGCCACTGCCTAGAATCCCCCAGTGAGGGGCTGGGGGGCGTGGCTCAGTGGTAGAGCCCCTGCCTAGAATCCCCCAGTGAGGGGCTGGGAGCGGGACTCAGTGGTAGGCAGAGAGAACTGGAGAATGCTTGGAGAGGTGTCTGCCTGAAGTCTCCATGCTCCACTGCAGGGCTGGTCTGTGCACAGCTGTCATTCGGAGTCCCTTCCGCCATCCTTCTTGTACTTTCCTGCCTCCTCTCTGATACTTTGCTCCTATGGCTCTCTTTTGCTCAGAGAGTGTGCTTATGCAGGTGAAGCGCCACACCTGGAGGCTTCCTGAGAAAAGACTTCAAGGTAGAGGTAATCATTTGAGATTCAGACTAGAGATGACCTTTTCCCTGTCTTCTGTATGATGAGTGGTGGAGTTAAATGTCACTTTCTTTAAGAATCTGGGTGGTTTTGCTCTGCTGTTTTCGTTCTGCTAGGTGTTGTTTTGCTTTAAGAAGAATCAAAGACCTCCGAATCCCAGGTCATTTTACATATTTTCTCCCCTTTTCTTCTTCCTGTCTGGAAACTTGTAGAATCCTCTTTTCTTTTCTTTTTCTCCTAGAGTGTTGAATGCTATGATGATGAGCCTGGTCAGATTGCATCTAGAAGACTAACCCCAGAACAATTTTAGGTTGCTTTTTCTTTTTTCTTTTTTCATGGGTGCACACACATGAGCCATTTGGTTTTCGTTAACTTGATACAAATCTAGACATATCTGGGAAGAGAGTATCTTAACTGAGAAAATACCTCCATAAGACTGGCCTGTAAGGAACTCTGTAAGGCATTTTCTTAATTAATGATTGATGGGGGAGGGCCCAGCCCATGATGGGTGGTCCTGGACGGGAAAGCAGGCTCAGCAAGCCATGAGGAGCAAGCCAGTAAGCAGCACTCTTCCAGGACCTTGGCTTTAGTTCCTGCCTTCAGCTTCCTGCCTTGAGTCCTTTCCCTGAAAGTTGTAAGCTGAAGTAAACCCTTTCTATTGCCTGTTGCTTTTGGTCAAGTTGTTTCATTGCATCAATAGAAACTCTTAACTAAGACAGCAGATGTGTATATTTTACCCATGTTGGTATCTACACGTGCCTGTGAGTGCACTTGGAGTCTCAAGATTCATACCAGGAGTCACCTTTCATTACTCTTACACCTTAATCATAGAGGCAGCGTCTCTCCATCAAACCCACAGCCAGTCGATACGGACTCTACTTAGCCAATTTGCTTTGGAGATCACCTATCTTTGCTTTCTTGGTCTAGACTTGTAGAGTTTTGAGGGATCCCAACTGTAATCTTTATGTGTGTGTGTGTATGACAAATACTTTTTTAAAAAAAAAAATCAGTCTCCAGATTTTTAAAAAAATGATTTTGATTTTCAATTATGTGCACATGTGTTTGCATGCATGTATATCCATGAGTGTGTGTGTGTATGTGTGTGTATGTGTATGTTTGTGTGTGTATGTGTGTGTATGTGTGTGTGTAGGTGTGTGTATGTGTGTGTGTATGTGTGTGTGTATGTGTGTGTCTGTGTGTGTCTATGTGTGTCTGTGTGTGCCTGTGTGTGTGTCTGTGTGTGCCTGTGTGTGTGTCTGTGTATGTCTGTGTGTGTGTCTGTATGTGTCTGTGTGTGTATGTGTGTGTATGTGTATGTATATGTGTGTATGTGTGTGTTTGTGTGTGTATGAGTGAGTGTGTGTGTGTGTGTGTGTACATAACCCTGCTAGGCCAGATGCTTCAGATGTTCTGGCATTGACGTTACAGGCAGCCAGTAGTCCTTTGTGGGTGCTGTGAACCAAACTCAGGTCCTCTGAAAGATCAGCAAATGCTCTTGACCACCGAATCAGTTCTCCAGCCCCTTGACTTTTTTCAAAGATAGGGTTTTATCCTCTACTGCAGGAAGCCCTCAAACACTTAGTGATCCCCCAAGTCTCTCAAGGGCTGGGATTACAGGAAGGGTAAATGTATTTGGGTAGACTTATTTTTGTTGTTTTTTTGAGAATTCTTCCTATGAAATCCAGTCTGGCCTGGAACACTTGATCTCCAGTCTTTGCTTCCTGAGTTCTGCGACACAGGTGTGTATCACCACACCTAATTTTTTTCTCATTAATATATATTAACTATATGGAGGAATAGGTTTCATTATACCATTTTCATAGATGCAAATAATATACTTTGGTAATATTCACCCCACTGTGACTCTCATCTCCCTCTCTTCTCCTTTCCTTCCCACACCCTGAGAGTCCCACTCTACTTAAGTGTTTTTCTCCTGCCCTTCAATGCCATATATGGGAGATTACACCCTATCCTGGTTAGTGTGACTTCTCAACTTAACACAGCCTATGAGCATCTGACCAGGGAGCCTTAAGGGAAGGATGCCCAGATCAGATTGGCCTGTGACCATGTCTGCAGAGAATTTGTTTTGACTGTCAATCAATGCAGAAGGACTCAGCCCACTGTGAGAGGTGCATTCCCTAGGCAGGTGGTTCAGGACTTGAGCCTTCAAGTGAGTCAGCCTACGGCGTTCTTCCATGGCTCTACTTCAGGTTCATGTCTTACATTCCTTCCCAGGATCCATCAAGGGTTGATGGTGACCTGGGAGTATTAAAACAAGCTCTTCCGTCCCCAGGATTCTTTGGTTAGCATGCTTTATCATAGCAACAGATAAGAAACTAGACCAGTCCCTCCCCGTGTGTTCTTCCCTCCTCATTCCATGTTGCCCATTGTTGCAGCTTTGGACACGGCCTGTGGGTTGCAACCCCCAGGTCATGTATCAGCTATTATTCCATATATCAGATATTTACATCATGATTCATAACAATAGCAATATTACAGTTCTGAAGTAGCAATGAAATAATTTTATGGTTGGGGGATCACCAACATGAGGAACTGTATTAAAGGGTCTCAGCCTTCGGAAAGCTAAGAAACAGTGACTGAGCTAAACTAATTTCCCCCTCTTTCCTTATAAAAATCTTTTTTTATTCGTCTGCGTCCTTTTCTTTTTCTTCTACTTTCTTCCTTCCCTTCTCTTCCCCCATCTTGAACTTTTTCTGCTCTTATAGCTTTAGATCCAAGTTATTTTTTTTATTACCCAAAAGTTCTCTTTGATAACATATTGTCTTGACTTAATGGAAGCAATATGTTTCCTTATTCCCTGTAGGATGGTAATACTTTGTGTGTGTGTGTGATTTTTGCTTTTAGTGTTTCTTCCTGAACAGTCTGTTTCCACAAACGGCCTTTCTCTCTCTGGCCTTTGCCTTTTATCTTCTGAGTTAGAAGCTTGCCCCAGATGTCCAAGATATCTGTTGATCCTCATTTTCTACTCCTAATGACCCCCCTTAAATGGCACTTGCACACCAGAAGTTAGGGGGAGGGGGAGGTTTACCATTTAATGAGCATCAAAGTTCAGTTAGAAAAAAAGAGACAAGTCCTGGAGATGGTGGCAACAGCTGTACAGTACTCTGTGTTGTTGGGCTCAACACTTCAGATAGCTAAAATGTGATCCATTGTGTCCTAGCCACACCCCAGCCTCTCCCTGAGGGATTCTAGGCAGGGGCTCTACCACTGAGCCACTCCCCCAGCCCCTCCCTAGGGGATTCTAGGCAGGTGCTCTACCACTGAGCCACGCCCCCAGCCCCTCCCTGGGGGATTCTAGGCAGGGGCTCTACCACTGAGCCACGCCCCCAGCCCCTCCCTGGGGGATNATTCTAGGCAGGGGCTCTACCACTGAGCCACGCCCCCAGCCCCTCCCTGGGGGATTCTAGGCAGGGGCTCTACCACTGAGCCACGCCCCCAGCCCATCCCTGGGGGATTCTAGGCAGGGGCTCTACCACTGAGCCACACCCCCAGTCCTTCCCTGGTGGATCTAAGGGAGGTGTTCTATTGCGGAACTACATCTCCAACC
The DNA here is from genome assembly GCF_900095145.1 of Mus pahari. Classification (NCBI taxonomy): domain Eukaryota; kingdom Metazoa; phylum Chordata; class Mammalia; order Rodentia; family Muridae; genus Mus; species Mus pahari. The sequence continues at coordinate 23,652,079 of NC_034612.1, forward strand.
TTGGCTGTGTTTGTGGTTTTGTTGAGATGATGTCTTACTGTATAACCTAAGCTAGCCTTCAATTCATATTCCTCCTTCCTCAGTTTCCCCAGCACTGGGACTCATAAGTGTATACCACCTTATCTAGTGCTTATAACCCAGTTTATAATGCTGATTAAACCCTATAATATCTAATCCTCCTAAGCTGTGACTTAAAATAGCCCTTTGCTCTCTATGTATGATATGCGTTTTAATACCAGGAAACAAACACACCACCTGCTACCAGTCATTACATCTTGTGGGATTTTGTGTGATGATCTGGTAGGTTACATATCTCATCATTGATATCATCTTTAGAACGAGTACACCTGGTGGTAGCCTCTCTTGTTTAGTTGTATTCAAAAGTTGGGCTAGGGGTAGAAAACTTTTTTTTTTTTCCCCCGAGTGGAAGGTTCTACCCTCTGGTCTTCTAGAAAGGACTTTGGAGAAGCATCCACCTGGTATTGTTCCCTTTTCTTCTGGGTTTATAATTGCTGAGATAGAAGAAGTCTTGTGTTTGGGGGAGATAACATTCTCCCTGTGTTGGTGAGGCTCTGATTGACAGAGGCAGGAGATAGGGTGTTATCACAGGGCTCCACGCTTAGCCAGGCACTCTTCCCGTGAACAGCACCTACCTCTCCCCTGCCTGGAAAGAGCTTCCTTAATCATAAATGATTCTTGCTGTCGCCTCCAACCTGATCACGGGCAATGTGACGGTAGCGGCTCAGTGGCTCTGTCATCACAGCCAGGTGACACATTTGCATTTCCGTGCCTGCACTTCCAGGCTGTTTGTGTTGAGGGTGGTGAGGAGTAAGGACCATGTATGTAACTACATCTGAGAGAGAGAGAGAGAGAGAGAGAGAGAGAGAGAGAGAGAGAGAGAGAGAGAGAGAGAGAGAGAGAGAGAACACACAAGAGAGAGAATGCTCCAGCCAAAGAGAGAATGCTCTATGCCACCTGGCTTTAAAAAGAAGAATAAAAAACTCAAGAGAGAGCTCAGTGGTTAGGAACACTTGGTGCTCTTGCAGAGGACCTGAATTTGAGTGGCTCACAACTGCCCATAACTCTAACTCTAGGGGATTTGACACCTTCTTCTGGCTTTCACAGGTGCCTGCAGCCACTCATATGCACCCACAGAGACCTACACATACATACAATTAAAAATAAATCTTGGGAAAAAAAATAAACAATGAAAAAAAACACAGCAATAACAAAACCCATTTAGTTTGAAGCAAATAAAAATGTGTAGCAAATGACAAAATGAGGCACTAAGTCCCTTCACTCAGTTTCCTGTGATGGTAACATCCCATTAAACTCTATACCACCATTATATTTAGGACAGCCGTTGACTTGAATTTCATCTGAAAAGCTCCTCCTGACTTCAACTGTTTTGTAGTTTTTGTGTTTATATGTTGTTCTGTGTGGTTTTACTCATTTTTAAACTCCTAAAGATTAATTCTAAGGCTTCATATAACCCATCACTGGGAGGCTATACAAGTGCACTACTGCTGAACAATAACCCCCAACCCCTCCCTGGGAGATTCTAGGCAGGGGCTCTACCACTGAGCCACGCCCCCAGTCCCTCATTGGGGGATTCTAGGCAGGGGCTCTACCACTGAGCCACACCCCCAGTCCCTCACTGGGGGATTCTAGGCAGGGGCTCTACCACTGAGCCACGCCCCCAGCCCCTCACTGGGGGATTCTAGGCAGGGCTCTACCACTGAGCCCCACCCCCAGATCCTCACTTGGGGGTTCTAGGCAAGTCCTAGCAATGAGCCACATGCTCAGACCCTTACAGAGAAATTCTAGCTCTGATTTGCTGTTCATCTTTCTTTCTTTCTTTCTTTCTTTCTTTCTTTTCTTTCTTTCTTTCTTTCTTTCTTTCTTTCTTTCTTTCTTTCTTTCTCTCTTTCTTTGTTTCTGAGATAGTGTCTCTTGTTAAGATTCTTGATAAGTGGACTCAACTGGCTATCCAGTATACTCCAGAGATCCACCCATATCCACCTTTCTAGACCTAGGATTGCTAGTAAACATCACCATATCTGGCTTTTTTTTTTAAAAAAAAAAAAAAAAAAAGTGGATTCTGAAGAATTGGTCTTGATTCTTGTAGAGCATTGATCTCAGCTTGTGGGTGGAAACCTCCAAAAGATCATAAAAAAACACAAATAGGAATATTACAATTCACAACAGTAGCAAGATTACAGTTGCAAAGTAGCAATGAAATAATTTTATGGTTGGGCTCACCACAAACGAGGAACTGTGTTAAAGGGTGGAGGCATTAGGAAGGTTGAGAACCACTGTTGTAGGGCAAGTTTTATTCCAACTTAGTTGTGCTCCACATCCCTGTCATATACCTTGATATGTCCCCCTTTAGTAGAAGACATGTGTCCATTTCTGCAAGCTGTTTACAGAACATCATGAGACACTTCTGTGTGGGCATTTCCTGAAACCCCACTGGAGCATTTGATTCAGGCCTGGGACTCTCACCATGAGCTCAGACCCCCACAATGCTGGAGAAAGGGAATTAGTCACCTGACTTGCTTTAGTTTTCCCATCTCTGACTGCCAACTGCATTTAAAGAAAACCCAAGGAAGGAGTGGTCCGGTGCTGAGATGCCTCCCCGTGGTCTTGAGAGCTTTTCATGTCATCTGTTTTGTTCTGCTTGGCTCCTTAATGATGGTGACTCCTGCTATTTCAAGGGAAAGAGGTTTGCTGGCTTCAGAGCATTCCGAATCAATATCACAGTAAATAAGAAACATAATGAAAGAAAAACACGCTCCAGCCTGTAGACAAATTTTATCGCTTAAATCCACAAGTTGTTAGGGTCGGCTGCAGATCCAGATATTGGACTGCCCTTCCACCCCCCACCGTGTGTGTGTCCCTGTGCATGTGCATGCGAATGTGTGTAATCTTGCATACAAGTGTTCAGAGGAGAGGCTCAGATACCATTTCTCAGGTGCTCTGTACTTTTCCCCTTTCTTTCTTTCTTTCTTTCTTTCTTTCTTTCTTTCTTTCTTTCTTTCTTTCTTTCTTTCTTTCTTTCTTTCTTTCTTTTTCTTTCCTTCCTTCCTTCCTTCCTTCCTTCCTTCCTTTTTTTCCTTTCTTTCTCTTCCTTTCCTTTTTCTTTTTCTTTTTTCTTTGTTGTTGTTGTTGTTGATGAGATAGAGCTTGTCATTCTTCTGAAACTTGCAAAATAGGTGATGCTTGCTAGCTATAAACCCTTGGGATCTTCCTGTCTCCACTTCCCCAGAACTGGGATTTCAAGTTTGTGCTGAGCATTAATTTTATAAAATAAATTAGTTCTGAGGATTGAATTCGTGTGCTCATGACAGCATGGCAGGCACTTCAGCCACGGAGCCATCTTCCCAGGCCTTGGCTGCTTGTCCTATGGGCAGAATGGTAAATGCCATCTTACTTTGGGATAACCGCTGTAGGCATTATGAGCCTTGGTCACCAGCTACTGTAACTCGTACTTATTACTGTTTGGAAGGTGTGTTTATTGACTTACTTATTTGTGGGCATGTGTGTGTGTGCCACAGAACATATGTGGCAATCAGAGGACAATTGTGTGGGTCAGTTCTTCCACACGAGTGTCAGGGGTGGGACTCAGGTCGTCAGGTTCGGTATCGAATGTTTTGACCCACTGAACCATCCCATTGGCGCTCAAGGGGGGGAACTCTGAACGGATGAAGCAGAAAGCAGGAATTATTTGACAATGGATTTGAAAGCCATAGAGGTTTTTCTTTCCCTGGAGCCTCTTACAGACACGCAACTTGGAGCAGTGTATTGAGTTCAGCACTTTGGTATTCAGAAGTTTGCTGTCTCTTCTCATCATTGGCTTTCTTGTCTCCTTCCTTTTATCTTCCCACAGTGCTGCCTGTAAGTACTTTCCGATACCACAAAAACATTCCTCTTAAATCTCCTCCATTCTTCTTGAAGCTTCTTATTCTTGCCCCTTTGCCCCACCCCCTCACTCCAGCCCTTGCCTTCATAGTCAACTAGTACATTATTTAAGTCTGTAAAACTGGAAGCTGCTCAGAGAATAAAATACGTAAGATAGCCATCTTCTGTGTTACTGCATTCTGTATGTGTCTGTGTTCTCGTGTATAGCACACTTGTGTGTGCATGTACATGCATGTGCTGGTGGGGGGGGAAGTGCTCTTCCTTTATCATTCTCCTCTGTAAGTACTGAGGCAGGATCTCTTAATTGATCCCAGATCTCATCGAGTCCTACCAGCCTAGCTGGCTAGTTTGTCCCACAGATCTCTTGTGTCGACCTCTCTAGTGCTAGATTACAGGCAGCCACCACACTGCCTGGCCACACGCTCAGCCCCTTACAGAGAAATTCCAGCTCTGATTTGCTGTTCACCTTTTGTTGTTTCTTTCTTTCTTTCTTTCTTTCTTTCTTTCTTTCTTTCTTTCTTTCTTTCTTTCTTTCTTTCTTTCTTTCTTTCTGGCTTTTACTTGGGTTCTGAGAGTCGAAGCTCCAATCCTCCAGTTTGCACACAGTAAGCATTTTATCTAATGGGCTATCCCCCAAAGCCATTTCTGCATGTGTCCTCACCCTGAGTCTACTTTGATCCTAGGATTTCAGAGATGGATGTGTGTCTGTGTCTTGGCATTAGTATCGCAAGAGTTTTGTAACACCTTGGCTCATTAAGTTTGGTGGCTTATGGTGGTTTGTCTTCATTGCCAACTTGGCTGGATTGCCAGGCACCTAGGAGACATTTCTCTGGTTTCATCAATGTGTCTCTGATTGTTTCCAAAGAGGTTTAACTTAGGCCTGAAGACCCTCCCTGAATGTGGGCAGGGCAGTCCTATAGACTGGGGTCTCAGAATGAATAAAGGGGAAGTCAGCTGATCCCTTCTCCTTTTCTCTGCTTCTTTATCCACTCAGATGTGAAGAGTCAAACTCACACTAATGCTGCCATACCACTATCACCCCGCCATGACAGACAAAATCCTTCTAAACTGTGGGTCAAAAGTATACATCTCTTCTTGTAAGACATTTGTTCAAGAGCTTTGAGGAAAAATAACTAACACAGTAGTGTTATCTAAACCCCCAGAAGGTTCTCCTTACACTGATGATCATGCTATCTTGATTGGCCCATGAGTCACTTCTGCTTGAAGCATTTACTGCTTCAGTGGAAGGCAAATTAGAAGGGTCAATATCTATTTCCAGTCCCAAACATGAAACTGTACTGCTGGATCGGCATCCTATGACTGACATAGACCCCCATCCCCCTTCACTGTTGGGAATTCAGGGTTTAAATGGAGTGATCTTGTTGGGAACAAAATAAAATAAAGAGGGGCCCAGGGGGGCCCAGGGAGAAGTGGGGAGGGAAAAAGATGCCCACGCCCCGCCAGAGTTTCCCTTTTCTCCTGTCAGTCAGATGTGGGGAGACGGCCAGGCACTTTCCACTGGGCCCCGGTGGGCATTGCCTCTGACCCACGCGGTGGAGGGTGGAGAAGGGGCAGTCCTGACCCTGACCGGGGACCCCTCTAGAGCTACCTTGCTATCACTCCAGGGTTGGGGAAGCAAGGGAATAGGGAAGAAGTTCTCAACACTGACCAGAGAGCACAGCGGGCCTTGATGGAGCAGAGCAGAGACTCGATGGTTTAAGAGCTTTATTATAGAAATGCAGGGAGAAAGACAGAAGGGAGGGAGGGAGGGAAGGAGGGAATAAGGGAGGGAGGGAG
>NC_034612.1:23657850-23660718 GCF_900095145.1 Mus pahari
GAGAGAGAGAGAGAGAGAGAGAGAGAGAGAGAGAGAGAGAGAGAGAGAGAGAAGGCAAAGAGAAAGGAGAGAGGAGAGAAGACGGAAAGAGAAGAAGAGAGAGAAGAGAGAGAAGTGAGAGGACAAAGGAGTGAGTATAAGAGTAAGAGCAAGAGAGCATGGTGGAGCTGAACTCCCCTTTTATGGTCTTCACTGTTGCTAAGTAACTGGGGAGGAGTTTAGCCTGAAAGTCAGAAGCTTGGGCTATTGCTTATGTGACTACTGACCATGCTTCTCTTGTGTGGGTTGTGGGAGGTGGTTGGTACCTTAGGCAGGGGCTGGAGTTCCAGGAGCAAGAGAGAACGCCTACCGTATCACGTAGGTGAATTATGACCATCGGGGTTCAGACCTCAGCTCGACTGGAGACCAGCCTGCAATTCCCCACATGATCTGGTAGCTAGATTTATTTGTTAATTTGCACAAGTAGAGTCACCTGGGGAGCATCTTAGTGAGGAATTGTATGTATTGGTTGACCTGTGGACATGTCTGTAACAGATTGTCTTTGTTTTCTAAAATATCTTACATTTACTAAAACTTTATTATAAAGAACTTGCAAATAAAAAACATTACACGGTGAAATTGACCAGACCCTAAAGTCTATACATTTAAAAGAATTTCTCTATAAAATCGCCATTCTAAAGCTCTGGGACTTCAATTAGATTTTACATTTCCACTATTGAATATATTTTTATGTACTTATCCATCAATAAAAAACAAATGAAAAATGAAAAACCCATGAAATATTTAAAACTACAACAACAATTAGTTTTATATCTTTTTTATGACTCAAGTGTCCACCACCTGAACTCAGCCCTTCCTTATCACCCAATATTTTCCCTTCCTTATTTCCCTTTATACTTGTTATGGTATACAGTGGGGGACTGCCTTGGTTGTTACTTGACTTGAAAAGGCCCAGCCCACTGTGGGTGGTACTATTCCCTAGGCAGGGAGTTTCCGAAACGCCTAAGAGTAGAGCAATCAAGCTTAGCATAGGCAGACAAGCAAGTGAGCAAGTGAGCATGCATTTCTCCCTGCTCTTGGCTGTAGATGTGATATGACTAGCTGTTTGAACCTTCTGCCCTGACTCCTCTACCATAAGAGATTGTAACCTGGATTGTGAGTTGAATTAAATCTTTCTTCCCCTCAGCTGCTTGATGCCAGGAATTTTATCACAGCAACAGACATGTAATTAGGACAAAGGGCATGTATTTTTCTGGGTACTTTATACACAGTCACATTTGTTCTCCATATATCCCTCGGTAGGGTGTAATGTGGTACACACTGGTAACTTTTCTGCAAGCAAATGCGCTTCGGAGCCTCTGGAAGGAATGTGTACTCAAGACAAGTTCACATCAGGTGTCAGGAGCTTCCTGCAAATAGACAGATGTCAGATTTCATAATTTCACAAGATGTGGGCAAAGGGATCACTTACAAATGTGGGCTTGGAGAGCGTACTGACTCTGAGTCCCTATGCATTGCTGGAGCAAAACACCCAAGACTGGATAATTAATCAAGAATGGAAATGTAGAATTTTGTGCTTAATGTTCTGAGACCTAGAAAATCCCAGGTCAAGGTACCACCAGATTAGGTGTCTGGTGAAGGCTTTACTTTTGTGTCTTTACATAATGAAAGGGACCAACTAGCTTCTTTGGGTCTTTCATAAAGTCTTATCCTATTCATGAGGCTCCCCATTATACAGCGGTCTCTAATCAGGGAGGTTAGCTTTTATTGCTATTGTTACAGTATTGGACCTTGAAACAGGGCTTTGTACAGGATAGGCAAGAGCCAGGACACTGAGCGGTGACCCCAGGCCATTACTGGGATAATTAGGCAGATATTCAACCACTGAGCCACACCCTCAGCCCTTAGTTGAAATTCCAGGCAAGAGCTCTACTGCTGAGCCATGACCCTAGCCTTTCACTGTGGGACTCTTGTTAAGTGTTCTACTGCTGACACTCATGGCCGTTCTCTGTGTGATTCTGGGAACAGCTGTTCTACTGAGCCACACACCAGCTCCTCACTGGGGGATTCTAGGCAGGGGCTCTACCACCGAGCCATGCCCCCAGCCCCTTACTGGGGGATTCTAGGTAGCCCTTCTACTTTTGAGCTATATCCTTAACTCTGTTTTCAATATTATTTGTGGGCTCTGTCTTGTTCTATAACCTAGTCTGGCCTTGAACTCATAACCCCCCATGTCTCAGCATCCTAAGCGCTGATATTACAGGAATATCAGGGGTTTGGTTTCCATCTTATGAATACTGGGGCGACACAAACCCTCCCTGTACTTCCATTTTCTCATCTGTAAACTGATGATCATAACACGTTTTTTACCTAAACGGAGTCTCCAAGGGGGATATGAAGAGTTGAATTAGGTGAAGTTACAGATGCCTGTGGCCCTCAATAAAGACCCAGTAAGCATTAAAGAAAGGGTTGTGCCTCATTAAAGTGTGTGAGACATCCTCATTAGATTATGAAAGGGGGTCTAATCTCACTGAATAGTGTATTCTGGAGCTTTTCCTGATTAGCTGACATTTTTACTCAGGTTCGTTAGCAATTTGGTGATATAAATATTTCATTAGTGATAGATCCAAGCCGAGTACTTGGGATGCTTAAAACATAGTGATTATCAGGGTAGGGACTTCACCAGGCTTATTATACTTTTGACTGTTGCTTGACCTGGATATCCTTCACAACCACCCAAGGGGGCTACCTCTTTATATATTTTGTAAAGAAATTATTTTATTCTGTAATTATGTGTGTATGAGCATCTCTCTCGCTCACTCTCTCTCTCTCTTCTCTCTCTCTCTCTCTCTCTCTCTCTCTCTCTCT
>NC_034612.1:23661677-23696677 GCF_900095145.1 Mus pahari
GAGAGAGAGAGAGAGAGAGAGAGAGAGAGAGAGAGAGAGAGAGAGAGAGAGAGGCGTGCAGAATGCCAACCCTTAGCAGACTTGCTCTTTTTGTTTCTTTTGTTTCATGCAGCCCATGCATTGTGCATGACTCTTCCTGGGTAGACCCAACACACACATATCTGTTCTCTCCACAGTGAGAATGTATGATGGACCAAGGTTAGAGAAGCAGGAAGACTCAAGGGCAACTGTATTGCTAATAAGCACTAATATCACACCAAAAGGGATGATGATGAAGGCTAAAGTCTTGGAGCTTTCTTGTATGACTTGGTGGCAGCTGAATGGGTCTGAAAATCCTCTCCAGATAGCCCAGGTAGTCAATCTCCTTTCCTATCACTTTTTCCTGCATCTTTAACCTTGACGGGAAGAGTCTGGTGAATCTTGTCCTTTTCAACATTCCAGACATGTGAAATCTCAAGCCCCCCACCTCCTTCCTGGGGGAAATGGCTATACAACAGTGGCAGAGTACCATAGTCATTAAAGATGGGTTCCCCCCCCCCCATCTAAACACCTCTGGAATCTCTTTTACAGACATACCCAAAGATGTGCCTCAGTAATCCTTAATCTAATCAAGGAGACTGTAAAAATTAGCTAGGCATTGGTCTTGGTTCAGCTGCATTTTATATATTTAGTGGTCTGGTTATTTTAGGCATAAAGATCTTTTCATGCACACCTGGGAATCTTGGAATTTTAAGTCTATTTTTTGGAGCTGATTTGCACATACATAAAATATGAAACTATCTCAGGGAAAAAAAAATGATGCTTGAGAAATGTAAAGTGTCCTGATGAATATCTGTGATAAAAACCATATCTTCTGAGATGAATGTGATTGAACCCCAGTGAACTGGGAGCCCTCACTGTGGGTACAGCCAAAGACTGGTCCTGGGATGATTCTGGGGGTACTCACAAGATGCAAGAACTGGGTGCTTCCCCCAGAGGGGTGGGGCAGTCCATTCATCCAGCCCGAAGGAATTATGTTTTGAGGCCAAGTTGCACATAGCTGAGAATGACCCCAAACTCCTGTTCTTTCTGGCTCTACCACCAGAGCCCTGAGGTTACAAATGTGGACCATAATGAACAGTTTCCATTGGAAGGTCCTGCTGAGAGAAGGAATCTTATCTAAGTGTTATATTAGATCCTTCCAGCTTTTGGTGGCTCAGAAGAGTACAGAAGGCCAGGCAGGAGCAAAGATCAACCATGGAGAAATTGATTGGTAGTGTCCTATTTATTTAGCTTTAATGGCCAACTTAACATGGCCTAGAATCACCTGAGAAGGGAATCTTACTTAAGGGATTTCCAGGTTAAATCCGGGGTAGGCATGCTGTGGGGAGGAACATTCTCTTGATTTTCATTGATATAGGAGATACAGCCCACTGTGGGTAGCACTATTCCCTAGGTAGGTGGTTCTGGACTGTATGATGTTGAGGTTTGGTCTGTTGCTATGTATTGTAATGCTAAATACTGGGCCTGGTTGCCCCAGGGATGATGAGATCCTTGTGTACACCTAGTGATGCTTTGTAACCTTGCCCTCCAAATTATCCCTGATTGGTAAATAAAGATGCCTACAGCCTATAGCTGGGCAGAAGAAAGATAGGTAGAGTTTTAGTTCCCAGGATTGGGGTCTGAGGCAGGAGACCACAGGGGAAGAAGAGATGGTAGAGAGATAGGAGAAGATGCCATGGGGTTAGTGTGTCGTGAAAATATGGCTACAAGGGCTGGCTTATTGGAATAAGAATGTCCCAGATGAAACATGTCAAATCATAACTCAGGGTTATTGATAGGGAAGCAGATACTAATAGCTTAGAGGTATATATGCCCAGCTCTACTGCTTTAAAGGGGTATATTTTGTATCTTTTATCTAGGAACCAAATGACCTAAGGAGGGATGGAAACCCCTGATTGATATTAAATATTTACCAACAGTATAAGTAAGCCAGGTAAGCATGAACCTGTCAGAGATTCAGCAAGGAGCATCTCTGATCATTCCATCTGTACTTCCTTGTCTGCGAGTCCCCTGGTCAGAGGCGATGCTACATGGAATTGTGAGCAGTCCTTCAGGTTTCTGCTTGAGTTCCTGCATTGCCTGGCCTCAGTGATGGTTTATGAACTGGAAGTGCAAGTCAAATGAACTCTTCTCTCCCCTAAATTGCTTTGGTCAGAGTGATTTATCATAGGAACAGAATGGAACTAGCATAGACTGGAGCACATACACACAATTTTAAGGTAGTAAAAAAAAAAAAAACTTAACATGTTTTTGGAAGAGACCAAAGCGCTGGCAAGATGGTGAGCAAGTAAAGGTACTGGCTGCACCAGCATGATGACCGGAGTTCAGTCCCCAGAACTCACACGAGGATGGAACAAGAGATAACTCCGCAGGGCTATCCTCTGACCTCTACACGGTGCCACAGCACATACACATACATCTCTCCCTGTCCACAGTAATGATACATAAAACGTTTTCAAAGTATTTTTTTAAATGAGCAAGGCTAGAAGACGCCAGAGGTCGTGTGTTGTGTGAGTCTAGCTTTATGACTTATCCAGAGTAAGCAAATTCGCAGAGACAGAAAAATGTTATCAGTGGTTTGCGAGGGCTGCGGCGGCTGGTAAATGAAAGCAAGTCTTTAGAACAGTGGTTCTCAGTGGCTCTCACCCTTCCTCATGCTGAGACACTTTAACACAGTTCCTCATGCTGTGGTGACCTCCAACCGTAAAATTATTTTCATTGCTACTTCATTTTCATAATTTTTCATTATTACTTCATTTTAAATTATTTTTGTGTGCTACTGTTACGAATCGTAACATATATATATATATATATATATANATATATATATATATATATATATATATATATATATATATATATGATGTTTTCAATGGTCTTAGATGACCCCTGTGAAATAGTCATTTGACAACCCCCTCTCAGAAGAGTCGTGACCCATAGGTTGAGAAATGCTCTAGAGGTTTCAGGATTTATGATCAGGGTAATGAGACACTCCTAGGACTCTACAGGTATACTTAGTGCTACTGACCTGAACATTTCCAGATGTTACAAATGGTAACTTTTCCGTTATGTGTGCTTCTGGGACTTTCTGTGTTGGCATAAGTCTCCTCCGGGCTGCTGGCAAACTGCACTGAGTCTGGCTGTACTACACCAGCTTCGAGACAAGCCAGGGAACTTGAATTTTCTCAGGCTCTTGGGTGACTCGGACTCTGAGGATGCCTGGCTTGGAGACAGGCACCGTTGTTCTGTTTTCTAATTGGAACACGCCATATGTGCTGTTCACTCCTCCCCAGCTGCCTCAACCCACATGTTCCTAGGGAGCAGCAGGTCCCTTAACACTGCAGCTGTGGGCAGAGAGTGGCGTCGGTAATCAGAGTAGCATTGGAGGGTGAGGGGGGGAGCTGATGACGGCAGCAATAATAAAGACCTGGCTTGGGCATTATAATTGTTACTCACCCCTTACCTGCTGCATTTTTGCCTTCTACAGTTTTGATGACCTGCAGTCAATTACAGTGCAATTATCATCATCATTGTCATCAATTACAATGCAAAATAATAATAATAATAATAATAATAATAATAATAATAATATAGTAATCTAAATGAAAAGTTCCAAAAACAAATAGTTTGTAGGTTTTAAAGATTTTTGTTTAATTGTTATGTGCCCTTATAGGCACATAGACACAGACAAGCACAGGTATGCACACACACACACACATCACTTCTTAGGCTATACTTCAGGCCTGCCAGTGACTGCAATGCAAGTGAACATTTTAGGACACTTTCAAGCTCAGATCAGTTCTTCATGGGCCCACACCACCCCTTGAGACACCGAAGTCTGATTATTCTCAGCCCAGAGCCCTAAGGACGCGTGAGGGTAGAGGGGTGTGGTGATCCACTGTGTGGATCCATGAAACTCCACCCGGCCCCTGACCCAATGGCCATCTCCCAAGCCCCCGAGCATGTGGGCCAGAGCTTCTTGCATTGACTTTTGGAAGTAGGTTGAGGTGAGTCTCCTGGGTTAGTCCTTGATCCTGACCAGGGGGGCTCGGAGACAAGGGAGTGCCAGCGGTGTCCTCTGTAACACTGCGGAGGGGGAGTAGCCTGGATAGAATTCTGTACGAACATCCTCTTCCACTAGCTGGTACTATCCGAACCCGTCTCATTTCCCGTTCACGCTCCCGAAGCCTGGGTGACAGCTGTGGCTTTTATTGTTAAGGAGCAGTTGATCCTCCCTTTCTATTCCCCTCTGATCATGGGAGGCATTTCCCCCTCCCCAACTCCCCCAAATATTGTTTATCAAAACCTTCAGCCACACAACGAGATTCCCAGATGGCACCTGGCCAATTTAGTATTGAATTTCCTCTAGTCCTGGAAGGTAAACATTTATCTCTGAAGAAATGGGTTTTTGTTTTCTTCTTTCGTTTGTCTTGAGGAGAGAGAGAGAGGAAAAAAAAAAAACTTACATAAAGTGTTATTCTTAACTTTATTTTTTTTCCCCCAGCATTGGGGATTGAACCAAAGCCCTGGATATGCACTGCCACTGAGCAACACCCTCAGCTCTCTCTAGTCATGTGCACGTGTGTGCATGTGTATTATATGCATGCATATGCACACATGTGCTCCCGTAGAGGCCTGAGTAGAGAGCCCAGAGGTTGATGCTAAGCATCTTCTTCAGTCATCTTCCACCTTAATCCTTAGATACAGGGTCTGTCATTAAACCTGGCAGTCACAAAGCCACAGGGATCTTCCGGTCTTCGTCCTCCCCCACCTCGCATTGGGATTACAGGTTCATGTCACCAAGTCTAGCTTTTAATAGGTGCTGGGGATCCAATCTTGAGTCGTCAGGCTTGTACAGCAAGTGATTTACCATGCGTCATCTCCACAGCCCTATTTCTCTCTCAGATGCTTTTTTCAAACGAATAGTGTTTAATCCATTGCCACTGGCAGGACTTCCAATTGGCCACCATATTAACTGTATTCTGGTAGTCTTATCAGTCTTTGCTCAGGTGAAAGACTTCCCCAGCCCAGTGGTGATATATTTTTCTGTGCAAATGTGTGCTGCAATAGTGAATGCACATCCCCTTGCCTTCTGCCTAACTTTTATATCACCTCCCTTAATACTTCTGCTCCAAGTAGTTTTTTTCTATGGCTATAGCTAAAGCACTTTCATCTGTGCCCATTGTTTGTCACCTCTGACATAGCTTCCTCAGGCTATCCGCACAGCTCTGCAATTCTCATTCAGATTTCTTAAAACCCTGTAGAGGAAAAGAAGAAAAATAAGATTAATGGTGAGAGGCCAAGAGATGGCTCACAGGTAAAGGAGCTTGCCAGAAAGCTTGACAACACAAGTTCACCCCTCAGAACCCGTATGGTAGAAGGAAAGAACCCCTGCCCGAAAGTTGCCCTTTGACTTCTACACACACGCTGGGTATGTAGATCACACACTGGGGTAGTGTCTTAGCTAGGGTTTTTCTGCTGTGAACAGACACCATGACCAAGGCAACTCTTACAAAGACAACTTTTAATAGGTACTGGCTTATAGGTTCAGAGGTTTAGTTCATTATCAAGGCAGGAGCATGGCAGCATCCAGGCAGACGTGGTGCAGGAGGAGCTGAGAGTTCTGCATCTTCACGTGAGGGCTGCTAGGAAAAGACTGGCTCCCACATGGTCAGGAGGAAGGTCTCATTGCCCACCTACACAGTGACAAACTTCCTCTAACAAGGCCATATCTACTCCAACAAGGCCACGCCTCCTAATATTGCCACTCCCAGGGCCAAGCGTATTCAAACTACTAACAGGTGGGGAAGGGCTGTAGCATTTGAACAGGTGAGTTTCGTGTACAGTGTGGAAGGACCATGTAGAGACCTCTTTTCCTCCCACCGTCCCAGCCCTTGACTGACAGGAGCTTCCAAATCTCTTCATCTTTGCTCACTTCTTGTTCATCAATACACTATCCTGTCTTCTTCTGGGCAGCATGTGGCTGTATCTTTAAGGAACCAAACCGATGATGCAGAGAGGCCAGCCCCTACACATGCAGAAACCACATGCCTTTCAATGGTCAAAAGCTGTCGAGTATCCTTAAGATTCGAGGGATCCTCACAGTATCTGCTAAAGGAACAGTTAGCGCTCTCTACAGCAAAGGCACATAAAAGAGCTGCGTGCAGTGCATTCCTCTAACTCTAGTACTGAGCTGAAGTGGGGGGGGGACAGGAGGCTCCCTGGGGCTCCTTGGCTGGCTTGTCTAGCTGAATTAGCAAGATCCAGGTTCAGTGAGAGATTCAGACTCAACAAAACAAAACAAAACAAACAAACAAATCTCATGTTGGCACACACCCTCCATCTCTGCACAAGGGAGGCAGAGGCTGGCTTCATGTCAAGAAGGGTGTTGTGTTCTCCGTGGCTTTTTAACCACTTCCTTTTCATCTGGTATTATTACTTTTCCTTATCAGTATGACGAAATCCCTGATGAAAGCCACCTAAGGAACAAAGGGTTAATTGTGGCTCACAGTTTTAGGGCGCAGTCCATCATATCAGGGAAGGCATGGCGGCAAGAGCATGAGGCAACTAACCGGCCGTTGCATCAGGAAAAAGAGAGATGAATGCCGGGACTCTGTTCTCCTTCTCTTTTTTTTTTATTTGGTCCAGAACCACAGCCTATACAGGGGTGCCATTGACATTCAGTATGGGCCTTCCCACCTCATTCAACCTAGCCCAGAGAGGTACCTCCCTGATGATTCTAGATCCTGTTAAATTGACAGTCAAGTGTTAACCATCCATGTGCGTCATAGCACAGCTGTCTTAGATTTGTATATGGAGATATATTCTAACTTCCAGAGAGTTAAAATTCCTCACACGACAACTTTTTTTTTTTTCAATCAAAGAACTTTCTGGTGTTCTATAATGTTTATTTTCAATACTTTTAAGCTACGCATATCTGTATATCTTTGTGTGAATATGTGTGCATGCATGCAGATGTCCACAGAGGCCACCTAGAACTGGAGTTACAGGTGGTTTTGAGCCATCTCTGTAGGTTCTGGGAACCGAACTCTGGTACTCTCCACCAGGTGTTAGTATTCCTAGCTACTACTTTGGTACTACGTAGCTATTCAACCCCCCTCGCAGCATTTGGGGGTACAGATCTGAGTTGACTGATTCATGGGTTTCTTGCATTTTGTCATTTACAGAGGAGCTGAAGGCCCCCTTGGAAGAGTATGTCCACAAACGCTACCCTGGGCTGGTGAAGGTGGTACGCAATCAAAAGAGAGAAGGCTTGATCCGAGCACGCATCGAGGGCTGGAAAGCCGCCACTGGCCAGGTCACTGGCTTTTTCGATGCTCACGTGGAATTCACTGCTGGCTGGTAGGTCATGAACTAAAGCTTAGTACTCAGTAGGGATGGATCTGGGAGGTGGGCCATTTTACCCATTTTCAGCCACTGGAAGAATGGAGAAGAGATGCTTGGTGAGAAGGTCACTGAGAAAGCAAGAGAGTAAATCACTGGCTGGCTTTCTAGACACTGTTATTGTTATCATCAGTATATCAGTCACTTTTCTCCTTGCTGTGTCACAAAGTACCTGGCAAAGGCAACTTATAAAAGAAAAAAAAAAAAACTTTACCTCCTGATTTGAGCATGCACAGTCCATCACAGCAGGGGAAGGCTTGACAGCAGGAATGTGAGACAGCTGGTTACATTGTATCCACAGTCGGGAAGCCGAGAGAGATGGACACTGGTGCTCAGCTTTCTCCTTTTGAGTCAGTCCAGGACTTCAGTCCATAGAGTGGTGCCATTTCAATTACTGGTCTAGAAACTATCTCACAGATGCTCAGTCTTAGACATCTGGTTTGATTCAAATGATGACAAGGTGACAATCAAAATTAACTGTAACGATCGTTGTGGTGGTTAGTAAATTCAAGGCCAATCTGGGACGCAGGAGTCCTTGTCTCAAAAATAAGTTATTTCTCTAAAACAATAACAACAGGTAGGGCTAGCAGTATAAGAAAGGTGGCTTAGCGAGCCAAGGGAAGCCAGCAAGTAGGCAGATAGCCCAAGATAATTTGGCTCTGTGATCTTCCACATTTCAATTCTCCGCAATCACACACTATGAACCATGTATGGAGATTGATGACACCTTGCAGGAACTAGTTCTCTCCTTCCAGCATCTGGATCTCAGGGATTTTACTCAAATAGTTAGGCCCAGTAGTGGGTGCCTTTACCCACTGAGCCATCCCACCTACTTAATCATGTCCGACTCAGGTGAGAACTTCAGCTCACACCTCAGATAGCTGTCCAAGGTTCTTCTCTGCTGGCCCCACCCACCCACCCACCCGCCTGCATTGGGGGCCCCCCATTAGAGATTTGTCAGGTGAGCAGAGGAGATGCAGCAGGCCACATGACCACAGAACACCCCAGGGCGAAGTTGGGGAGCAGGAATGAGAAGAAGTCCTGGAGAAGAGGACCAAGCTCCTGGGCTGTAGAACCATGCTGTGGAGGTGGCGGGGGAGACGGCTGGGTGGATAAGTGCTTGCTGTGTCAACATGAGGATGTGTCTCCAGAGCCCCAGCACCAATGTCATAATAAAGTCAGGGAGAGCCCTGTGTGTGCCTGTAACCCCAGAGCTGTGATGGGTGGAGACAGGAGCCTTGCTGAGACTCACGGGCTGAGAGCCTGTTTCTAGGTTCACTGAGAGACTCCGTCTTGAGTTATTAAGGTGGAAGATTATAGAACAGGCCACACGACATCCTCCCCTAGTTTCCACAGGCAGGCACATCTATGCACATACATGTGTACATACACCACACACAGAGAGAGAAAGAATAGAGTGGGATAGTTTGCATGTATCCAAATACCATAATGAAACCCATTACTTTGAAGACTAGCTTAAAATACTGATTTCTTTTTCAATTAAGAGAGCAAAACAGGGACTGGGGAACTGCTTGGTTGGTTAGATTTTTGTGATGCAAACCTGAGTGCTGAGCCCCTGCACCCAAATAAAACACTCATGTAAGTGGTGAGTCCCTGACATCCCAGCACCGGGGGGTGGGGGGGGTGGGGGGGCGGTGGAGGTGGAGGAAGAAGGATCTATGGCTTGCCTGGCTATCAAGTCTAGTGGAATCCATGAATTCTGAGTCGAGTGAGAAACACTGTTTCAAAAACTAAGGTGGAGGACATAGAAAGATAGCTTAGTAGTTAGGAGTGTTTGCTGTTCTGCCACAGGACTCCGGTTCAGCTCCCAGCACAAACGTCAGGCGGCTCACAACTAACTGCCTGTCAGGCCAGTTCCAATGGAGCACAGACATACACACATAGTCATAAATAAAAATAAACCTTAAAAATAATAATAAGGGGGGGCAAGGCATTTGAGTATAACACCGGACCTTGACCTCTGGCTTTGATGTATGTGAGCACACATACATACACTTACACACAATTGCTCTCACACATGTGAACACATACATACATACACACACATACACACACACACACACAAAACAAAACAAACCCACACACATTATATTATATATAAAATCAGAAAAAGCAAGCCTCCTTACTGGGAAAACTAGGAATGGCTTCTCAGAAGAGGTGACGTCAGAGCTAAGCTGCTTGGTTGCTCTGCTTTCTGCTGGCTGCCAAGGGCATCCCCCCGAAGAGAATCTCTTCGGTGAAGACGTGAGGGGAGAGAGCAGAGGAGACTCATTTCCCTCTGGCTTCCACCTCCACTGTGTGTGTAAAAAGTATCGAAGGCAGTCAGCGGCCCGGGGTATATTTTATTGCTCATTTTAAATAGAAAGATGAGCTGAGCCAACAGGTAATTCAATAGCTGCAAATGAAAAGAGACCGGTGCAGCCTGCACGTTCTCATTATTCTTCCAAAGAGCCACAAAGAAATGGGATTTTCCACTTGACTCTTTTCCAAAGTCTACGTTCTGGTCCAGGCTGCAAGATTAATGTCTCGGCTTATGTGAGCCATCTTTAGCTTCTGGAATTCAGAAAGTGATTCCTTCCTGTGATGCCGGCCTCACAGTGGCTTCACCATCTGCTCTGGGCTAAGCCAGCCAGCTAACACCTTGAAGCTGGAGCCAGTTCACGCTGGCTGCAGCCTTGAGGGAGGAAGCGCAGCTGGGAGTCGAGATTTGCCTGACTTGGGCTTTAATTAGTGCCGAACCTTCTGCTGCAGACCAATCAGAGCTTTGAAAGCAATCAATTAGATAATCAATGAAAACAACAACAACAAAAAAAAAAAAAAAAAAAAATAGTCCGCACCCACACAAAGAAACTAACGGAACTGCTTATTAACTCCAGTATAGGAATGACCTATTTGGGGATAGGAAATGTAGTTCCAGCAGAAAGGAAAAGGAGAAAGACAGACAGACAGAGAGACAGAGAGGCAGAGAGAGACAGAGAGATCAGCAAGCAACAGTGCTGTGTGGGGGAAAACCATATGGAACTGACAATCAGACAGAGATGCAACAGTGTCCATGATGAAAAGGCCTTGAGAGATGGTTCAGCACCCACTACTCTTCCAGAGGACCCGAATTTAGATCCCAGAATCCATAGCAGGTGGCTCACAACCACCTAGAGCTCAACTCTGGGGAATCGGACGCCGCCTTCTGCCCTTCAAAGGCAGAGCACTCGCGCACACATATCTATACACGGACACCTCCTTAAAAAGAGAACGAGATGGGGGAGGGGCTTGACGGTTTGGCACTCTTCTAGGGGAAAAGCCTCCATGCTAATTCTCTCGCCACACCTCTCCTGTTCACAGAGACATCGTTAATGGTGATTTTATTACGGGCGAATGCACGAGAGGCACGCTGCACATTTAAAAACCCCTACAGCGTATCCAGGGCTATGGATCCGTCCGCAGAGTGCTTTCCAATCATGCACAAAGTCCTAGGTTCTATCCCTAGGACTATATAAACCAGACATTGAGGTGAAAGGCTGCTGTGTGCCTCTAGTCCCAGCCCACAGCAGATATAGGCAGGAAGATTGGCAGTTTTAAGGCAACCTGGGCTACACAGGAGATCAGGGCTAGCCTGGGCAATTTAATAGAAGAGTCTTAAAATAAGAACACAACTGGACTAGGGTTGTATTTTGATTGGTGGAGAGCTTGCCTAACATGAAGGAGGCCCTGGGTTCAATCCTCAGCGTCACATAAACTGGCTGTGGTTGTGTATGCTTATCATCCTAGCCCCCAGGGGAAAGGATGCAGGAAGATCAGAAGTTCTTCGGGCTCCTTCTTTCTTACACAGCAACTCTGAGGCCAGGCTGGGATACACGAGAGCCCATGTATCGCAAAACAAAGCCATAAAAACCTATACGGTCGTCGCAATCTCAAACTTGGGTAGTTCACGTGTGCGTACAGGTGCCTCAGTTTCCTTCCAAGTTCCAGCCTTTGAATCTCTTCATTTTGGGGTAGTTTTAGGAGTCTGCTGACCGACGCATGCACCAGGGGAGTGGTTTGATCGTGACTTCTCTGCTTTGCAGGGCTGAGCCCGTTCTGTCCCGCATCCAGGAAAACCGGAAGCGGGTCATCCTCCCCTCCATCGATAACATCAAGCAGGACAACTTCGAAGTGCAGCGCTACGAGAACTCTGCCCATGGGTACAGCTGGGAGCTGTGGTGCATGTACATCAGCCCCCCGAAAGACTGGTGGGACGCCGGAGATCCCTCTCTCCCCATCAGGTCTGTGACAAGTATGCTCTGGTGGGGGCGGGGCTGGTAAAATCAGCTGGATAGTGAGACTCCAGACCCAAGGGTAAACCTGAGTCTTGGAGAAGGGCTGGAAGAGCCCCCAGCAAAGGCTGCTACAGTAGTGTGCAAGCAGCTCCTTGGGGAATGGCGGTGTCTTAGGGTCATAATTCCTTGCTGAGGGAGACGAATGCATTTTATTGCAGCAGCTACAGTTCCCAGGCACCGCTTTCCTATGGCTGCCATGAAAGTTTAAAATTGGTAATAATATAATTTTTCATCCTTCCTCGGGTGTTACATTGTTTCACATTCTATGATCTTACCTACCCTTGGTTAACCTGTCTGAAAACCCTAAATTATCTCAACCTCTCCGCTCGACGTCTGTAATATCATGGCATTGGCAAAGAATTTTTTTTTTCCCTACAGTGTCTTAGTCACAGGTTCCAGATATCAAGGTATAGAACAGGGCAGCAGGCAGCATCCTTCTGTCTAGTAGCATCAAACTGAATTTTTGTTTCAATTTTTAATTTATTAGTATTATTGGGCAAGGTGTACTTGTGCCATTACACACATGTGGAGACCTAGGGACACCTTTTAGACTCAGTTTTTTCCTTTCAACTTTATGTGGGTTCTGGGGATTAAAGTTAGTGTTTTAGGCATACACAAGGCCTGCATTTGCTGAACCAGCTTGTCAGTCCCAAACTGACTCTGTGTGTGTGCTCATGCATGTGTCCTGTGTGTGTGAGCACACGCATGTGCGTGTGTGTGTGTGTGTGTGTGTGTGTGTGTGTGACACACACATCAGAGGATGTCACATCATTCCTCAGGCACTTTTATTTGAAACAGTGACTCTCACTGAGTGGAACTTTACTACATATGCCAGATTAGCTGACCAGTGAGCTTCCAGGAATGTACGTGTGTGTGTGTGTGTGTGTGTGTGTGTGTGTGTGTGTGCGCGTGTGTGTGTGTGTGCACTTTAGCCACTGAGCCATCTCCCCTGCCCCCAACTCTTAAAATAGGATTAATTCTGTCTCAGGCATTAGAGATGGGAAGGGCAGCTTCTCTCAGCCTGGCTTTAGTGCAGATTTTCAATATCAGTAGGACAGCAAAAAGGAAGCACAGAACAGGAGTAAAGACTTTCTGTGGGAGAGTATGGGTTCCATCTTGGTTCGCAAAATTGTGAGAAACAAAGTGGGTTAGCTTTAAAAAAAAAAAAATCCCTATCATTAATGTCTGAGAAAAGCAACTTAAGGAAAACAAGATGTAGAAGGTTTCACTATGGGGGGGAGGGGGTATGTCTGTTTCCGATGCCTTTCTCCTGTCCCCCTTTTTATTTCAGCCAGGTACCCAGCTTTGTGAGATAGCGCTGCCGCCATTCAGGGTGGCTCTTCCCCTTTATCAGTTCTCTCTGGGATGCCTTTATAAACACATCCTGAGATGTGCTTTAATAATGTCCTAGGTGTCTCTCAATCCAATCAAGTTGACAACCAAGATTGACCACCTATTCCAGTTAACTTTAACTGTTAATTTGATACAGCCTAAAGTCATCTGAGAAGAGAGTCTCAGTTGAGGGATCGCTCAGATCAGATCAGGCCTAGGGACATATCTGTGGGAGATTGTCTTGACTGTTACTTTATGGAGGAGGACCCGGTCCACTGTGGGCAGAACCATTCCCTGAGCAAGCGGCCCCGGAGTACATAAGTAATGTAACTAAGGGTGGACCGGTGAGAAAGCCAGTAAACAGCATTCTCCACGGTTTCTACTTCAGATTCCTTTTGGAGTTCCTGCCCCAACTTCCCTCGGTGATCAACTGTGACTTGGAAGTATGAGCCATTTTAAACCCCTTCCTTTCCTAAGTTGCTTTTTGGTTGGAATGTTTTATCACAGACAGACAGAACAACAAACAAACAAAACAAAACAAAAACAACAGAACACCCTCACACTGGAGAAAAGTTTTGCAAAGTCTCCTGACTTTCCTCCTCAAAGGAAAAGCTGAGAAGTTGCCTGGGAGTGGAACAACTAATCAAAAAACTAAAGAAGGTGGACGCTGAGCACCGCCTCAAAGGAAACAATGTTGTAGCTCAGGTATTCCTACAATGCTCCAAAATGACTCCTTAACTGTCTTCAAGTCATAGTATAGGCTCATGGGTGAGGTGTTATCTGAAAGCCATAGATACAAGGTACAACCCCCATAGATACTCACTCCATCTGTAATGGGGAGCATGTAAAGACTCAGTGGCCTTCAGAACTTGCATTATGTTTCACTTCTTTTTTTTTTTTTTTCGTCAAATAAGCCTTACTCCCTAGTGCCCTTCTAACATGGGGATGGGCTGGTTCCCCAGCTGTGACTGAAAGAATGGGATGGGGGGTGGTGAACTGGTCATAGGGAGGGACACACATAGCCAAGTACCTTTGTGTGTATGAGATCGTGAAACAAGAGCACTGTTGCTGGCCCTTTATTAGGGTATGCAAGGCAAGTGGTCTCCCTCTCAGCCCTGCATCAGCCCCTTACTGTAAAATTCTAGACAAGTGCTTCTCCCGAGCCATAACCCCATTTCCTGAATGGGGTGTGGGAGGGTTCTTAGAAGAGCTCGACTGTAGATTCATAACCACCACCACCCCCAGCTCTTTGCTGGAGGATTCTAGGCATGTTTCCATTTTTTTGTTGTTGTTGTTAAGATTTATTTATTATTATATGTAAGTACACTGTTGCTGTCTGCAGACACACCAGAACAGGGAGTCAGATCTCATTATGGATGGTTGTTAGCCACCATGTGGAATTGAACTCAGGACCTCTGAAAGAGCAGTCAGTGCTCTTAACCACTGAGCCATCTCACCAGCCCCTAGACATGCTTTCTTACACTGAGCCAAGCCTCTTGCTTTTCAGTGGACACTTGCTCTACCTCTGAGACATATCTTCAGTCCCTCAGTGAAGGAGTCTACGCAAAACCACCACCACTAAACTACATTCACCCTTAGCCTAGGTGGAATGGCCCGCAGACATTGGCTCGTCTGAATAGGAAGGCTCTGGGTGAAACTATAGCTTGTATCTCACAAGTTACTGTCACATTACCAGATGATTAATATGCACTTTAAAGACTCAAGAACACAGAGTTGCGATCCTGAGCCATTAATATTACATGATTCTCTGATGTACAGGATGGAAGCATGCACCAGTAGTCTCCTCAGCGTGCATCTTTACTTATCAGACACTTAATTTGTTAATGGTTGATGGGGAGATTTAATTGTCGGAAAGGAGTTTTATGGGCCTTCTGATGTCATTAAGCTGATATAATGTGCTTTCTTAATCATGAGGCCATGGTAATTTCTCCTCCATCCAATGATGCCAAGATGCTAGTAGTTTTGTCTGTAGTCCATTAAAGGGACAGAGAGCTTGTTGTATTCCAAATAGCATAGACTGGGTAAAGCTTTGGATACCAGATTTCCAGGTAGGAGATGTCATATAAGAAGTTTTACCCAAGGAGCTAGAGAGATGATGCAGAGGTTAAGAGTGTTTGCTGCTCTGGCAGAGGACCCCAGGCACAGTTTCCAGAATCTTCATTTGGCAGCATACAACCATGTGTAACTCCAGCTTCAGGAAATCCAGCGCCCTCTTGTGGCCTCCATGGATACTGCACTCACGTGCATAAATCGCAGACACCCATACGTGCATGAAAATAAAAAAAACAGCAAAATTTTGCTTTAAGGGAGCATAGTTCGCCTCTTTCTTTTGTTCCAGTATTAAGTACTAAAGCTAGAGTTTCATAAGCACTACACAGGGGGTCCACCTCTGAGCTACATCGCGGCCCTTTTCTAGTTTTACTTTGGATTTGAGGGCAGGGCCTTTTTAAGTTGCATATGCTGGCCTCGAACTCATTCTTTTGGCCAGACAGGTCTTGAACTTGTGTTCCCCTGCCTCCACCTCCAGAACACCTGACAGACCTGCAGCAAGAAATCCAGCCTATATAGTTTTTTTTCCTTTGACCTAAAGAGCTGTTTGCCAGGGTTTCCTGACGGTTCTCTGTCCTTGGTTGTTTATAGCTGGGCTCCAAGTGAGATCGAGGTGACCTCCTCAAAGAGAACAAAGGCCCCCATGTAAGGGTTGGAGTTAGGGATGGTTAGAAAACATATCCTCCCAAGGAGGTACCTGCTCCCAGCCCTGTGTGCTATCATAAAGAGAGCCAAAATGCTTGGCTCCCCAGCCTTTTAAAATCTCTTCTCTTTGTGTCTATGCACATGTTATCTATGTGAGTTTTAGCCCACATGTGAACAGGTGTCCTTAAAGTTCAGAAAGGGGTATCAGATTTCTTAGAGCTGGATTACAGTTATACAACAAGACTTTCTCGGACCCTCTGATGGTATAAATAATGATATAGAGGCTTCTATTACATTTTAAAGCTTAGGCCTTTTGCTTGGACAGTCTCCCAGCTAGCTCATCTTACTTAACCTGACGATCTAGCCTACAACCGGCCACATGGCCAGCTCTAGCTCTGTACCTTTCTCTCCTAAGCTCTGGTCCATGCCTGCTCCATCTATGTCTGCTCACACATCTTCTGCTTCTGCTTCCTTCTCCTGCATCACTCTGTCTCCGGAAGTTCTGCCCTCCTCCTTCCTGCCCTAGCTATTGGCTATCAGGTCTTTATTATAACCAATCAGCAGCGAGACATCACTAGACTGCCAGTAGGCTGGTGAGGAAGGACGAGTGTTTTTGCAAAATAGAAAACCCAGTGATGGGGCACACGCCTGCCAGCATTTAGCTCTCATACTGAGACGTACCAATGTGAAGAACAAGGTTAGCCCAACCCAGTTGGTTGTGAGTTGCCCCACCCAGATGTTAGGGATGAAACAAAAGTCCTCTGAAAGAGCAGCAAGCTTCCTGAACTGCAGAGCCAAGTCTTCAGCCATACGTAATTTTTTTTTTCTTTTGAAGTGTGACCTGATGGAGACCAGATCTTAAACTTGCTTTGAAGTTGATGATCAAATTCTTATCTTCTTACCTTCACTTTCAGAATGCTGGGACTATGTGATACCCGGGATAGAACCCTGGGCCTTGTGTACACTAGGCACATGTTATACCACTCAAGCTATAGCCTCAGCTAGAGGTCCTTAGACTTTTTAAGAGAAACCATTAGTAGATTTTTTTTGTGTGTGTGTGAAATCTGACTTCAAATGTCAAAGTCTGTACCATGCTTCCAAGTGGAGATGCAGAGCTGGGGGTAAGATGGCTCAGTGGAGAGATCACTTGCTGCGTATGTGGGCTTCATTATCCAGAGCCTCCTGAAGCTGGATGTAGTAGCACACATCTGTAATCTCAGCACTTTAAAGAAAGATTCATGCATTTATTGATCGTGTTTATGCTTACGTGAACATTCCTGAGTCAGTGTGTGTGCACTCTGTGCACGCAGTAGCCTTTGGTGGCCAGAAGGGGCGTCAGATCCCTGGAGCTGGAGTAACTCACAGTTGGGCCTGATGTGGGTGCTGCGAATGGAACCTGAGTTGTCAGCAGGAGCGGGTAAGCATTCTCAACCTCTGAGGCATCTCTTCAGACCCAGTACCAGCACCTGTACAGTAAGATGGAAGGAAGAGATAGGCAATTCTCTGGATGCTTGTTATGGTAATTTGGATGAAAATGGTCCCCATAGGCTCATTGGAGGGGCATTGTTTGAAAGGATTAGGACCTGTGGTCTTGGTGGTGTAGGTGTGGCCTTGTTGGAGGAAGTGTTTTACTGGGGGCGGGCTTGATGTTTCAGAAGCTCAAGCCAGTCCCAGCTGCTCATTCTCTCATCCTCTCTTCTGCTGCCTGCCAATAAAGATGTAGAACTCTCAGCTCCCTCTCCAGCACCATGTCTGCCTGCAAGCAGACATGTTTCCCTGCCATGATGACAAAGGACTGAACCTCTGAACCTGTAAGCCAGCCCCAAATAAATGCTTTTCTTTATGAGAGTTGATGTGGTCATGGTGTCTCTTTGCAGCAATAAAACTCTGCTATGACACTTGTGGACCACGTACTCTGGTGTGTACAGAGGCAAACAACAAAGGGTCCCTGTCTCAAACAAGACAGAGTGAGGGTTGGCACCTCAGATTGTCCTCTGACCTGCTCACCACACACACACACACACACACACACACACACACACACACACACACGCACACATATATACACTGATTAAAAATAACAAGTGGCATTTAACTATTAGGGAGTGGCACTAGTGTATTAAATGTTTTGTCCTTGTTAAGAATTGCTGTGGTCATGGTGTCTCTTCACAGCAATGGAATTCCTAACCAAGACACTATGTAAGAAAATAGCTGCTTTTGTTGGTTTGGGCTTATAATGAAGAGAGGAAGGAGGTAGATCGCTGGGAGTCTGTGGCCCGCCAGCCTAGGCAAATTTATTAGCTTCATGTTCAATGAGAGAGCCTGTGTCAAAACACAAGGTAGATGGTATCATAAGGGACACCTGAGGGTGGCCGATGGCTTCCACAAGCATGAGCAAACACACATACAAATGCACCTGCACACGACACTCGAGTGCACACACAGAAACACACGTGAATACAATTCTTTTGAATGAACTAAATCCTATTCATCTTAACGTTATGTAGATGTACATGGAAAATCAGCCAAATGAGAGCAGAGAAGGAGCACGGATCTATCCTTGAGGACTCTAAGCCGGGTGCACCGTGAATTTATAAATGCTGGCTCAGTCCAGCAGCTGAGTGCCAGCGCTGTCAACTTTACATCTGCTGATCTGAGCCTCTCTTTCCAGCTTTAAAACCCCCCCTTTCCCAGACTCTTACCAGGAGAGGACCAGGAACACGTGTCGGTACGGTGCCTGAAGGGAGAATCTCACCGCACTTTGCTTTTGGAGCCTCATCTGAGCACCTCACTCGGCATCTCCTGGGAGTTGACAGCGGGACCTCCCTGTTCTGTGTTAGGTGACCTTGTAATTAGTGACGCTGCTCGTTAATAACCAATTCAAGATGATGAGCAACAATTAGCAATCCTTAATCCAACATGTAATTTCATGATAAATTATAAGGTACGGGAGTGTCAGAGCCTGTGAGCATCGTTGAGTTGAAAGAATTGCCCTGGATATGCAGAGCTGCTGAGACTTCACATTCTGTGCCGAGATATACTGAAGGGGAGAAGGCTTCTTTTCTCTCCCGAGGGGAACATGACAGACTTACACAAGGAATGGTTCAAGTGACAAAGCAGCCTTTTTTTTTTTTTTTTTTTGGCTTTAAAATACATACCTTTTTCTATGTATCAGCATATATATTTTAAGCATTAACTATGCTCAGCTTTATTGTAGGTACTTCCACAGGGACAGCAGTCCTGGTTAAATGATAAGATTCTTACCCTGAAAGAGTTGGCAGACTGAGCCGGGGAGGCTGCTCACGGGGAAACGTGCTTGCCAGGCAAGGATGAAGACCCAAATCTAGCCTTCAGAGCTGATGTTAAGAAAGGCCTGGCCTGATGGTTTGGGCTTACAATCCCAAGAGCTGGCAGAGATGAGCCAGGAGGATCCTTTAAGGCTGTCTGGCTGGTGAGCCCGGCCAAATTGGGGGAACTCTAGGTCGGTGAGAGACCCTGCCTCATGAAAGCAGTAGATGGCTGCTGCTGAGGGATGAAGTGTCAAGTCAACCTGTGGACTTCTGGACTCCACATGGGCATGCTCACACCTGCATCTGTGCACACCTGCGTACCCACTTCCTTCCCTCGGGACTCCACATGGGCATGCTCACACTTGCATCTGTGCACACCTGCATACCCACTTCCTTCCCTCCTTCCCTCCCTCCCTCCCACCTCTCTTACACACACACACACACACACACACACACACACACAGGGCTTGACTATAGACACATGTGGTAGTTCTGTTTGGGTTAGTGGGGATTTGCGGAAGGAGGATGGATTTTGTGAGCGGGGTTGGAGGGAGATGGGGGAAGAACCTCAATTACCATTAGAACTTTTCCCTGCGCTGTGTTACAGTTTGGATGTCAGATACTGCTAATGTCTCATAGTTGTTGAAGGTTTGGTCCCCAGACGGTGGCATCGCTTGGGAGTTCTTTGATTAACTTCATAGATAGATTAACCTGTCGATGAATGGGCTTCTAGGAGGCAGAGGTCCCATCTTGTACCTGGTTCATGTTATGTATGTGTGTGTGTGTGTGTATGTATGTGTGTGTGTGTGTGTGTGTGTGTGTATATATATATATACACACACACACACATACATAACCCTCTCCTGCTCTCTCTCCGGTGCTTTCTTGCTCTCTTCCTCTTCTCATTTGCTTTTTCTCACTCTTTCTCTGGTTTTCTCTTTGTCTCTCCCTTTCTCAGTCTCTCTCCTTCCTTCTTGTATGTACTTGTGCACTCAACTTCTTTCATTTAATCTATCTGTTTTTCTCCTCTCTTCCTCTTCCTTCTCCTCTTCTTCTTCCTTCTTTCTACTTCTCTTCTCCCTCCTCCTTCCTCTTCCTCCTTGCCTTCCTCTTCCTCTTCTTCCTCCTCTTCTCCCCCTCCTTCTTCCTGTCTACTTTCTTTTATCTTCCTCCTCCCCCTACTTCCTGGCCACCATAAAGTGAGCAGCTTCCCCCCACCAAACCCTCTGGCCATAGTGTTCTTTCTCACCACAGCCTAAAAGCTACAAGTCCAGCCAACCGTGAACCAAAAGTTCTAAATGCACAAGAGATTAAGTCTTTCATCCTTTTTGTTTATTTGTGTGTTTGTTTTCTGGTTCTTCAAGACAGGGTTTCTCTGTGTAACCCTGGCTGTCCTGGAACTCACTCTGTAGACTATGCTCGCCTCTGCACTCAGAGGTCTGCCTGCCTCTGCCTCCCGAGTGCTGGGATTAAAGGTGTGTGCCACTACTGCCTGGAAAATCTTTTCTCTTTTGAAATGTTGTTCTAAGCTGTCTTATCACAGTGACAAAAACCTGATGTAGCCAGTTTTTTTCCTATGCTTCATACAATGCAAATTCACTAACCCTCCATAGTAGCCATACAGATATTATTATTGTTCCTGGCTTGTTTGTTTGTTTGTCTTTTGAGACTGGGTCTTACATATATTAGGCTGACCCTGAACTCTCTAGTGGTCAAAGTTGACCATAAATTCTTGATTGTCCTATCTCCACGTCCTAAGTGCTAGGACCACAGGTATGCATCACATACCTGCTCTATGCAGTGTGAGGAAAGAACCCAGGGCTTCTTGCATGTTGTCCTAACACACTGTCCACTAAACCCAGCCCTAACCCTTGTCCTTGTTCCCCACACAGATCTTGGCTTCTTACCCATAGATCTCAGCTTCTTACCATATACAGACTGGATAAGAGGCACAACTGGGGAGAAGGCAGAGCAAAAGATAAGGGAAGGATTCCTGATCAAATTTGAGTATTACTTAGAGCCATAGAGCACCTGGCAGGGGCTGTTGGTCTTCCTGGCATTGGGGTACCAGTGTTGCCGTGTAGTGATGGATTAAGACAGGCTGCAGGACAGCATGTCTAGAGGAAAAGGGAGTTGGTCAGATGATCTGTGCTGGACAAAATGAAACCCATCATGGTTCTTCAGGACTCTGGATATCTCTTAGCCATTTGCCTAGCCTGCACAGTATATTTCACAACCTCCTACTCAAAGGGCTCTGTATTCTCCTCCTCTTCTTCATCCTCATTTTCTTCATACTCATTGTGTGTGGGGGGGAACATGTGTGCATGTGTATATGCATGAGTGTTATGACACGAGTGTTGATGTCAGAAGGCCACTTCTCTCCTACGGTGTGGGTCTCATATCCTCAAGCTTGGCAGCAAACATCTTTACCACTGAGCCATCTTGCCTGTCCAAAGGAGCGATGGTTTTAGGTGTCAAGGGATTACTTTTACAGGAAACCAAACAATACCCTCTTCCCATGCCAGCCTCTCCAGAAACTGTTTATGACCAGATGGAAGCATGTTTACAGTCATTGTGAACATACTGCTTCGGAGTAAAATCAATTTGAACACTTGACATTGTCTGGTCCTTTGAATTTCCTACCCTAGTTAGCTCACTATTCCCTTTTTGCACTGAACTTTGGGGCTGCAACTACACAGCTTTCTATTGGAAGCAAAATTCCTAGGCAGTGCCTCGAGGCTTCAGCAACATTTGCAAAAGAATCGCTCTTCCATTTGACAAGGGGGAGAGAGACCTGTCTCCATCAGCAAACACTGAAGGCTCACAGTAGCAGATAGATTAATCTGAACCTCATAGCCAAAAAAAACCCCCCCAAAAAAAAAACAAAAAAAAAACAAAAAATGGTCCTTTACCTCAGCAAAGAGCTCCCAATGTGTGGGCTGCCTCAGAGTAGAGGCGCTTCATTTAAAAGTGAGCGATTTTTTTTAAAAAGGGAGACACTTTACCCTTGAGTTAAAAGTGAGGTTTTTGAGGCATAGCTTGGACATAAATTGGGAAAACAGGGTACCATTAATTTTATCCAGTTGGTTTGGCAGAGGGAGATCAATGGGCTTCTGATTCCCCTATTGAGGGAAATTGTGTCCAGCTGTGGGAGATGTGGGCTGCAGCCATTTTCAGACTTTGTTTGGGGTGTGAGTGTGTGCCTAAGTGAAGTCTATACACATGTGTGCAGGTTTGTAGAGGGCAGAGAAGAACATAGGGTACCCTACTCTATCACTTTCTACCTTATTTGCTTGATATAAAGTCTCCCTGTGCATCTGGAACTAGCCTAGTGGCTGTCAACTCTCAGGGATCCTCTTGTCCCTGTCTCTCCTGTTACTAAGATTACAGACCTGTGTGCGGCTGCCACACCCAATTGTGGGTGCAGAGGATTCAAACTCAGATTCTTATGCTGTGTAACAAACCCTCTCACCCACTTGGCTATCTCCCCAGCCCCTACAGCTTTTACTTTGTTCATTCCTCTATATAGTGCTGGGGACTGGACCCAGAACCTTGTCCCACTAAAATATGTTGGCCTGCAGACCTTTGTTTTTATTTTGAGATGGAGTCTTACTAAGTTTCCCTGACTGATATCAAACTCTCTGTGAAGTCCAGGATGGCTTCAAATGCTTAATGCTCCTGTCTTGGCCTTCCAAGTAGCTGCGATGACAAGCCTGCACCCCATACACAAGCCTCAATCCCCTTTCCAGATAATTCCAGGATGTTTTATGTTCCTGACCTTTCCGCATGCTCTCCTCCTCCTGCCCTTTCTTCCCCCTGCCTTTTCTTCCCATTCCTCATTTCTTCCTCTACTCTCAAAGACCAAAATGTACATTTGTGTGACTCTCAGCTTGAGTTCAGAGAAGAAAGTAACTTGGGCTAACATTTTTCTCACTTCCTCTGATGAAGAGAAGCTGCTTGCTGGCTTGCTCACAGACTCACACTTAGCTAGCTTTCTTACCTAGCCTGCCTAGGGAATAGTGCTGTTGTGGGCTGAACCCTCTTGCATCGATTAGCAATCAAGACAATACCCTTCAGACATGGTCACAGGTCAAACTGTTATGCACAGTTCTTCAGCTTAGGCTCTCCTCTTAGATGACTCTAGGTTTCCTCCAGTTGACAATTAAAGCTAACAAGGACATCAGATATTTGGTCACAGCAACTTAGAGAGTAGCTAACAACTTTACCATGGTTCTTACTAAACCTTACATTTAAAAAACTGGTGTTGTGGACACAAAGCTGGCTTTGAAGGAAGATCTTACCTACTTTCCTGTTTGCTGCAATGTAAGAATGTATGACCATTTCACTTCTGTTAGGTCAAGAAGAAAGTAAACAGAACTGGAAACAGTGGCACATACCTGTTGTTTTAGTTAAGGTTTTTATTGCTGTGAAGAGACATCATGACCAAGGCAACTCTTATAAAGGACATTTAATTAGTTTTAGCTTACAGGTTCAGAGGTTCAGTCCATTATCATCAAGATGGGAAACATGGCAGTGTCCAGGCAGACACGGTGCTGGAGGAGCCAAGAGTTCTACATCTTAATCTTAAGGAAGCCAGAAGACTATTTTCCACATTGGGCGGAGCTTGAGCCTAGGAGCTCTCACAGCCTGCCTACAGAGTGATGCACTTCCTCCAACAAGGCCACACCTCCTAATAGTGCCACTCCCTGGGATAAGCGTATTGAAACCACCACATTCTGCTCTATGGAAGCCATACCTAGGCAGAGCATAATGAAAAATATATTTAGTCCAACTTCAAGCATTCCCATAGTCTATGGCGGTCTCAGCGATGTTAAAAGTCCAAAGTTCAAAGTCTTTTCTGAGATTCATCCAATCACTTGACTATATTCTCCTTTAAAATCAAAACTGAAAAGCAGATCACATACCTCCAACATCACAGGATATATATTACCATTCCAAAACATCATAGTGAGAAAATACTGGACCACAGCAAAACCAAAAGCCAGCTGGGCAAACTCCAAACTCTGCATCTCCATGTCTGATGTCAAAGCAGTGTTCAGATCTCCAACTCTTTTCATCTTCATTGACTGCAACACACTTCTTCCTTTTGGACTGGCTCCACACCTTGTTAGCAGCTTTCCTCAGCAGGTATCCCATGGCTCTGGCATCTCTAACATCTTGGGGTCTCCAAGGCAACTTCCTTCCACACATGATCTTCTGGGCTCCTCCAAAGGGCTTGGGTCACATCCAGCTCTGTTCTCTGTAACACTCCAGGCTCTAATCACCTCCACTCTACTGCTGCTGCTGTTCTTGGTGATCATCCCATGGTACTGGCATCTCCAATATGCAGGAGTCTCCCACTGCAACTACACTTTACCAATAACTTCTCATAAGCTCCCTTCATGGTGCCAAGCCTAAACTTCTTTGCAGGACCTCTTCAATTCTGAGCCATCAACTGCTACTGAGGCTATACCTTCACCAATGGACTTCCCTGGCCTCTCACCGTGCCAAGACTCAGTTACTCTCCATGACCCCCTTCCTTCATGCCTTCAAAACCAGTACCACCTGGGTGATTCTTACACATTACCAAAGTCCAGCTGCAGCATGAGGTATAACCTTAGCTATCTCTAGAGCACAGCTTGTTTGTGCTCTCAGAAAACACTTCCCACAAGATTTCACCCCAGTGATGCTGGGCTCTTTTTAATCACCAGTAATTTCTTAACTCGAGCTAACCAGCATCAATTGTCCCAGTAGTCCCCTCTATTCTTGACTCTAAAGCCAGAACTACATGGCTGAAGCTGTCAAGTTCTGCTGCTTGCTAGAGCAAGAACATGGCCACCTTGTTTTATTACATTATCACCAGCTTTCTGTTTTCCAACTCCTTCACTGCCTAGGCTTGGCTGTCCTAGTACTTGCTCTGTAGACTGACCTTGACCTAAGACAAATGCATGACTCTGTCTTCTGAATGCCAGGATTAAAGATGTGTACCACCAGGTCTGGACCTAAACTTTCCACTACTTGGAACTTGCTCCATACCAGGCTGGCCTTGGACTTGGAGATCTGCTTGCTTCTGTCTCCTACAATTAAAAGGTATGTGTACTGCCCACCACGCCTGGGCCTAAGCTTCTCGTGGTCACAGCTCATCAAAATCCAGATGAAAAGCCTGTGTTTTCCAGCCTCAAGATTTGTGTCACAGGTGTGCCCTCCATTTCTGGATTGTAGTTCACATCAGATGAAAAGTCCAAATTAAATCAATAACCAGGTAATAATAATGCCTAGATATAACTATCTCAGTTTGACTGCAAAAACATAAACACTAAACTTAGTTGGGTGGGGTCTTCCCCCAAAGTCACCACTCCCTTAATCTGTTTAATATCCTTGAACACAGGATTTAGGTTCATTACATTTCCTGGTGCTCTTTTATTACTTGAGCCATACATTTTATTTTATTTTTCTTTCTAAGCTTGCTATGCCTGATCAAAATGCTGTTCGTGAGAGTAGAACAGGACAAAGTCTAGGCTTTCTTTGAAACTTCCTTTGTCAATACAATTAATATAAATTACTTTCCCTTAGCCTCAGGCAGACTCTTGTGCAAGGGCAAAATGCAGCGACGTTCTTCACCAAAACTTCCTAAGAGTGATCTGCAGAATTCCAATCACCCTCAGCACCAATGTCTTCCATATTCCTACCCGGATGACCAATTGAGTCCCACTTAAAGCATTCCATTGCTTTCCAAATCCAAAGTCCAAAAAAAAAAAAAAATCCATGTTCCTCCAAGCAAAAACATGCTCAGACCTATTACAGCAGTACGCCACTGTCTTACTTAGGGTTTCCATTGCTGTGAAGAGACACCATGACCTAAAGAACTCTTATAAAAAACCAACGTTTAATTGGGGCTGGCTTACAAGTTCAGAGAGTCAGTCCATTACCATCAAGGTGGGAACCAAGGCAGCGTCCAGGCAAACATAGTGCTGGAGAAGGAGCTGAGAGCTCTGCTTCTTGATCCAAAGGCAGCCAGGAGACGACTGTCTTCCAGGCAGCTATGAGAAGAGTCTCAAAGCCCACCCCGGACAGTGACACACTTCCTCCAACAAAGCCACACTTCCTAGGCCAATCGGATTCAAACCACCACACCTGTCATGCCAGCTCCTTGGGAGGCTGGGGGGAGAAGATTGCAATTTAGAGGACAGCGTGGGCTACAGAAGGACCTCAAGGACAGGCTATGCAACTTGATGGAAACAGTGGCTGTAGCTTTGTGATAGAGCATTTCCCTAGTATCCCCAGGTAAGGGGCTGGGAGTGTGGCTCAGTGGTTCAGCACCTGCCTAGAATTACCAAGTAAGAAGCTGGTAGTGTTGCTCAGTGGTATGGCATATGCCTAGAATCCCCCAGTGAGGAGCTGGTAGTAAGGCTCAATGGTATAGTACCTGCCTAGAGTCTCCCAGTGAGGGGCTGGAATGTGACTCAGAGAGTGCCTGCCTAACATATACAAGGCCTGTGGTTGAATTATTAGCGTTGCAAATGGGAAAAAAAGAGAAGAAAGGAAATGAAAATTTAGTACATAGGAAGCTGGTAAATTCTGATAGTGGATTTTCCAACATCTTTTCAAATAACACATGATGTCTTCAGCCTATTGTTCCCAATGAATTTTTAAGACCCCAGAAGTGTCCAGCCAACTTTCTCAAACTAGAAAAATGTGGGCTGACACCTTGCAACATCTAGTTGGAATTATAGGTTATAGTCTTTCCTTTTTTGTTGTTGTTGTTGCTGTTGCCAAAGTGACTCTAAAAATAACTGCCACTACCAGGCACACTGGCAGTCAGGAGCAATCTACTTCATTCCTTGTGAGAACCCTGGGCTCCTGTAACATGAAGTCATTCCTCTGGCATGTTCTCAGGCAGGATAGAGGTTGTGACAAGCTTGTTTAACTGTTAAGAACAGTGTAACCACCACACAAACCTGCTTCTGCAGTGGACCCTTCAAAGTTGCCCTTGAGAACAGGCAACTTGTGAGGCCAGGTGTAACTCATCCTCACGGGAGGCCCTTCATAGACTTGGTTGGATGCCCTGAGCAGCGTTTTTGGAGTCTGACTTCAGTGCAAGAAGTTCAATGGGCTCAGAGCTGCCAAAGAAGTTTCCCCTTAAAGGAAGAAGCCGAGAAATGTTCCCTCGGTGTCTTTTATTAGCTGGACTTCCTACTGTGGTAGCTGTGGTGAGTGTGGGAGGGCTGGCCTTACAGGTGAGCTGTTTGAAGGTATAAGCAGCTCTGATGTTTCCCTTGCATGGATGAGTTTTTGGGGGGGGGTCCTCTAGAAAGTCAACTGCATTTCCTGTCTGAAGTCAGCGTGGTTCGAGACGCGAGTCTGATTTCTCTTTTCTTTTTCTTTCTTTTCTCCTTTATATTTTTAGTGTGTGGGGGGGTAGGGTGGGATGTGGTTTGGGTACTGGATATTGGACTAAGAGCCTTGCACTGCTGGGCAAATACTTTACAACTGAGCTACACCTCTAGCTCCTCAAAGGTAGAGTCTACCTGAGTGCTTTACCACTGAGCCACGCCCCCAGGTCCCCACATCACCAGCCCTTCACTGGGGATTCTAAGCAAGTGCTTTACCACTCAGCCACTACCCCGCCCCCACTCCCTATATCCCTAGCCTTTTGCTGGGGGGATTCTAGGCGAATGCTCCACCATAGAGCCAATCTCCCATCCCCAAGTTTGTAAGTCTACACAACGCTTTAGAAATTCCTTGGACTTTGCCTCCTGCCTTCCCCAGCTTCCCTATAAAGGCTTTGCAGGATGTTGGGGACAAATGAGTGTATTACACCAGGGACTAAAGGGAAAACTTCTCGGGACTTGTGGCATCCTTCCTTCTCTGTGTCATCGTCTCCAGCCAGGCTGATTACCCCCAGACTGTAGTGTTCCTGGCAGACGTTCACAGTTGGCCTCCTATGTGACCTCACTGCAGTTGGATCGGGAATCTTCTGACTCAGTTCTCCGTAGCCATTCCTGCCTGCGGATCCCTTGAGCCTCAGACCCGGTCCCCCTGCCATTCCATCCTCAGCTGCAATCCCATTTCCTCCTCAGGGAAGAGCCATCAGCTGTTCCTGTGGCTTCCAGCTCCACCTCTGCCTTCCCTCCCCCAGAAACTGAGCAGAAGGACTAAAGCGCTTGGCCTCCTGCCGCATGGCTTCGTGGAGCATCATGTTCCCCTTGGAGAGGATGCCCCAGATGGAGACTGTGAGGCCATCTGTGGGGCACACTCCATCCACAGCCCCCATGGAGAACAGCACAATAGTTCACTTCAGCTCTCTGCATGGACATCACTGGGATGTGCCTGCAGTTCTTTGAGTAGAGACATGTCATTGCCCCATCTTACCGTTTGCTTCCTGCTTCCTTGATTCCTGTCGTGTAAGAGTGACTTAGGAACTGCTTTTGCTGAA
The DNA here is from genome assembly GCF_900095145.1 of Mus pahari. Classification (NCBI taxonomy): domain Eukaryota; kingdom Metazoa; phylum Chordata; class Mammalia; order Rodentia; family Muridae; genus Mus; species Mus pahari. The sequence goes on from NC_034612.1 coordinate 23,690,231, forward strand.
GCCCTGACCCTCTCCCCTGGGCCCAAAGAGTGAGTAAAAGCCTGGCACCTCTGTCTTCATTCTGTGTCTACCACTTTTCCGTTGGCTCGGAGTCCTGATTCTGTACAGGTGTATTAATACACAAGGGGCAACTGCCTTCCCTCACCTGCCTCATCCCCCTTCAAGGCTGAAGGCACAGTTAAGTCATTGGCACAAACCTGTAGTTAGCCTGGATTCCTCAGACAGAATCCTCACAGTCCAGAAACAGTCCAGAACACCTCCAGACAAAGAGTTGTTCATCATGCCAACGCTGTCCCCTGGGACAGGAATGATCACCTCCTGAGGACTCATGTACCCTCAAGCTACCATAAGAAGGTTTGGGAACCACCTTGCAGGCCCAGAGCTGAGACAATGATGCTCATCTCTCACTTTGACCAGGACTGCTTAACTATGCATACCCCCATGCTCTTTCCCCAGTTCTTCTGTTTATCTGAAGCTTATTCAGTACCCAGGAGATGATCCTGGGCTCTCTGGACTCCTTTATCTTCTCTTCTTCCTGATGCATTGACTCAGTCTCCTTTCTCTGCTTCTCACTTTACTACAGTGTGTAATTGGCATGGGGTAGAGGAGCTGGGAATTCAGCTCAGTTAGTGGAGCGTTTGCCTAGCATGAAGGAAGCCTTGAGTTCTAAACCTCACATCATATAAAGTTGAGCATAGTTCCTGTAATCCTAGAGCTTTGAAAGAAGAGGGAAGAGGATGAGGAATTCAAGGCCATCCTCAGCAGCATAGTGACTTTGAGACCAGCCTGGGCTACAAGACACCTCATGGGAAAAACAAGCAAAAACAATAAGTGGTATATTGGGATAGAAGTTGACCCCAAGCCTAGCCTCCCGGGGATGTGAGAGTCCTAGATCTTATGTCTCAAAACTATGGTTATAGAAGAATGCGAGGTGGAAAATTCTGAGCTTTATTATTCTCCCCTGAGTCTTAGCTGTGTCCCACCTATCCTTTCTATTTAGACACAGGGGCCCTAGGCTCTGGTTCCTCCATCATCTCTTATGAAGATGTAAAGGAGGAGACTGGGGAAGATGGCTCAGGCAGTAAAATACTTTCCATGTAAGAATGGGGACCCGTGTTCCATCCTCCAAACCCACACAAAGGCTGAGCCATGCAGAGTGTTTGTAACCCCAGAACTGGAGAGAGCAGGGGTTCTACACCCAGCTAGAGAAGCAAAATCAGTGGCCTCCAAGTTCAGGAATAGAGGAAGATCCTGAGCAGTGGTGGTACACGCCTTTAATCTCAGTACTCAGGAGGCAGAGGCAGGAGGACCTCTGTGAGTCTCAGGCCAGCCTGCTCTAAGAGTAAGTTTCAGAACAGTCAGGGCTGCACAGAGAGACTCTGTCTCAAAAACTAGAACAAAGGTGAAAAGAAAAAAATAAATAGAGGAAAATATCAGATACTGACCTCTGGCCTCTAGAGTCTCATGGACATATTTTCTGTCATAATACGCGCGCACGCACGCACACACACACACACACACAAACCCCTCACAAGGACAGGCAAAAGACTTGAGAAACATATTAATGAACTGGCTGCATCTTAGAGCAGAGGCCACCCTGCCCCCACAGAGAAAGTCACAGAAAGAGCTTCCCTGTTGGTTTGTGGTCTCATTTCCAGACCAAAGAGCAGGAGATCCCTGAAGATAGCAGCTCCCCCGAACTCCCCTCCAGTTCCCCTGAGCAGAGGTTGGGGTTGGGGGTGGGGCACAGTCTCAAAACCTCTTTCATCAGCTCTCCCTGAGTCCTTGTCCCCATTCTCACTGACTGCCTCCTTTCTGCCCTGCACTCTCATCGGAAGCCTGTAACTCGGCTGGGATCCTGGGTAACCGTGGTGGAAGTACCCTCTGATCCCAATGCCGTGAGCTGAGAAGTGGCACTCGGTACTTGAAGTGAATCTGGCTGTGGTGGAGTACAGCTGTAACTCCGTCCCTTAGGCGGCGGAGACATGGGGATCAGGAGCTCAAGGCCACTCTCGGGTTCATAATGCGTCTGAGGCCAGTCTGAACTATAGGACGGTTTGTCCTGAAATTAAGACAACAGTTGGTGTGTCAGGATAAGTGATCCCTGTATCTAGCCTCTTTGGGTAACCAGCCAGAACCCTGGCTTTTGACTCAAAACTACTTTCAAAAGAACCTTAAGGATGGAAATTCAGTCAGGGACCGGGTTTTGGCGACACTAGCACTTTTGGTCCTCCTTGGGTCTCGTGTGCCCTGTTTTCCGTGCAGCTTGAAGCACTGCTTCCCGTAATCAACCTCTGTGTCAGGTTCCCAGGTTGCCCACACTGTGTCCAAGATTCTTAGAAATCCATGCATACCCTAAAATGCACATTTTTGAGCCCTGTTTCTTTTTGAGTCTGGCCAAGATTCTTTTAGAAGTCATGCTGGCGGGTACTAGTAGATGCTTTAAAGGTTTGGCTTTAAAAAAAAAAAAAAAAGAATTATTTGAAGGGCTGGAAAGATAGCTCAGCGGTTAAGAACACTGACTGCTCTTCCAGAGGTCCTGAGTTCAATTCCCAGCAACCATGTGGTGGCTCACGACCATCTGTAACGGGATCAGATGTCCTCTTCTGGTGTGTCAGAAGAGAGTGACAGTGTACCCACATTAAATAGATAGATAGATAGATAGATCCAATAATAATAATAATAATAATAATAATAATAATAATAATAATAATAATAGCTGTTTGGGAGTCTCTTATATTCAATATAATGAATTTTTGTCATTTTTTACTTCCATCTCCTTCTCCCGTTTCCCTCTCGCTACCAGTGGAACCCTGCTACCCAGAAACCTTGTGTTTAAGCATATAGGCGTATTGTAACTAGCTCACATTCAAACCACCACACTAAATATTATTAAAGCTAACTATGGAATGCCACTTTCATGCCCAAGGACCACCTCACCCAAGGAAGAAAATGATAGTGCACCCCAACAACAAGGAAATACAAAGAAAAAAAGGTCCATATTCCTCACTTCACTTCAGAACTCATATTCTGAGAAAAGTATGTCTGTAGGTCAATTAGCCTCATTCACCTAGCATTCAAAAAGACGTGAATCCACCCCCAGCAATGCATAAACAGGGCATGCTAGCACACACCTGTAATCCTAGCACTCAGGATGTGGAGGAAGGAACAACATGTGTGGTAAAGCTCATCCTTGGCTGCATAGCAAGAATGCTATGCATCTTGTGCTATGCGAAACCCTGTCTCAAACACACAAAAGGGCGTTACTTTCTCTCTCTCTCCTCTCCTCCCCCTAACACTGATGCTCAGGGCATTTGCTCTCCTGTGCTCGCAAGCTGTTCTGTAAGCTTCTTAGTCTGCGCCTTCAATTCTTTCATCTCCAAGACCAAGCGCTTGCAGAAGTCACTCAGCGAGACAGCGGGATTGATTATCAAGCTCACTGTGAAGTAGGGTGTCCTTACCCTTGTTCATCAAACCCTGGAGTACTTTCTTAAGTGTTACTATGCTCAGGAAATCAAATTCCATACAACCTGTCATCTCCAAGAAGCAGGGATGCTTGTTTAAAGAAACTTGAAGTCACAGAGACTTCAAAACTAAAGATTTGAGGAGAGTGGAGAAGCAGCTGACAGCCATAAAATTAGAACTCCCTAAATTGTCTGCAGAGATTCAGAAAGGGGAGAAGGTTTTTTTTTTTTTTTTTTTTTTCAAATGTCATCTTCCAGGCCAGCTAACAAGAACTAGGAGCCCAGAGACTTTTAAAATCACGCGATAAAACCTGCCTGTAATGATGTGTTTGTTGTAAAATTTATACTGTGTTCACTGTAAATTTAATATTCATTGTAAAAATTAAAAATACAACAGAGGATTAGATAATCAGTCACCATACCATCCGGTGATAACTGCTGTCAATATTTTATGAAGGTGGTACGTATTTTACTTTTATTTTTAACTTTTATAAAAAAAAAAAAAAAAAAAAAAAAAAAACGCATGCACGTGCATCTCAAAAGTCAAGTTTATATTCTGTGAGGCTCTGCTTACTCTCCAGAGAGACAGCTATGGCTGCTTTAATCTTTCCATGTGTCTATATGTATACTACATATGCATGGATATGTAGTAGTATGTGAGTATGTGTGTGTGTGTGTGTAGGCTATTGTCAACCTTGAGTCCCATTCTTAGGCACTTGCTTTTTGCTTTAGGCATCTTGCTTTTTGAGGCAGCATCTCTTACTGGACTGGAGCCCACCAAGTAGACTAGGCCGGCTGGCTAGCCAGTCCCAGGCATCCCCCTGTTTCTACCTCCCCAGGTCTAGGATTACAAGTATACATAGCTACTTTTCACCTGGGTCCTGCTGAACCTGAGTCCTTATTCTTCTAAGGTAAACACTTAACTGACTGAGCTATCTTCCCCAGTCCTTTATATTTTTCCTTAGGTTTCTGAAGGAAGAATTGACCATGTGGCCCAAGCTGGCTCTGAACTTACAGCAATCCTCCTGCCTCAGCTACCTGAGTGTGGGGGTTACAGGTATGAGCCACTGGGCCTGGCTTTGTGTGGTGGTTTTTGTTTAGTTCTGTACTTCTAACATAGTTTTGCTGTGCCACGCGTTTTTATGAGAGTTGGAAATTTGCTTCTGAACTTTCTTCAGTGGTAGATAAGGAATTAACTCTGGCTCTTGGGTTGTCTAACACTAATTGGGCTCCCTACGATTCTATTCAATGCTGACAGTAACTATGCAGAGTTAGCGTCACACTCCAAAGGTTTAAAGATTTAGTCTCGAAAGAATGGCTTCATTTCAACACCCCTGGCAAGTGTCAGGTCTCCAGAGATTTACCCGTGCTTCAGGGTCCAACTTGTCTAGGAATTCAGGAGTTCCCACATACTCCCTTCAGGCTCCATGCTTTGCTAGAATAATGTACAACTCAAGAAGACACTTCCTGAGCCATCACTGGTTGTTATATAATACAAAATGCAAGATGCCAATGGAAGAGGTGTTGGATGAGAGTCTATACTTATCCAGCTTACAAAAGACACTCTTAACCACTCAGGAGAATCCAGGAAATACTGTGTTTGTATCTTAGGATAAGTGTGATGTGATGAAACAGCCAAGACCAAAAGCAACTTGGGGAGGAAAGGGTTTATTTGACTGACAGTTCCACATCACCGTTTATCATCAAGGAAGTCACGATAGGAACTCAAACAGCGTAGGAACCTGGAGGCAGGAGCTGATGCAGAGGCCATGGAGGGGTGCTTCTTACTAGCTTGCTCAGCTTGCTATATAGAATCCAGGACCACCAGTCCAGGAATGCCCCCACCCACAATGGGCTGGGCCTTCCCTATCTGTCACTAATTAAGAAAATGCATTACAAGTTAGCCTAGAGCCAGATCTTAGGGAGACATTTTGTAATTGAGGTTCCCTCCTCTCAAATGAGTGTAGACTGTGTCAAGTTGACAGAAAACTAGCAAGCACAGTCAGCAACTGGGAAAAGGACAAACTATTGATTATCATATGACAGCCTCCCACCTCCCACTACCTCCCTGCTGTAATTTTTACATCATTTTTGATGCTTAGCAATTACATCCTATCCGCATGGTGCTCTATGGTTATTTCCCTTTTATTCACATACTCACCCTACCCAGGCTTATCTTTGCCTTTGTGTTTGCTGGCTCTCTGTGTTTGTTGACTTACTGTGTTCTCTGTATAGTTTTCTCTAGTTCACTATCCCCTGGCTTTTTGCCACATCTCTCTGTGTTTCTTCTCTTAACTACCTTGGGTGTTTTACTTATGGGTTGATCTCCATGAGGAAGTCCCAGGTACTCGGCCACTTTTCATGAGGATGTGTCATCTGCTGGCAGCAATCTGGGCATCTCTCACCTCTGAAGGATTTCCTGTACCCTGTATTATCTTCCTCCCTTCCTCCCTTCATTCTTTCCTCCTTCCTCACCCCATTTTCTTTCTTCTTCTCTCTTCCCCTTGCTCTCTCCCTCCCTTGTTCCCTCCCTCCCTCATTCCTTCCTTCATTCATTCCCTCCATCCCTTTGTCTTCCCCATCTCTTCCCTCCTTTTCTTCACATTTTCTTTCTGTTTTTCTCACATTATTAGTCAACATCTTTAAGTAATTTAGTCTGTGCATAGCTTACATTTTTGAATGACATATTCCAAGTTTGAGTGATTCTTCTCTCAGAATCTGAGACTCTATTTTACTTTGTTCTAACAGCACTGTCACTGAGAATTCCAGAGCCAACCTGTTTCCCAGTTATTTAAATATGATCCACCCCTTCCTCTTTTGAAATCCCTTTATTCCAGGTATTCTGAACTGCTCTGCTTTCATGGTAGTGGGCTCTGGAGTGGCTTGTGTTTATCCATTGGGCTGGGTACCCAGTAGGAATGTTTTAATGGTAATTTCTCTATATTTATTACATTACCCCACCACCACTGTGTATGAATACATG
>NC_034612.1:23699177-23744895 GCF_900095145.1 Mus pahari
TCCTATGCTGGGATTGCAGATGTGCACAACCACATCTGGTTTTTTTTTTTTTTAACCTGGGTTCTGGGGATCAAATGCAAGGGCTTCATGTTTGTAAGCAAGTGCTTTACCAGCTGAGCCATTTTCCTTCTCCCAGCCCACCCTCATCCCCACCTTTTAAAAAACTCAATGTATTTTTCAGATAGTCAGGTGCCTGACTACTTTAAACTGTGTAGCATTTTTCTATCGTATGAATATGAACCCCCCCCCCTTTTTTTTTTTTTTTGGTTTTTCAAGACAGCGTTTCTCTGTATAGCCCTGGCTGTCCTGGAACTCACTCTGTAAACCAGGCTAGCCTCAAACTCAGAAATCCGCCTGCCTCTGCCTCCCGAGTGCTGGGATTAAAGGCGTGTGCCACCACGCCTGGCTACATGAACCCATTCTATTCTTGGACCTATCTGGGTCCAGGACCTTTGTGCCTGGGGATTCTTGACAGCCTCTGCGAGAGTCTAATGGGTCCCTCTGTGCTAGTTTTTCTGCTACTGCAGAATGTACTCTGTTTTGTATGTATATATATATATATATATATATATATACAAATTTGTTTTGTTCTCCCCCAGCCCCATTTCCAGCTTGCTTTGCTCACTTTCCATCCTTTGGAACTGAAAGCCTGGTTTATTTGTTTTCCTTTGTTTTGCTTAATAGCTAAAGCGTTTACCGCTTTGTACTTTCCTTCCAGTGCTGACCTGCCACTGCTCTTCAGCTTCTGCTCAGCCGGTTAGACTTAGCGCCGTTTTCTAAATAGTGTGTGACTCCAGGTTTTATACTTTATATTTTGATTTAAGAGAAATTTCAATGTATCTTTCATAGCCAAATGACCTGGTTTGAAAAATGTCGAGCCTTTATTTTTTTAATCCCTTTCTAACCGTGAGTTATGGTGATTTTTCTTTTTAGCGTTAACATCTTTGTGGGGTGTCTAACATTTTTGATCGATTATTATAATACTCTTTGGGGAAGAAAATGTGAGTTTTACCCATTGGGTATTAAAAGCGGGCTTGCATTTAGCAGAGTCACTTGTGTTTACTACCGTGGATTGTCTCTAAGGAGAGGAAGACTTAGCAGAGGTACAGCGTTCTTTCACGCATGGTATCCTGTGGAAGGAGCATAAACGGAGGGTGCTAGCCAGGGATCCCTGAAGCAGGCATGAAGCTCCCTACTCTCTCCTTCATTTTGTTTCCTTTCATATGGTAGGCAAGCACTTCACCACTGAGCCACGCCCCCCAGCCCCTCCCTGGGGGATTCTAGGCAGGGGCTCTACCACTGAGCCACGCCCCCAGCCCCTCACTGGGGAATTCTAGGCAGGAGCTTTACCACTGAGCCATGCCCCTAGCCCCTCACTGGGGGATTCTAGGCAGGGGCTCTACCACTGAGCCACGCCCCCAGCTCCTCACTGGGGAATTCTAGGCAGGAGCTTTACCACTGAGCCATGCCCCTAGCCCCTCACTGGGGGATTCTAGGCAGGGGCTCTACCACTGAGTCATGCCCCAGCCCCTCCCTGGGGGATTCTAGGCAGGCACTTAACCACCAGGCTATATCCTTAGACATATTTTTTCACTTTTTATTTTGAGACTGGGTCTCATCATGTAGCCCAGGCTGGACAAAACTCATTGTGTAGACTGGGATAACCTCAGTGTCATGTCAGAACTCATGCCTTAGCCTCCTAAGAACTGAGAATACAGGCCTGCCTCCCACCCTGGGCCTGTTCTGCTTCTCTTTCTCTTTCCTTCCTTCCTTCGTTCCTCCCTCCCTCCCTTCCTCCCTCCCTCCCTTTCTTTTCTTCTTTTCCTCGATTTTTCCCTCCCTCCTTCCTTCCTTCATTCCTTTCGTCTCTCTTTTTCCTTTTCTCTGGCAAGCCTTTGCAGAATCGCTTTGTCTTTCTCTGCTGATACCTGGTAGCTTTGTTCATGCTTCGCCCAGACTCAAAACAACTAGCAGTTCGACTGGAATGAAGGCCTCTCTGCTTGTAAGATGATTCTGTCTTGTCCTCCTATGTCCCCATCAGTTCATAGAAGAATTATGTTAAGAAAACTTAACATAAAGGCAGATTAGAGGATGTCAACTTAATCCTGCTGTGCTTTTTAGATGTCCAGCTTTTGTGTATGACTAGGTTGTATTTGGTACTTGGGTGCATCTCCCAGGGTGAATATTGGTGACTTGAAGAGAGAGAGGTACTACACAGAAATATATGCCTATGTTCCCACTGCTCTGTGGTGCTTGGTTTTTTTAGCCTCCCAAACTACAAGATAAGCAAGAAGGTTGTCATTGCCAACCTGACAGACTCTAGAATTACCTCAGATGGACCTCTAGACATATCTGTTGGTGACATCTTCATCATATTAATTGAGGTATGAAGGCCTGCCCACTGTGGTTGGCACTATGCCTTGGCTGGAATAATGGGCAGATATAAACAAAGAAAGAGGAAGCATGCATTCATCATTCTCTGTTTTTTTTTTTTTGAATGTGTGTACAATGTGACCTGCTATTTCAAGCTCCTGTTCCATTAGATTTGCCACCATGATTGACTCTACCCTGGAACTATGACCTAGAATAAGCCCTTTCTCCCTTAAGTTGCTTCTGTCAGGTTACTTTATCATAGAAACAAAAGAGAAACTGAAGTAACTAAGACACTAAGTATAGTATCCTGCCACAAGTATTATGTTACAGTTAAATGTTAAACAGCTGACTACTACATTAGTCCTGTATTCTTCATCAGTTTTAATATTGTGCACTGCAATATCCATTTTCTTTGTTCTCATCTAGAGACCTGTGAGCCTCAGACTGGAAAGTCCAGGAAGAGTCAACTTACCTCATTCATGATTATATATTTATAACATGGCTCCATACTTGATCATAATAAATACAGTGTTTTGCATTAATTGAAGTGGAGAGAAGGTCCCTGGCCCATGAAGAATACAAGTTGGATTTCATTTTGAATGCCATTCATAATTACATTCCAGCTATTTTTTTCTCTGTCTAGCATAATAACTGAGTTGGAAAGGGAAACTTGATTCCAAAAGTATTCATGATTGACATTCTTCAACATGTAACCTTTGTACTTAAGATAGCAAGGTGAGGGCAGATGTGAAGGAGGCTGTGAAGTCACCAGTACTTGTAGAATGCTCTTCCCTGTACCTCTTTTTGGCTCTTTCCTCCCTTTCAGCTATACCTTCGTCTTCTTTTTGCTTAAGTCTTTAGAGAAGAGTAAATGATGTCCTGGTTTAATTTCTGCTACTGTGATAAAATATCCCAACAGAAAACAAGGTAGAGAGGAAAAGGTTTCCTTTAGCTTGTAATTCTAAAGCACAAAGCATCATTGTAAGTCACGGCAAACTGTTCAACCAGCTAGTCATATCATATCCTTAGGCAAGAGTAGAGAAAGAGCACATGCATGAATGCTCTCTTGCTTGCCACTTGATTTCTCCATTCTGTTACAAATCAGGATGCCCTCTACCTAGGGAATGGTACCGCTCACACTGGGCTGGGTCCTCTCACCTTCATTAACAATAAAGGAAATCATCCAGACATGCCCGTAGACTAACCTGATCCAGGAAATCCTTCACTCAGGGATTTCTTCCCAGTGATTCCAGATCTTGTCAAGTTTAGAATTAAAACTAACCATTGCCAGAACCTCATCAGGTCCCTCTGTAGATGTCTTGAAGCACCCTAGTCAGCTCCATTCAGTTCCGTGCTCCAAGTCTGTTCAACCAAAATACAATTCTTGCTCCAAAGAGAATCACGAAATACTTGCTTGAGCCAAATAGGAGTGAACAGGGCCTATGAACATTGAGTCAGTGTTTTGACTGACGTGTCATGCCATGGAGGAAGTTACCCAAACACTTGTCTAGCCAGAGACAATGATTTGTGGTGGTTCAAATGAGATTTTCACTATAGTCTCAGACATTTGAATATTTCATCCCCAGGTGGTGGTACTGCTTGGGGGGGGGGGGTGTACGAAGCATGGTCTTGCTAGAAGTATGTCACTGGGGTGGGCTTTGAGAGTTTAAAGCCTTGCAAGTTCTCTCTTTTCTTCTTTCCTCTCCTCTTCCTCCTCCTCCTCCTCCTCCTCCCCCTCCCTGGTCTTTTCATGTATTCTATCCTTTGTCTTGTGTCGTTTGTTCCTCCTCCTTCCTTCTTTCTCTATCCCCCCCCCTTTCTCTCTCCTTCCTTCATGAGGTTCAGAATGTGAGCCCTCAGCTCTCTGCTTCTGACTTTATGTCTTTTTTTTAACTCCACCATTGTGGACCCGTGCTGATCAGGAACCATTAGTCCAAATGTACTCTTTCTTCTGTAAATTGTTTTAGTCCTGGTGTTTTATCGCAGTGATAGAAAAGTAACAATACAGAAGCCTAGGCACCTCCCTGATATATTGATGGGAACATTGGGAAGGTGGGTCACAGCTAAGTCTGGAAATCTCTGAGTAGGTCTCAGATGCTGATGACCGGCTTAACTTTTGGGTTAATGGAAGCTAGTGGTCTGCTAAGTTGCTATGACCTAAAGGTGTCACCTGGTAGTCACAAAGATATTAGGTCAGACACAGAGGTAGGCGATTAATTAACTAAAAAAAAAAAAAAGAAGAAGAAGAAAACATTGTGATATGGCTCTGACTCTGTGACGTTCCAGCTTTCTACAATCACAACATTCTGATGAGCCATTCATTCTTGTAGAATCTTTGTTACAGGTGTGACTTTTCCCAGGGAACTATAGTTTACAAGTCCCCAGTGGCCTGTCCACATTCCTCTATGATAAATCTCTTCGTGTCTGGGCTCTGCTCTGTGACTGACATGTACCTGTCTCCTAAATCCATTCATGCTATAATTGAGAAAGTTCATGTAATAACTTAATGTGTCCCAGGGTATGAATAATTTCCAGGTGTCAAAAGATAAAATTACAATAATTCCATTTTAGAGATCTTAATTGGCTTTACCTGAAATCCTAGATTCAGTCAACCCTTCTTCCCAGAATATCAGGCTAGCAAAGGGGGGTGGAGTGGGGTTGGTTTTATATACAAATAAGAATCAAGGGAAGCAGAGAGGTTCTTGTAAGATGAAGGGGGTGGGGAGAAAGAATAGATCAGTCACTATCAGACTACATTGAGCTATTTTTCATTTTTTTATGAGTATTAAAATAGAAGAGACTTCATTAACCTCTCCTTTGATACTTTTTTGTTGAGAGAAGTGTGAATATTACCTCACTCTTAATTTCTCAGCAGGTCAAATGACAACTTAGTTCCATTTTGTTTCCATCTTGATATGTTTGGTCTGTTGGGGTCTTAGGATGACCATTTTTAATCGTCAAGGTGACACACTCTAGAGTCATCTGGAAGAGAGGCTCAGTGAGAAAGTGTCTAGATCAGGCTGGCCTGTGGGGCATCTATGGGGGCATCTATTGATTGTGTTAATTGGTGTGGGAGACCCAGTCTGAAAATGGGCAGCCCCATTCCCTAGGCTGTGTACCCATGGAGAAAATGAACTGAGCACTTAGATGAATGCTTTCTTCGATCTCTATTCCATGTTTCGGATGGGATAAAATGAGCTACATCAAGCCTCTGCTGCTGTGACTCCTTCGATGTGATGAATTGTAACCTGGAGCCAAAGGAAACCGTTCTCCTCTAAGCTGCTTTTGTTGCTTTTGGTTTTGTTTTTAACACAACCTATGGTAAAGAAGATAATGCAGGACCCAGTGAAGGAGTTTAATCTCTAACAGTAGACTCCTATAATTTTTTTTCACGTAGAATCCCCCCCATCACCCTCTCTCTCTCCAGGGTCTCCTTATGTAGTTGGCCTCAAACTCTTCATCTAGCCCAGAGTGACTTCAAAATCACTGTATAGACCAGGCTGACCCCAAACTCATAGTCCTTTTGCTTCTACCTACTGAGTGTGGAGAGCACAGGCATGTACCACCACCTTCTCAGCCAATGTGGGGCAAGAACATTGCATTTAGACCTTCAATCCCCAACTGGGTAAGCTTCCGTGGCCAGGAGATGAGTTCTTATGGAGAATTTCTTCTCTGAAGTAGAGAGCAAGGTCAGTCTTTTAAAACCAAGCAGAGCCTGGGGCTGGTGCTAAGAAGTGGAACATGCTTACCCCTATTGTTGAATCACCAGCCCAAATAAATAAACAAACAAACAAAAGCCAATTAAAGTTGCTTCCATCTTCAGCCCCAGCGTTTGTTTCTGGTTCTGACCCAGTTAGATCAGTGAACCATTGATATGCATGGGAAGTCTGGAGAGAGAGATCTCTACCTCCTGGGGCTCCTGTTCAGTTAAACACTATGTATGAAATCATTTTTTTTCTGGGTTGTGGGATTCTGTGGGCTGTTCATTCCATCTTACACTTCTGAATATCAAGTGTGAGTGCTGGAGGGAAAGCAAAGGACATGTTATCCAGAACAGCAGGCATCTGTAATTCTAGTTTCATCATTTCTATTGCTAAGAGAAAACACTCCAAGTAAAAGAGTAAACACTTTAAGGAGATAAAAAGTTTACTTGCTTCATATGTCTAGGTCACAGACCATAACTGAGAGTCGTCAAGGAAGGAACTCAAGATTGGAACCTAAAGATAGCAATGCTTGCTTTTCCACACTATACGACATATGACAAAGGGACTCTACAATCAAATAAGTGTGGCAGAAACTATGAAGGTTGTTCCTGTCTGGCTCACTCATAGACTCATAATTAGGTAGCTTTCTCATACAATTCAGAAGTGCTTGCCTAGGGAATGGTACTGCCCATGGTGGGCTGGATCTTCCTATATCAATTGATTATCAAGACAATCCCTCCACAGGGATACCTACAGATCAACCTGGTAAAGACAATCCCTCAGTTGTGTCAGGTTGACAGTTAAGAACAGTTAGTACCATCCTCACCCAGGACTGCTCATAATTATGACCAATACAAGAAAGAATACCTTAAAGAGGAGAAGATTTCTTTTGGCTTATGTTTTCATCTGTGGTTATCTAGGTACATTGCTGTGGCTTGTGATAAGATAGGTAATGGCTGCGTGTCTAATAAAACACAGTTACTTACTTTGTGGTATTCATTTCATGCCAGGGGTCAAGATTTTCCCTTCAAAGGGGACTCCAGTGATTTACTTCCCCTAAGTACACTTTACCATCCATAGTTCCATCACTTTCCACAGTCTGTTTAAAATTTGAATCCATCAATAGATTGAACCATTGATTAGCCCAGAGCCCTCCTGATCTAATCATCTTTGGACAGTCTCAAAGACACTCTCAGGGTTGACTTTTCTAAGCTCACTTGTCCCCAAGAAATTTAAGAGATTCATCTAGATCATATAGCTCTGAAAGAAGATCTAACTCCAGAGCCGAGTGTACTACAAGGTTACAATGTGTCTGCTTAATTGACTTTTCCAAGAGTCCTTAAGAGTGCTAAAGACTGATTCTGAAGTTGGCCAAACATCTTCCAAAAATATCCTGTTATGGGGTAGATATTTGTGCGTTCCAGCCGCCATAAATGAGGTTCAAACTTTTCTGAGACATCCCATCCAGTTCCCTCATCCATTCTGTTAGGTGAGGAAAGAAAGAAGATGTAATCCAAGAACCAGAAAGCAGGCTCTCATCCAACACCAAATCCCTCAAAGACTTGATTCATCCTCAAATCTCTAGCCTTTCTGTTGTCTTTAAGCCACATAGCCTGAAGTTTTGTGATACAGCGTCTCACAGTCGCCAACCTAACCACCTACATTAAAAATGAACCATAAAGGGGAGGGAGCTAGAAAGATAGTTGGATCTTGGTTCCCAGCACTCATGGGTTGGCACACAAGCATCTATAACTCCAGTTTCAAGGATATTCAATGTCCTCTTCTGGTCTCTGTGCGTTCCTGAATGCATATTGTACACATAAAGTCGTGCAGGTATATATACACATACATGTTGATAAGAGAAAGTAAATATTTAAAATGAGCTGTAAGGGGCTGAGGATATTCCTCAGTAGGTAAAATGCTTGCCACGTAAGTGTGGGGACCTGAGTTCATTCTCCAGCACTGGGGAGACAGACAGAAGCAGGTCTCTGGGGCTTGCTGGCTAGCCCAGCTTGCTTAACTGGTGATGTCCAGACAGCGAAAGATCCTTTCTCAGAAACCCAAGGTGGACATGCCTCAGGAATCACACCTGAATCTGACCTCTGGCTTCTATATGTGCACACATATATATCTATAAGAGAAAAAAAAAAAGCATACATCAGGCCCATGAGACCTGCTTAGGTGCCTGGCAGAAGAAACGTGGGATTCTCTCCCTTCCTTCAGAATCTAATCATAAAATGTCAATATTAGGATAGAATCAACACATATATGCAAATCAAAAAATAAATATCTATGATGGGAAAAATCAAATGCTGTTTGTTTGTAATCCCAACTGCAAAGTATGGGCCACTGGAAAGGTGTTTTGTTTGCCAAAAAGGATGCTGAGCTTGAAAAATAAGACTGGACTATCTAAGGAAGTAACCTGCTTAGCATAAGGAGTTTTAAAAGAACTGGAGGAGGAGGAGAGAGGGCTAGTATGATGGTTACTTTTGAACTGTCAATTTGGTGTAACAGTTGAATCACCTGGGAAAAGAATCTTAATTGAGGAATTATCTAAATTAGGTTGGCCTGTGAGCAAGTCTGCAGAGGCTTGTCACTATTGTTAATTGATATGGGAAGACCCAGCCCACTGTGGGTGGTACCATTCCCTAGCCAGGGGATGGGGAGAGCAGTGTTGAACTGTATAGGAGAGAAGCAAGCAAGCAAGCATTCCTGCATGCGTTTATTTCTGGCTGTTCCTGACTATGGATATGATCAGCTGTGTCAAGCTCCTGCCAATGTGCCTTCTCTGCTATGATGGACTCTAACCTAGGATTCAAAGTCAAATAAACCCTTCTTCCCCTCATTGCTTTGTATTAAAGTATTTTTATCACAGCTTCAGAAAGGAGACTAGAAGAGCCAATTAGGAACTGAGGGTAGAAGGCAGTAGTTAATAGCAGTTGTATTCTGTTTTACTGTGTAATGTTTCCTCTTCACTCTTACTTCTCCATGAGCATCTTATGCTAAATATTCCAGATTTTTCTGTCTTAAGAACAACAAATTCTTTTTCTTTATTAAGCCTGCTTACTGATTAGTAGTGATTGTTTATTTACACTAAAAAATAAAATAAGCCAGGTATTTTAGTTTCCTTTCTTTTGCTGTGATAAAACATTCTAACCAAAAGCAATGTAGAGGAAAAAAGGGTTTATTTGGCTTTTACATCTAAGTCACAATCCATCACTGAGGGAACTCAGGATAGGAACTTAAGCAAGAACCTGGAGGGAAAAACCATGGAAGAATGCTTCTGGCTCCTTCTCCAGCTCATTCTCTGGCCCATGCTCAGCCAGCTTTCTTATACAGTCCAGGGCCACTTGCTCAGGGAATGGTGCCGCCCACAGTGTACTGGTCCTTCCTTCATCAGTTAACAACTAAGACAATCGTCATAGAGCAATTAGACCTGGGAAATTCCTTGAGACTCCCTTTCCCAGGCAAATCTAGACTGTGTCAAGTTGACAAAGCTATCTACAGTACCGGTTATGGTGGGATGTGACTGCAGTTCTAGTACTGAAGGAGCTAAGGAAGGAGGATTGTGAGCATTAGGGCTCCATATGCACACACACATACACACATACACACATACACATGCCAGGGATACCCAATGATCTCACTGTGTATCACTCACTCTTGCTCTAGATATCTAGAATCATAGGACAGATTTGGTCTGTTCATCTGTGAGTTCTTTAGCCTCCTCATTTTCTGATTCTTTTGACATAAAACTAGGCAACACACACACACACACACACACAGAGAGAGAGAGAGAGAGAGAGAGGCGCACTGCCTTTTGTTGGAACATATGTTGCAAGTATACATACACACCATGTTAGCCAGAGTACCAATTTTCTAGCTATAATAATTGGCCTTGAGCACCTGTTGATAGAAGCCAAAACCACACTTCTCTGTAAGCCTTAAAAATCCTATCTCATGGGTGTTAGGCCAACGCTTTAGGAATGATCTGAGCAGCGAAGGAAAGGAGAAGGTCACAAAAAAAGGACCTTTCGTCTTTCATAAGCAAGAAGTGTTGAAATAAATAGTTGGCCTCCTGTACTCTTTTCTCATTAAGAAACCCAAGTATGTAATGACTTCTCTCGTAAGTACTCAGAAAAGGGCAACGATAATGGGGGGAGTTTCTCAGAAGCAGAGCAGAGCGGTCCTTCATCCAAACTGACTCAGAAGACCATTTGAAGAGCCGACAGCTGAAGGCTATGACTGTCTTTCATGTGTACATTAATCCAGTGTCCTTTCTCCTCAGTGGGGCATAAACATACATCATTTGAATTAATATGGGAAGTCAGAAATAAGACCCCCATTAACATATCCACAGGGGAGGAATGAGTAAGTCCCATGTGGCCACTTGATCATGCTGCTTCCTGGGAGCTGGAACTGCCAGGCAGGGCCCTCCTGCTGATGGCCTCCTGCCCCCCTGCCTTCTGCGCTCCAGTTCTGAAGGGTCACTCCCAGCAGGTCATCTGAGCTCAGCCTCTCTATGACACGTGTTTCAATAGATCTGAGTTATTTCTTGTGTAAAGGCTAGCTGAAGACCCTCTGGGGTAGGACATCAAGTGTGTCTTTACTTCAGGATACAGTTAAAAGTGACTTGTTTGACTAGCAGAGTAGTGATCTTTCTTCTTGAAAAAGACAGAGGGTGGTGGAGTAGAGCAGACGCTGGTACTCCATCATGTTGGGTGTGGTTGCCCCTCCCCCCAGGCTACAGGTACATCTTTGTAGCATCTTTTATAGCTATCAGCACCAACTGAAGCAGTAGAGGCAGCCCTATACTGCACCCTTTGGCAACCCGGTTTGATCTCCCCACTTAGGGAATCTCCACTCAAGTACAGATATTATGTCCTGGACAACAACGCAGGACAGAATTTCAGGACATGTGAGAGTGAAGCAAAGTTAAAGTTAGCAAATTTGTTGAGGAGAAATGAGTTTCGGGTCCAAAAGCAAATGTGGGACTTATTAGCCTACCAAAGGCCATGGCGGCCTCTGGTCTCTCTCAGCATCATGGGTACCTATTATGAGTCTATGCTGGCTGACACCCTGGCTCTTCTCACCTTGCCTGCTACTGAACCTTTCCAATTCATGGGCTTCCCTTCCCCCAGCTTCTTCTCATTCCTACATAACCTTGCCATTAAGACCGTGGGCTCTCTTGGTTCTCTCAGTCCCCTTTTTCTTACCCCCATCTTAGGGTTTTATTGCTGTGAAGAGACGGCACTGCCAAAGCAACTCTGATAAAACATTTCATTGGGACTGATTTACAGTTGCAGAGGTTCAGTGCATTATCATCAAGGCAGGGAGCATGGCAGCATGCAGGCAGGCAGAAGCGGTGCTGGAGAAGGAGCTACATCCTGATCCACAGGCAGCAAGGACAAGACTCTCTACTGCGCTAAGGAGGGCCTGAGCGTAGGAGGCCTCAAAGCACATCTACAGGGTCACACTACCTCCAATAAGGTCACACCTCCTCTAATAAGGCCATACCTTCTAATAGGGCCACTCTCTGTGGCCAGGCATTCAAGCACATGAGTCTATGGAGGCCATTCCTATTCAAACTATCATATCCCCTCCTTGATCCTTCCCTCTTGCCCCTCCCCTCAGCTCTCCTCTATGGCCCAGTCCATCCTCCTGGCTATGTTCAGTCGACTGCTTTTGCGCCCTGCTCTGGGCTCTTCCACTTGCCTCTGGCTGTACTCTTCTTCTTATCTACAATAAAAAACTTCCCCTCACCGTACCTTGGAGAGGTTATGTCCTCAATGTTAATGATAAGGGGTAGAACATGTTTTAGATTTAAATATGAGAGGGGAGAGCGGGTGGGGAAACAGTACACATTCAGTCCATGAGTGTAGGTTCCTTTAGAGAGGGTTCTACGTGAAGGAGACACAACATCCCAAACTGCTTAGAGGTCATTAACTGATAAGCATCTCCATCCAGTTCCAGGAGCCCTAAACTATCTATCGAACAAGAAATCATCCTGATAAAGAACACAGATATACCATGTCCTATCTTGTAAGGCATGTCAATCATCTGGAAATCCCTAAGGAAAATCTGTTTATTAGAGACTTTAGAAATAATAGAAAGCCCGTCTGAAATGTGAATTCAACCATGGTCCTCTTGGCCATTGGGGCATGTGTGTGTGTGGGGGGGGTGGTTCCCCCCACTTAGACCATATAGTTCCCACATGAAGGACACACAACCTTTAGATTTACAGTAATCCTAAAAGGACTAGAGCTGGGCCAATATCAACCGTCTGTGCTATTTTGTCTACCCACTGTCAATAACCCCATATATTGCTCACCATGTTTCATTCCGGCTATTCCTGCTGCATCAGGCCAGCCCTCACAGCAATGCACTCATGATCCATGCGACTCCATGGCGACCTCTTCCTCCTTTCTCCTCCCTCT
This sequence comes from Mus pahari, assembly GCF_900095145.1. NCBI lineage: Eukaryota > Metazoa > Chordata > Mammalia > Rodentia > Muridae > Mus > Mus pahari. Next base: position 23,711,692 of record NC_034612.1, read on the forward strand.
CCTCATGGTCCCTGCCTCAGACCCCAAGTCCACTCCACCCTCTCTCTCCTGCCCATATTCTCTACCTATCTTCTCCACTGCTCTGTGTGTGACATTGAATTCATTCACTGTCCACCACAAGGATGTTTTTCTCCTGTGATGAAGAAGATCACTGTCTCCCTTCCCTTGTTACACCTGTCTCCCAGGTCACCATCTGGGTGACATCTAAGTCGAAGGTTAAATCAGACCAATCAAACCATTAGCAGAGTGTATGTGTGTGGTTGTACTTAAATGTACAAATGCAGACTTCTTTCTGTTATCTGAGGTTCGCATTTGCTCTTGCAGTATAGAATGTAAAGACCCTCTTTTCTGCCCCCATTGCTGTCACTTCTGAGATACATGCTTTAAAAGGACAAGCCAGACACTTACCTGGCAGCCTTTCTAGGATGGCCCCTGCTATATTAGCTACTGTTCTGCAGCCATGAGAAACGCTCTGACAAAAGTGACTTAAAGAAAAGATGTTTTCCAAGCTCACAGTTCGAGGATTCAGTTCTTCATGGTGGGGAAATCATGGTCACAGGAGCATGAGACAGTTGTCCATACTGAATCCACTGTCAAGAAGCAGTCAGTCAGACAGAGAGACAGATAGATAGACACACACACACACACACACACAGAGACAGAGACAGAGACAGAGACAGAGACAGACAGACAGAGGTGAATTCTGGTGCTCATCTTACTTTGAGAAGCCCAGAACCCCATCCCATAAAATTGTACAATCTGCATTCAGCATGAGTCTTCCCAAATCAATTAATCTAATCTAGATAATTCCTCACAGGCATGCCTTATGGACCCTGTCCACTGTGGGTGATACAATCCCCTATGTAGGATCTCAAGCTATGTAAAAGTGAAGAAAGCCATCTGAGCATGAGCAAGCAAGGATCCATGCATTTTCTATCCGTTCTTGGCTGGATGTAATGCTTTAAGTTCCTGTCTTGACTTCCCCCAATAATGGACTATAACTTGGAATTTTAAGTCAAATCAACTTTTTTTCTTCTTCAAGTCGCTTTTGGTCATGATATTTGTTACAGCTACAGAAAGAAAAAGGGCCAACCCATGCCCAGGGACAGAAAACAGTGTAATACAGGCTAAGGAAGGAGTCTGATCTACTTGGAGCTTGGTACTTCAGCTCTTAGGTTTGGGGGTGAAGGATTACACACTGCTGGAAGCTCAGGTGTCATTGATGAGTACTGAGTGACCCAGGAACCTCCCTGTTGTCGTGAGCTGTTTAGAACACTCAAACAATGGAAGTGAATTGGGAAGACTTGGTTTTCTTTTTCAATCTCTCTGTCTCTCTGTGTCTCTGTATCTGCCTCTCTCTCTTGTCTGTCTGTCTGTCTATCTCCCTGTGTGTATGAGGGTGTGTGTGTCTGTCTTTATCTGTCTTTCTCTGGGTGTATTTGTCTGCCTGTCTCTCTGTGCGTGTCTGTCTGTCTGTCTCTCTCTGTGTCTGTCTCTGTCTCTTTCTTACTCTCTCTGGGTATGTGTGTATGTGTGTGTATCTGTCTCTCTGTCTGGGGGTGTTTGTCTCTCTCTATCTCTATCTCTGTCTTACTCTCTCTGGGTATGTGTGTGTCTGTCTCTCTCTGTGTCTCTCTCTCTGTGTCTCTCTGTCTCTCTCTGTCTCTCTGTCTCCCCCCCCCCTCTCTTTCTCTCTCCCCGTGTGTGTACACATGGAGGCTGAAGGTCAATATTGGGAATCATCTCCCACCTGTATATTATTATTCTACCTGTTTGTTCATTGACACAGGGTCTCTCAAACAAACCCAGAATTCTTGGATACAGCTCCTGTCAAAGCCCGCTTGTTCTTAGGATCCTCTATCTCTGCTTTTTTAAAGCTAAAATTGGAGACGGGCTGCTGCACTCATCCAGCACCTATGTAGGTTCTGAGGTTTCAAACTCCCATCCTCAGAACATGCCCTTTAACCACCGCGCTGTCTCCCAAGCCTCAGTATGTGCATTTTTCAATTAGCAAAAAATCAGAGAGAGCATAAACAGAATATGGAATGCTTGCCAATAACTCCCCAAATTGCCAGAACAAGGGACAATCCTATTACCAGCTTAAAAGATTATAGTGTTTTAAAATGTGAGAACACCATAGGCTCACTGGGGCTAAAGGAATGGGGCTGAGCAGTGGTCCTCAAGTCGGTGCTGGTGGCAGGGGTGTCCCCAGGCACATTTGGCAATTTAATGAAGACATTTTTGTTCATCACTACTGGAGTTGCCACTCAATATCAAGTCGGTTATATCCATTGCTTTTCTTACTGTTCCGGCAAGAGCAACTTAACAGAGAAAAGGCTCATGGTTTGAGGGTGTGGCCCAACATAGTGGTCAGAAGACATGGGAGCAGGAACATGAAGTGGCTGGCCATGTAGCATCTGCAGCCACGAAGCAGAGAGAAGAAATCCAGTGCTCAGCCTGCCCTCTCCCCCAGCATTCCTTGTGTTCTGAGGCAGGGTCTCCCCCACCCCCAACATACGTGTGTGTGTGTGTGTGTGTGTGTGTGTGTGTATATATGTTATATGTTATGCTATATATTGTTATAGTATCATAGGTGCCTGATCTTCCTGAGCACATGCAAGTAACGGACTAAGTTGGCCCCTATGGCTATTTTATATGGACACTGGACTAGTCAAGAAAAGTGTGAATCCAGGCATGGGTGGTGCATGCCTTGAATCCCAGCACTCAGGAGCCAGAGGCGGGTGGATCTCTGAGTTTGAAGCCAACCTGGTCTACAGAGTGAGTTCTGTGACAGCCAGGGCTACTTGGAGAAACCCTGTCTCAAAAAACCATTGGTGGGGGCAGGCGGAGAAAAGAGAAGCATGAAAATAATGGTTGACTTTTTATCCCTTGTTGTGTCATCAATGATGCTAGGTGGGAGTCTCCCATGCTGGCTGTCCCTACTGAGCGTCCACCTAGAGCTACAAAACCACTGATGTTTCAAACTCCATTGTCTGGAACACTTTCTGACGTGAGCTGCTCTGGTTTCCGACCGTAACATATACCTTAAAATGGGTATGATTTCTTTACCTATTAAATGTTATTAAGGGGCTGAGAGGGTGGCTCGGCAGTTTCTAGTTCATACACTGTTCCTGCAAAGGATCTGAGCAGGGTCTTCGGCGCCCACATGAGGAGCACTGTTGCCTGTGATTACATCTCTCCATCAGTCACGGTTTTCAGTTGAGTCTCAAGAACCAACATTAGGTAGTTAACAAAAGGAGTGAAAAGAGAGAGAGAGAGGTTACCGCAGACCACAGCTCAGAGGCTGCTTTTCAGTTTTGTGACATCCTTATTGTAACCTCCAGACACACTGGTTCACACCTCCTCTATGTTGTCTGCACAAATAGGTTTTGAAAGATCCCATTAATAGTCGTGGCTGTAAAGTAGATCAGAAGATGTCCTTTGTAGTTGGATTCCATCCGTAGGTTTAAAAAAAAAAGTGGTGGTGGGGGGGGAGGACTTTGGCCAGATCACAGTGACCCTGCCTGTGATGAAGCCCATCATCACACATGAGTGTTTTTAAATGGGCCTATGATGGAGACGCTTTGAGAGACCATAATACCTCTGGAGCCCATTGGCCAGCCATTCTATACCTGGCAAGCTCCAGGCCACTGAAAGACTTGTTCCCTTCACCCTACCCAAAAGGTTAACAGTACTCAAGGAAGGACTCCGAAGGTTGTCTTCTGGCTTCTTTTGCACATGCACACGATGCACTATGGTGAGATAATCTAGGGTTTCGGTAGTGGATTCTTTTTCCCCACCAATCTGAAGAATAAAAGGCTAGGAAAAGCAAGGTCCCATCACATAGCCAAGTTTTATTGAAAGCAGAAGTATGTGTGCATACGTGTGTATACACACACGTACAATACACACACACACACACACATACACACAGCACAGCACAAGAGACTTCCCACATATATGTGTAGATGGGATCTAGACCCAGAGTCTGTAAACAAAACAAAACAAAACACCAGATTTTTCTGTATTTAGGGATAGGCTTGAGCATTTGAAACCTCAAAGCTCACCCAAATGACACACCTCCTCCATCGTGGCCACTCCCTAGTGACCAAGCATTCAACTCTATAACCCTATAGGGCTATTCCTAGTTAAAAACCACCACAGGTTTCCCACCTGTGACTAAAGCAGGTCAGTTCACAACGTTGGCGGACATGAAGCAGATCAGTTCACATCATGGTGGACAGGAAGCAGTTTAGTTTCCATGGCTGTGGAATCTCCTCTAGCTTCCTTCTGTGTCTTGTTTTTTTTCTGTCCTGGGTTGTGGCCTATCGTATGATGTCACCCACATCCAATGTAGGTCTTTCCCACATCAGTCAGTCCTCTCTAGAATCCCCCCTCACGGATATGCCTAGGAGTATTCGTTTCCAAGGTGATTCTTATTCGATCATGTTGGCAATGGAGATGAACCATCCCAGCAGGTCTCTGGAGTTGATCCTCTGGGGCTTCCAGCATGCTATGGATTTTTTTTTTTTTAATCCTGTTTTTCTGTCCTGTTCCCCATGTGAAGTTCTTTGTTACTACTAATGTCACAAATAGTCAACATCACAGGTGGCACAGTGTCCACAACAAGCACAACTGTCCATGTCCCCCTAAAGAAGTGTTGGTGACACATGTTGGCTGCTATTGAAAGCCCTGGGTATCGCAAGTCAAGGACTTTGTCTCTTCTCTGTGTATGGTGCCTGCTGGGGTCTTGTGCTTTCAAACCCCTGAAAGAACTGTTTCACAGCAACCCAGCTAGCCCAAAACTCTAGAGAGGGGGAGTTACTGCAGCCTCCCTGGGACAATAATGGGACACATAAACCTCATCCTGAGCTGGCTATCACCTCTCTGCATGGAGTCCATCAGCTTTGTGCTACACCTTTACTATGCCTCAGCAGAGAGCTTAGAATTCCAGGAAAAGCCAAAGAAAACTCATTCAGGGCATGACGGCTTAGGGAAACTACACTTCCCAGAATTCTTTGCCCTAAATGTTTGCCACTAGAGATTGCTGAGGTCAAAGCCCTGCAGCAGCTGATAGATATAAAGTAGATAGATAGATAGATAGGTAGATAGATAGATAGATAGATAGATAGATAGATAGATAGATAGATAGATAGATACACACACACACACACACACACACACACACACACACACACATTTATACATACATACACTCATACATACCTGTGCTGTGTGGTTATTTGAACACATATGCTTTGTGCTTGTGGGTGCTTTGTGTTTTGTATAAAATGGGGTGGGGGGGTGGCTTGTCGATCACTGTTCTATTGCTGTGAAGAGACATCATGACCAAGGCAACTCTTAGAAGAGAAAGCAGTTCATTGAGGGCTTGTTTGCAGTTTCAGAGGTTTAGTTCATTACCATCAGGGAATGGAGCGGCATACAGGCAGGCATTGGAGCAGTAGCTGAGAGGTACATTTTTATCTACAGGTAGAAAGAGAGACAGAGAGAGAGAGACAGACAGACAGACAGACAGACAGACAGACAGACAAAGAAACAGAGGCTCTAAGATTGGCATGGACTTTTGAAACCTCAAAGGCTACTCCAGTGACAGAGCATTCAAATATATGATCCTATGTCGATCATTCTTATTCAAACCACCACACCTACCCACCCAAGCTAAGCCAACTAGACAAGGAAAAGTAGCACAGGGAGACTGACTCCATAGTGTGGCCACCCCGGGGAGACGAGGTTCAGCAGGTGTGGTCCCACCCATTCCTGACTTCAGCCTCTCCTGCAAGGTGGTCAGACAGGTTCTCAGAATTGTGTGAAATCTCTTTCCAGGAGATAAGCTCCCCCCCCCCCCCCCGTGTCTAGCTCCAGGTTTCAGCCTCTTCCCCTTCTCCCGTTGATATTCTTGGCAAATATCCAGTTTTCTTGGGGCCCATTGTTTTAGAGGTTTGAGAGACAAAGAGAAAGGACATGGCTTTAGGATATTGCCTCTCCCATCTGGGCTCAGGTTTAGGGTTAGAATTACAGGGTCATAGGACCTGACAGTGTCCTAAATTAAGGAGTGACTGGATAGAGTAGCCATAGGTGAAGGAATTGGTGGAGAGGTGGTCGTCCTGGGCAGTGTTGTAAGATGCTTGCGGGGCGGCTTCTCTCAGCCAGCTGCCTTTCCAAGCTAATGATTTGTAGTGATCTCTGTCCTGGCCAGGAAGCTCACAGCATCATTTATGTTTGTGCGCCACCTTGTTCCCCAGAAGATTTAAGGCAATTGCACACCCCAGAAAATCAATCTCATCTTTGAGCTCTGGGGAGAGCAAGGCTCTGTTGTCAGCACGGGTAGGTCAGTTTGGTTAAGTGGTTGTGGTGGACTGGACCTGCCAGGGTAGCGTGAAAAAGATTGGCAGGTGCTTGAAGAATTCGCAGGAACAATAGTTTATTTATTTATTTATTTTTTCTTTTAAATGATCCAAGTACATGTGTGGGGGGTTTGTGCACATGAGTATAGCACCTACGGAGGCCAGAAGTGGAGGTTGGCAACCTAACTCAGGTGTCCATGCACAGAAACACTACCATCTTTCCAGACCTTCTAGAAACACTGGTTTAAGAAAGTATACTGCAAGAGAGCACTGGGCCAGACCATGAATACCACCTACCCAGCTCAGGAGCGTGGGCTGTGAGGGTCTTCCATGTGAGAATGACTCATTGCTAGAGTGAGTTTTCTTTGTGTGCTCTGTATTCAGTTTAATCGGGAGGAGGAGGGCAATCCGGGCAGGCAGGTATACAGTTCTGGTAGGTTAGTGTGCTGGTGCTTCCCAAGTGTTTCACCTCTGTCACACGAATGTGGGCTCATGTGAACGAGGACTAGGAAAATAAGGGCAGCGCTGGTCGCACATGAGCCATAGTATTCCGTGCACGGCAGTTTGGGGTTCTTCGACCGTGCTTGTGAAATTTTCCTAGTGATATCAGTTCTATGTATATTCTATGTGTGTGGGTGGTATGTGCTGATGTATGCATGTGCTCATGTTTGTGTGTGTGCATGTGAGTGTAAGGTGTATATGCACTGGTATGGAGGGGCCAAATATCAATCTATGATGATCTTCTTTTTTGAGACAGGGTCCCTCCCTGGCCTGAGGATGGCAGATTCAGCTAGGCTGGTCAGCCAGTGAGATTCAAAGATCTGTCTGCCTCCACTTCACCAGTGCTGAGACTATAGAAATGGCTTATTAATGGGTGCTGGGAACTGAAGTCAGGTCTTCATGATTCTAAGATAAACACTCCATTGACTTAGCTATCTCTTCCTGCCCTCTTAAATTGGAAGGCTTAATCCCACAGATGCAAGGGAAAATACCACCGACCCAAATCATCATGGCCAAATTAATTCAAACAAGCTTTTTAAAAAAAAATTCATGTACAGGGACTGCCCCTCCTGAAAGACAGGGTTCAAGAGATCAGCATTGGACAAAGGTAAGATAAGAGTTTTTATAGCTCAGAAGAAGGGGGTTTCCAAATGGAGGATTTGACAGGCAAACAGAGTTACAGTAGCAGAACATAAGCATAATAAATTGGTCATGACAACCTCCTGATTGCAAAGGTAGTCATTACAAGGCAGTCATAACAACAGTTTGAAACCCCCAGTGACACACTTCCTCCAAGAGGGCCACACCCCAATCCTTCTAATCCTTTCAAATAGTGCCTCATCCTGGTGACTAAGCATTCAAATATGTGAGCCTGTGGGGTTCTTATTCAAATCACCATGAAGATCAACACAGATATCAGATAGGTAGGTAGGTAGGTAGGTAGGTAGGTAGGTAGGTAGATAGATAGATAGATAGATAGATAGGTAGGTAGGTAGATAACTCAAAGCTAAATTCGGAACAAATTTTGTCTGAATACTTTTTAATTATTATTATAATTAATGTGTGTGTATGTGTGTGCACGCATGTGTACAGGAGTGTGAGGTCAGCCATCTCCTATCTCTGTGTAGGGTCTTCGGGATTGAGCCCAGGTCTTTAGGCTTGGAAGGCCAATGCCTTTAACCACTGAGCCACCCACTGACCCGCATTCTTGACTTTACCTGATTCACGCTCTATTGGCAAATTCTGTTCCCTTGGTAAGAAGGAAGTAATCAGGCCTCCCTTGATCTCCTTCCCCATCTTTACACACACACACACACACACACACACACACTGTCTTTCCTTGCCTTTCTTCTCTGAATAATTTGGCCATTTCCATTTAAATCTACCAGGTCTTCCCCCCCCCCGCCCCCCCTGAACTGATGCTGATCGGCACTGAGAGATATGCCGGATTGTTTACTTCCAGGAAAGAAGGAAGCCTGTCAGCTTTTGATAACAGGGAGGAGATAGGCCAAGGACAGACTGTTCTCTGTGCCCTACGTAAAACAATAATAATGACAGCAAAAACTAGGCAGGCAGATTTCTGAGTTCGAGGCCAGCCTGGTCTACAAAGTGAGTTCAGGACAGCCAGGGCTATACAGAGAAACCCTGTCTCGAAAAAAACAACAAAAAAAGAAAAAAAACTAGACACATTCCTTGAGTACCTACTATATACCAGGCGCTTTGCTAACCTCTATGATTCATAACTTAGCTATCTGTCTACCTTCTGTCTATCTTATCTACCTATTCACTAATTAGCAAGTTAGTTAATTAGTTAAGTAAGATATTGAGGCAAGGTTTTGCTATGTCGCTCGGACTTGTAGTGAGCTCCCTGCCCTGCCTCCCTACTACTGGGATTAGAAGCATGCAGAACCATTCGTCCTTTTGTAATTTATGATCACTTAAACCAGTGAGGACTCCCCACCCCTAGCTGAAGAGCTGTTGACAATTGATGGCTATCAGGGAGGGAGACTCACTTTTCTCTAAAGCCGTAGCCCCTGGTATGTCTATAGCAGATAGCCCCACACCCAGGAGCATTCAGGTAGCATGAACTGGACTCAGTGGGTTATGAGTTTTTAAAAGAAGGAAAGGACATGATATTGAGTAAGGAGTAGGGAAAGGAGGGGCAGATCCAGAAGAAGTTGTGGGTAAGAATGGGCTATGAATATTGTCAAAATACATTCATGTTTAAAATCCTCAAACGAATTGATAAAAATAACATATTAAAAAAAATAAGCTGGCGAGGCACAATGAAGTTGAACAGTTTTCCCAGGGCTGGCACGGGGCAGAGCAGGAGCCCAGTATCAGGGTCTGATCACCAAAACCCGGGGATCTAACCAGGTCTAGAAAGGGGATTTCTTATCTCACTTGATCCCTAGCCATCGGGCGTGCTTGCGGGTCAGTGAGACTGATCACCTATCTGCTTGCATTTAAAACTAGTAATAATGGAGGCCGGAGAGATGGAACAATTGGGAAGAAGAGCACTTGCTGCGCAAGCTTGGAGACCTGGGTTCAAACCCCCAGCATCCATGTAAATAGCTGGGCGTGGTAGCAAATAACCCCAGTGCTGTTGGCTGATGGGGACAGAGATAGAAGCATCTCTGGGGCTTGCTACCTATTGGTCTAACTCTAACTTCAAGTATGATATCCCGCCTCAGAAGAATAAGGTAGAGACTGATAGAATACCAGGCATCTTGGCCTTCATACACACACACACACACACACACACACACTACTTTTTGTGTGTAGTATGGTCCGCTCCCCAACCTCTCAACAAATGTGTAGGGCTTAGCACTATAGTGGGGGAATAAAAAAAGCTCTGCATGTGTCTGTACACTGAAAAAAAAAAAAAAAAAAAAAGGAAGCCAGGGGAACCACGGTGTGCCATCAGGGCAGAAAGGACTACAAGAAGCAGCCTGCCTCGGTTTTCATGTTTTTAGTTCATGACCACAGGATTTCAACACATCCTGGAATGTACATACATGTACATATGAGGGGGTCTTTTAAGGAAGGGCTGGGTCTCACGGCAATGGGTAGGTGGTTACTGGGACCAGCAACAGAATGTCTTACCCAGCCCTGTATAGTAGGAAGTGTTGATGGGGCCAATGAAGATGTCACTGGGCTGTCTCTCTCCGGTAGGATGGAGAGCCTACAACACTAGAGGGTAGGGCTTTCTACGAAAAGCTTCAGGCCATATGGCTTGGGTGGCCACACCTAGGTGAGGGCACATGCCATAGGTTGAACCAATGGGAGCCTTAATGAGGGTGGGGCTTCTGCCTAGTACCAGCATCATCTGGTGATATGTGGCAAACTCACCCTCATCTCCAGCATCTCCAGCCCAGGACCAGCCTCCAGTGGCAGGTGAATTAGGCTAGGTGTTTAAGCGACAGAGAAGAGGATGTTTAGATTCAAGTAGCCTTATCTTTCTTAGCCCAGGAGAAGACAATTCTACAAGGGTTCTTTTGTAGGCCACCACCCTGCTTCAGTCATTCGGTGGGATTTGAATGCTTGGAAATTTACATGTTAAGGATAACCTGGGTATTTACATTCTGTTTTAGTTGTTTTCACCATCACTGAGCTAATATACTTTTTTTTAAAAAAGACAACTTAAAGAAGAAAGGCTTTATTTTGGCTCACATGTAGTCCGTCATGGCAGGGTAAGTATGGCTACAGAAAAACAATGAGGCGGTTAGTCACATTATACCCACAGCCAGGAAGCAGAGAAAGGTGGATGCCTGTGCTCAGCTCACTGTCTCCTTTGTATTCAGTGTAGATGCCCCAGGGCATGGGATGGTGCTGTCCATATTCAAGAAGGGTCTTCCCAGCTAGAAACTCCCTCACCAACAGTTGCCAATCAAACTATCATCCACTCTATTTGTAAGCGCAGGCTGGATAAACAATCCCTTTGCGGAAGGACCCGTCCTTCTCTCATGCACTAGAATAAGCTGGCATCCAAGGCACAAGTTGGGTGTTCTAAATAATGCATCTACTTCTTGACTCTGGAGGCTAGAAATTCAAGATCAAGTTATGAGGCTGTTGGTTTCTTCTGTCATCTCTTTCCATCACTTGCTATTGCTGGATTTATTTTTTTGTATTTTATAACATTTTCATCATTTCTGTGTGTGCATATGCATGCCAGTATGTGTGCAGTGCCTATGTATATGCATGCCTGAATATGCATGTGTGTTTGCATGTGTATGCATGTGTATGTGCCTGCCTGCATGTGTGCATGTATATAATACATACATGTGTGTGCCTGCATGTATGTGCCTGTATGTGTGCCTGTGTATGCACACACACACACACACACACACACACACACACACACATGCATGTTGGTCCTAACCTTCTCTTTGTACAAGAGCACCAGTTATATTTGGTTAGTTTTATTAGTCATCCTTTTGTATTTTACATCACAGCTTTAGAGACTTTAGTGTGTCATCTGGATATGCTTCAAGCCTCTGGTGAATCTGAATTATCATCATAGCAAGGAGGAGCATCATTTTTCTGGGGAGGAGAGAGAGGGTGGGAGAGGAGGAGGAGAAAGGAAAAAAGAAGAAAGAGATGAAATGAGAGAGACAGAAAAAAAATGAGTAGTGAAAGCAAAGGACAAACCCCCTCCCCAAGAACATGTCCTAAGGACCCCACACACACCTTCAGCTTGTCCCACCTCCCTTGTGTCCACCACCTTCACAGTAGCCAATCAAATTACAAACCTGTGGATAGATGAATCATTCGTAACCTCAGAGCGTTCATGGTCCAATCAGTCATTTCCCAAAGCCTGCTTCTGGCATCCTTTCATTGGGGATTAGGACCCTGGGGGACAGGACCCATCCCAGTGTAACAGATAGGATCTGCTTTAATGACCTCGCTCTCATTAATTCCCATCTTCATAGACCCCCCCCCTCTAAATATACTTCCTCTCCGAGGTGCAAGGGACCAAGGTCTCAACATGCACATTTTCAGATGATACAATGTAGCCCATAATAACTAAGCTACAGGATGAGTCACTGTGGCCCGTTGGGAACTATGCTGTTTTTCTAGAGCAGGCACAGCAGACAGCCTGCCAAGGGTGGGAGCGTCTGTGGCTGCAGCCCACACCCATTGCAGTTTCTGATTCTGAAGGACAGGGTCGGGGGGGTGGGGGTGGACAGGCACACCATCCCAGGGGTCCCACAACAACAGGCAGCTGGAGGAGGCCAAGTACTCTCTGTATTCATTCTACAGGTGACTGAACATGGCGGGAGAAGAGCATCCACACTGTACCATCATTCTCCAGAAAGGGCAATTTAGGAAGTAAAAAGTTCAGCACGAATCCATTTGAAAAGTTTGTGTGTGCGTGTGTTCATGTGCTGTGTATGTGTGTATGTACCACATATGCATCTGAGTGTATGCTGTGTATATGTGTATGCACCACATATGTGTGTGTTATATGTGTTTATGAACCTCACATGAGTGTGTGTTGTGTATGTGTATGTACGTGTTATATATGTGAATATGTATCACATATGTATATGTATTATATATGTATGTATGCACCACATATGTGTTTGTGTGTGTGTTGTATATGTACATATACACCACTTATGCACTTATGTTGTATATGTGAATATGCACCACATATGTGTGTGTTGTATATGTGTATGGACCCCATACGAGTGTATATATGTGTATATGTTGTGTATGTATGTATGCACCACATATGCACATGTGTGTGTGTGTGTGTGTGTGTGTATGTATGCATGCATGTATGTGGAGGTCAGAGGTTGACACTGGATATTTTCCTTAATCACCCTCCACCTAATATTTTGAGTTAGGGTCTCTCACTGAATCTAGAACTTGTCTATTATGTGAGCCTCACTGGCATGAGCCCCAGGGATCCTCCTGGCCCCTGCCTCCCCAGTGGCAGGATTACAAGAGCGCACACACCACCATATCTGGACTTTTTTGCATTATGAATACTAGGGATCTGAATTCAAGCCATCACGCTTACCAAGTAAGCCATCCCAGCCCTGCCTGGCTTTGGTCTTGCGTTTAGCAGTGTGTTTTAGTCAAGACATGGCCTCATTATGTAACCTGGGATGGCCTCTGTTGCACAGCAATGAGATTACAGGCATATGTCGTCAGGTCTGGCTCTTTCTTTTTTTTTTTGTCCGTAGATTTATTTTGCTATGCTGGAGGTGTAGCTGCCTGGCATGTGTGAAGTTCTGAGCTCAGGAAGGGAAGGAGAGGAGGGGAGGGGAGGGCTATAAAACAAAGAAAAGGCAAAATTTAGAGAAAGTGAAGGTTTGGGGTCAATGGAATTTGGATTTCTAAGCCAGGAATTAAAATGTTAAGGTTGTAACCTACTTTTTTTTTTCTTTTTCTTTTCTTTTCTTTTCTTTTCTTTTCTTTTCTTTTCTTTCTTTTTTTTTTTTTTTTTTTTTTTTTTTTTGAGACAGGGTTTCTCTGTGTAGCCCTGGCTGTCCTGGAACTCACTTTGTAGACCAGGCCTCGAGCTCATGCCCGGCCCAAATGTTAAGGTTGTGAGATTTGAGTGTAAGAAAGTATCCTGCATAGGACACAGGTGAGCATTCTTTAGGGCCAAGAGGAACAGCATTGGGGTGTGGCAGTATCTTGCAGATGCTGAGCTGAAGGGAACCCTGTGGTATATCTGAGAAGCAACATAGGAAGAATTATTGGGCAGAATCAGAAACCCCCAGAGACAGATATTCTAGATGGAGTGAGATGACTACATCAGAGAGAATAGTATTGAAACAGGTGACATTTAAGGTCCCTGCTCACCCTGAGATGCAATGGTCCTGTAAAAATGCAGACGCTCCGAGTTAAGCTATCTTTGAGGACACAGTGACATTTGATGCTCAGAGCATCTGTTGATATTTTCTTTGAAATCTATGCTGGGCCGACTCTACCTGTAAGGGTGACCCACAGAACAGTGGAATGCTTTGTGAAGTCTCCATGGCAACTCTTTGAGCAGCAGTACACACATCTGGAGGGTCTGGAGACAGGAAGACGGTGAAACATTATTTTTTCATCTCCAAAGCTCACGTAACTACCGTTTGATCAAGCGGCATGGTATTCTTTCTCTCTCATCTCTCTCTCTCTCTCTCTTACCTGCAGCGGGGCAACCCAACCGTTCTGGCAGGGCGCGGGCGTGCAGCCACAATGCACCGGAGTTTTGCATAAGCCACTAACATTTCCAGCCTCAGACAATTTATAGACTACATTGTCAGTGGGGATAATTAGTGTAACCTGTGCCCGATGCATACAGCATGTAGACTCGGAGCCCTGCCAGGAACGCCACACAATGCTTGCATTTCTCTGAGCGGTCCAGGAAAAGCATCACAACCAATGTGCTCCGACAGCAACAAAAGTGTGAGCAAGACCTTTTGCCCTTGGCCTTTGCCTGCTGGAAGAGGACTCCTGGGTCCACCCTCTGGAAGACCCGCAGAGTGGTTTCCAATCCACATCCTTCTTCTATAAGCCAAGCTTGACTCAGTCTTTGCTCCCCGCCTCTGCACCTCCCCACCCCACCCCCCGCCTGCTTTGCCTCTGGATCTTCCCAGAACAATCCTGGGCAATTCGTTGCATATCCCACCCGCCCACCCCCGCCTTTTGACACAGTTTCTTATTTCACTGTTGGATGCCTGATTTTGTATTGTCTTCCGGTGCTTCATAGTAGCCTGGAGTGCTCTGGCCCCTTGTGCTTGCTCCAACGCACCTTAGTTTTACTCCACGATTTTAAACTTGGAGACCTGCCCACCACCACAGCTATATTGTCAACTACTGCACAAAAAACGTACAATCAACTAGGATGGAAGCTTCCGGGCAGTGTCTGTGAGGGACTACCTAGTTTGTGTTAACGGAAGTGAGGAAACCCAGGGCAGATGTGGGTGGCAGCATGCATAGACTAAAGTCCGGTCTGAATAGAAAGGGGAAAGTGAGCTTAGCACCAGCATCCATCTCTCTCTCTGCTTCCTGACTATGGATGCCACGTGACCAGCTGCCTCGCCCTCCTGCCGCCATGCCTTCCCCACCATGATGGACTGTCCCTCAAACCAATGGGTCTCAACCTTCCTAGTGCTGCGACCCTTTAATACAGTTCCTCACGTTGTAGTGACCCCCCCAACCTTAAAATCATTTCCATTGAGACTCCAGAACTATAATTTTGCTGCTGTTATGAATCATAATGTAAATATCTGTGTTTTCCAGTGGTCTTAAGTGAACCCCATGAAAGGGTCGCTTGACGCCTCCACAGAGGGGTTGAGGCTGTTCTAAACCACGTTCTAAACCATGAAACCTTTCCCTCTCGCCCGAAAAAAAAAAAAAAAAAAAAAAGAATACTTCCTTTATACTGTTTCTACCAGGTCATAGCAATGTGAGTTCAATCCATGCTTCTTTAAAACTATCAGGCTGTAATGGTCCCCTGGGGTAAGGGGAAAACTCAAATACAGAGAGAAGGAGCCAGTAATGGAAAAGGCTGTGAACAAGGAACCCCAGGAAACTGTAGGGTTTTTTTGGGGGGGAGGGGGTTGACAAGAGAGAGAGAGAGAGAGAGAGAGAGAGAGAGAGAGAGAGAGAATGTTCTTTTCCCACAGCTAAGCAGAAATGCCAGCCACCCCCCAATGCCTCCCTGTTCCCCACTCTCTGTGCCACATGTCCCCAGTATCTTACCACCTGTCTGCCCCTCTGTCTCTCTGCCACTCCCACCTGAGGCGGTGCTGCTGGTCTGTCTTCCGTGGACCGGCTTACTGCCATCCCTTCTTGGCGCACTCTAATTTATATCCCAGATGGAAATCCCAGAATTTTGTGTGAAGGCAAATTGGATCAAGTCCCACTCCCCAGCTTGAGCACTCTTATGCTAAATCTTACAGTGGCTTTCCTTGGCTTTGGGGATTACGAATCTAATCCTTGATTTGGCCCACCAAGTTCTGTATGTTCTGGTCTAATCTAGTGGCTTTGGCCCCACCTGAGTAGTTCTTCAGGGAGTTTTTTTTTTTTTTATCACAGCCCGAAAACAAGATCTAATACAGGCCTCCATCTTTTCCTCCCCTTGGTGAACACTTGATGATTGGGTTTGACCCTGAAACACTTGGCCAACACTATTTTTTATACAATAAAAATCACATGGAGGAGCTGGGAAGATGGTTCAGCTGGTAAATCAATCTCTCTCTCTCTCTCTCTCTCTCTCTCTCTCTCTCTCTCTCTCTCTCTCTCACTGTGTGTGTGTGTGTGTGTGTGTGTGTGTGTGTACATGTGCGTGCTCATATGTGTATGTATAAGGGGGTTGTTTTGTTTGTGCAAGCATGCGGTCCTTGGGTTCGGTTCCCAGCGCCCACATACAGTGCTGGCGTGGTGGGGTGAATCTGTAATCCCAGCCCAGGGACAGTGGAAACAGGAGGCTTCCCAGAGCTTGTTGACTGGTCAGCCTAGCCAAATTGGTGATCTCAGGTTCAGTGAGAGACCCTGTTTCAAAAACTAAGGTGGAGCATGATAGAGGACATCCAGTGTCAATCTCGGGAGTACTCACACACTCACACACACTCATATACATTCACACACACATACACACCACACAGACCACACACACATATCACACACACCACAAACACACATTACAAACACATACCACACCATATGCATACATACATGCCACATACACCACACACACTACAACAAACACATATCATGCCACACACCACACACACACACTACAAACACATATCACGTCACATACCACACATACACAGCACACATACCACACACACCACACACACTACAAACACATATCACGCCACACACACACCACACACCACCACCACCACCACCTACATCACACACACATACCCTACACACACATACACATCCCACATACATTCCACATCCCCACACACCACACATACACAACACCCACACCTCCACACAGAACACCCCCAAGCCTCCCTCCCCACCCCACCCCACCCCCACCACACATATTGAGCTCGCTGAGGGAAAGCCAGGAGATGTAGGATTCAACCTGGATAGGTTTTGCAGAAAACCTCTTCCTAGGTCCCAGGAAATGTGGACAGAAGTGGCTGTGCTAAAACTGCTGCCTGGTGAAGACTTGCCCTCCTCACTGCTAGCGATGCACTCCCAGTTCCCCATCTGGCCTGGGAGTTCTTTTCGGTGCTGCTGTTTTGTTCACAGCACACTACGAAGATGGAAACTGGCTTGGACTGGTGGATGTCGCAGTCCCTGAGCCAGTGTCTTGCCCCATTTGCAAGCTGTGTCCTTTTGATGCCAGGCATTTATATCTCCTGATTACCTATTTATTACCTGTCAGACTAAAGAATGATCTAGAACACTGCCCCTTTATTCCCCCAGAGAAAGAGCTACATGACTGGGAAGCTGTTTGGGAAGAAAGGGAGGCGTCTCCCCAAGGATAAGCCTAATTGTTTTAAGCAGGGGGAGCCTGGTCCCCCCACACCTTGGATCAGCATGAGGCTGTCAGGCTTCAGCTAAGCTCCTGTGACAGGGTAATCTCTTTTGTTCTGCGCCCAGGGAGGATATTCACTGCGTTGTTAGACAAGTCAATGAAGATAAAAAATATATATATTAACTATTTTAAGCCGTGCCAGTCCACCCCAAAGAAATAAAGCTGCCTCATTCTGTGTCATGTTTCTTCTCCTAACGAACTGGAGGGGAAGCTGGAAGCAGTCCGGTTTGCTGATGGCTGTAGCACCCCGATGGTTGTAGTACCCCTGAGACCTTAAGACTCTTATCCCAGCTTTCCTGGAGCCTTCGAAGCTGAGGTCTATAAAAACCACAGCGTCGCAAACACACTGTCTGACACCATGGTGTCTGGCTGAGGCTGCATGCTGTGCGAAATGGCTCTGTATACCTGGGTGTGGCTGGGTGTTGGTTTAGGTCTTTAGGTCTCTGCCTGAAGCAGTCCCAGAGAACTGAATCCCACAGGGGGCTCAGCCTCCTGCACCAGTAGGCAGCCACTGCACAGGGGGGCTTGAAATCTCCCTCCTCCCCTCCTCCCCTCCTCCCCTCCTCCCCTGAGAACTGGGATGATCTCTTCCCCACGTCACACCCAGAAGTCACACCCAAGGACACATGTCCCACCTGGATGTCCCACCTGAAGTTCCACCCAGGTGTAAGTCACACCCAGGGACACAAGTTAAACCCAGAAGTCACAGCCAGGGATGTGGTGTCACACCTGGAAGTCAAACCCAGGGACATGGTGTCACACCTGGAAGCAGCATTCAGGCGACAACCTGACCAGCTTCTTAGTTGTGAGCTGAAATTCATAGGAGAAACAACACCACCAAAAAAGCCACATCCCTTGAGTTGAAGATGCTACAGGCTGACGGATGAGACCCTGATGATCAGGTAGAGTTGGATGCTGCAGGTCTGGACCTAGGTATCTCGGGCTGTCTTTACCTCCCACCTCTCTGCCTATCCACCATCTTTGTGAGTGTGAAATAAAACCGCTGCATGTATTGGCTTGCCACACTCCCCACTTCCACTGTGTCAGCAGGCATCTGAGACCTAAGGCAATGGCTTTTCCCATCTTCCCAGCCACCACCTTCCTGATGTCCCCGCCAGTGTATCTGGAAAACATCTTGATTTCTGGTTTTCTTTCATTTTGAGCCTATGAAAAGCTCAGGTGACTACTCCAACATTAACACATGGGATTTGGGACACCCTAAGCCCACGTTTCTAAGCCACGGTCATTCTTATTTTGCCCTCAATAAATAATAAACTTGTATTCTCATTGTGTTGAGGGCGTTTGTTTGCTTGTTGTTTCAGAATGTCAGGAGTTTCTAGGAAAGGCTGAGTACACCTTCCTGTATATGCAAGCATATTTCCTGGAGCCTGTATGCATACCCAGGTGTCTGTGTGTTTATCTGTATGTGTATACATACCATGCGTCTGTAGGTGTCTGTGTGTTTCTGAGGCTCTGTGTATGCACGCCGCCCTTCCCTGGCTTCCTGGCACTCCTGTGGACTGGAGGCCACCGCCCTCCCTTCACCAATCGCAGCATTCAGTCCTACTGGCCAAATTTATATTTGTTATCTTAATCAGCAATTGGATGTTTACCAAGTGGCATCATTGTGTCGTTTGTAGATGAGGGAACTTGGGACTTCCCCAAGCCTTCAACTTACCCCAAATCGCAGGGTTTGCGAGGTAGACGTTGAAACTCGGGTGCAAGGGTAGAGCCAAGTGCCCTGGCTGCCATTGCCACCCTACCCCTCCCACTCCAGGTCTGGGATCTGAGGCAAGTAATCTATTCACCGGAGCAGATCTCTGGACAATGTGGGAGGGGAGGGGGGTGGAGAGGAGACCATGGCAGTTTCAACAGCCACAAGTCACCAGGACTCACGGTGTGTAGTTCTTCCTGGGGGAGGAAAGGACCCTGTGGGTCTTTTGTGAGGGTTCCTGTTGTTGGTATGTTTGCTGATTTGAGGTCAGTCAGGCCCTGTTGCTGTGCCTTTTTGAGAACGGTCTGCTGTGTAGTCCCAGCCAGCTTGGAACTCACTGTAGAGTCCAGGCAAACCTTGGTCCTTCTGCCTCAGCCTCCTGAGTGCTAGGATGACAGATGTGCACTGACTCTGCAAGCATGTCTGATAGTAATCATTCTTCAGTTCTTTCTGGGTCACTTCTCCTAAGGCGGTGCTTCTCAACCTTGCTAATGCTGTGACCCTTTAATATACACAGTTCTTCATGTCGTGGTGATGTCCAACCATAAAATTATTTCCATTGCTACTTCATAACTGCAGTTTGGGGACTGTCACACATTATAATGTAAATGTCTCTTGTTTTCCAATGGTCTTAGGCAATCTCTATGTAAGGATCCTTTGACAGTCCCCCAAACGGGTCTGTAGTGGGTTGGGCCTAATGCTGCTTATATTTAATTTGGGTCCCCCTAAACTGTTTGCTTGAGAGTCCACATGGAACACACTGAGGGACCCTGCTCCCAGTTAATTCTGATTGGTAAATAAAGATGCCAGCAGTCCAGAGCTGGGGAGAAGAGACAGTAGGCAGGGTTTAGGTCTCCGGGGCGTGGGACCATAAGGAAGGGGCAGGAAGGAGAGAGCTGCCACGCCTTAGATAAGTGTGCAGAAGAGAGACAAGAGCCACCACGGGATAGAGAAGAAAGGAGAGTGGCCTGGGCTCTGGGCCAAGGGAATGTGGTTCAGAGGGCTGACTAAATGGAGTTAAGAACAGCCAAGATGGCTGGCAAGATGGCTCAGTGGTTAAGAGCGCCGACTGCTCTTCCAAAGGTCCTGAGTTCAAATCCCAGCAACCACATGGTGGCTCACAACCATCCATAATAAAATCTGATGCCCTCTTCTGGAGTGTCTGAAGACAGCTACAGTGTACTTACATATAATAAATAAATACATCTTTAAAAAAAAAAATAACAGACAAGATGGAACAGAGAAATTAGTAAGTGGTAACTCAGAGTTATAGGTATAAGGTAGATTCTAACAGCATGGAGGGTAGGCAGCTGCCCAGCTATTGTGCTGCTGAAGACATATTAAAATATAAAGACTGGGTGTGTGTCTTTCATCTGGGAACATGAATGGTCAGAGGCGGGAGGAAACTCTGGGCCAGGATTTTTTAAAAATTCCGACTACAGGGGGTCGTGACCCACTGTTTAAGAACCTGTACTAAATGGTGATGAGCAGTGTCCCCTCAGGGTGTTCATTTAATTGTCCCACTCTCCTGGGCAGGAGGATGACATAGACTTGGGTCGTAGCCTCTCTGAGCAGGGAACTGAATGGGGGAAACTTCACCCTCCTAGCAGTCCCTGGGGACACCCTAAGCTAGGGGATCAAAGGTGTGGACAGGAGGTAGGAGCTGGGTTAGAACTGGCAAGGATCCCACGGGGAGCCTGGAGTGTGGGAGGGTCTGGGGAGCAGGATGAAGATGGACGAAAGGAGATGAACAGATCCTGTGCGCAGGCCCGGGAGCCTGGGTGAGAAGTCTGGGTTTTCAGGGCATCATGGTGTAAGCCTGTAGTCCCAGCATTCAGTGGGGAAGAGGTCATCCTTGGCTACCTAGTCAGTTCGAGGCTAGCCTGCACTACCTGAGACCCATCTCCAAAAAATAAAACAAAACAAAACCAACCAACCAAAAAAAAAAAAAAAACAAAAACAAAAACAGAAAAACAAAAAAACAAAGACAAGAAATATTTAGATATTAATAATCAAGACAATCCTACACTAGTTGTTAACAGGCGAATCTGACCTATATAATCCCTCAACGGAGACTTCATTCTCAGGTGCATGTAGGCTGTGCCAAGTTGACAATCAAGGCTAACCAGGGCAGGATCCTAACACTGGTGAGGTGACCCTTTCTTGCTGAGCTGGGCTATGATGCATGATAATGACAGAAGCCCATTCAGGGTGACAGTTTCTCTGGCTCACCCCCTCCCCCATTCCTAATACCTCCCACCAGCCTAAATGACTACATGTGGAGAGGGCTGCGGTTCCCCTAGCTTCTCCCCTGGAGAGGCACCTGAGGGTTAGCATTATTCTCAGCTGCCTTGGTTTCCCCGCTTGGAATCCCTTTGGTGTCCCGTGAGACGGGCAGACAAGGCTAAGAATGATTTGATGATCTTCCTCTGTGCCCCCCCACCCCCGGACATGACCAAGGTTGGCTGGTCCCTGTTCATTTGTTGGTCCCAGGCAGATGCATCTCTGAGCCTGGTTCTTTCTCTCCTCTGACAGCTCAGAAATGACTTGGTTCCCTGCCTGTGGGGAAGGTTGGTGTGTGTGTGTGGGGGGGGGAGGTGATAAGGTGGTGACCCAAAGAAGCAGCCCTCTGGGGACCCCAGTCTGCTACTGAGGGGGGTTATTTCACTCTCGTCAAGCGACTCCTCGAGCGACAGCCTACCTCCTTTTCTGAGCTCTGCCATTTCCCCAAGACAGCAAATAGGAAGTGAAACAGTACATTAAATAGCATTTCTATGCAATTAAAACACATTAAAATGGCAATTAAGTTTCGCAAACAGCCTTCCCTATGTTCTGGGTTGATTAAGCTGTTTGGGTTGTTTTCCCCGCGTGCTTGTTGTAACTAAAGGCTGAGCGGTCTGGTGTTTTGTTTGTTTGTTTGTTTTTGTGTTTGTGTTTTAATGGATGGACCTCTTCCACGGGAGACAAGGGAATCTGAGTTTCAAATCTTTTTCTTCCTTCCTTGGAAATAAACACTTTGTTTTTATTTTCAGTTTTGTTTTGTTTTTTTATTGTAGAAGATTTCGAGCATATTCAAAAGTGCAGAGAGTGATCTGTTTTACACACACACATACACACACACACACACACACATTCACATATTCACATACCACCACCACCACCAAGCAACACTGCTGGCAGAATGGGCGTTTCTAGCTTTTGAGTTTTCCCTAAGTGAGCCAAGACGACCCGGGGTCCCTTATGCAGAGCGTAACATAAGGTGTTATATATGGGTCATGGAAAGACTTGGGGACCTCACGGGTATTCACTATAGGAAGGAGTGAGAAGGTTCTCATCCCAGTACAGCTTCTGATGGCTCTGTGACAGGTGGTATTTAACCCTTTCCAGGAGCTACAAGACAGCCAGGAAGGTCAAGGGACAGAGGGTGATGTGGATCATTATCTTCCCAGCATGCAAAGCAGTGTGCTCTTGAACGATCAGCTGCTGGGATGGTCCCACAGGAGACCTGACGTCAGGGGTTAGGGAGGGGTACTCATAGTCTAAGGATCTATAGGCAGTTAACTGTTTGGAGGAACTCAATTGCTTCACCAAGCCACACTTTGGGGGGATCTTTTCCTTGCCTTAGCTATCGGGTGCCCTGTCTGAAACGAGCAGATGTTAGCTCAGGAAGCCTGAGTAGGTCATCTGGGCTGCCCTGAGAGGAGGAGACAATGGCGGTTCATTCTTAACTCTAGAGAGAAGTTCCTCAAGGGCCCCCGGCAGTGATGACACAATGCAATTGAGTTTATAGAAACAGAATTCATTCTGAGGCTCTATTGCCCGGCCATCGCCTCTTCATGTGTCCTTCCCGTTTTTTTTCTACAGATTCTGCTAATTTTCAATTTCCCTTGATTTCCGGAGGAGATAATTATCTGGTCTCATCAGTGTTATTCTTAGGGATTCCTCCCTGGGATCCGAGTTCTAACCAGAAATTGACTCCCCAGGGAACCCCCTCGTGATGGCTCACCCCATTTACAGATGGTCTGACCTGCTGATGTCTGTAATATCGTGTTTCCTATAGTCCTGGGGTAAACCGTACCAGGATACGTCCTGGAGGGTACCGTTAGTCACTCAGAGTCACAAGCCTGGCAGGCATTACTCAAGTCAGTATGATTTGAGACTGAATTGAGGAACATTTTTTCACATAGCCACTAAAGATGCTTTTGAAGAGTCCTGTAGATTTTTTTTTTTTTTTAAAATCAGCTTTCTTGAAGCATGGTGGATACACTGCCACCTTTCTCTTAAGGTGGAGACGTAAAGGATGGGTGTCTGGAACACTGTATATACTTATTTAAAATGCATTGTGTGTGTGTGTGCATGTTGTGTAAGCACCACATATATACAGACACCTATAGAATTCAGAAGAGGGGGTCAAGTTCCCTGGAGCTGGAACTCTAGGTGGCCTTGAGCCATCTAACACGGGCCGCTAGAAATCAAACTCTTGATTCTCTGGAAGAGCGAAAAAAGCACTCTCAACCCGAAGTCGTTTCTCCCACCCCCAATATCTAAAGCCTTTATTAGCCTATGTCTTAGGCTTAGTATCCATGAGATGAAACGCCATAACCAAAACCAACCTGGGGGTGGAGGGTAGTTGGTTTACATATCCTGAATCACAGTCCATTGAAATAAGCCAAGACAGGAACTTAAACTGGGCGCGAACCTGGAGCCAAGAGCTGATGCAGATGTCCTGGAGGGGTGCTGCTTACTGGCTTGCTCAGCCTGCTTTCTTATAGAACCCCAGCCCAGGGATGGCCCCACCCACCATGGGCTGGGCCATTCCCATCAATCACTAAAGAAGAAAATGCCCTCCAGGCTTGCCTGACTGTAGCCGAGCCTTATGGATGCAGTTTCTCAACTGGGTTTTTTTTTTTTTTTCCCCTCGGATGAGTCAGCTTGTATCAGGTTGGCAAAAAAGGAGCTGGGCATAGTATATATTCACTGTGTGAGGTAATGGGCTTCATTTTGATTTCAGGTATATTATGGAGTTTGCATTCACTCTCACATTTTCCTTTCTTTCCTCGCACCCATCCTCCCAGTGGTCCCAAAGAGTCTCTACTTTCTCTCTTTCTCTCTCTCTCTCTCTCTCTCTCTCTCTCTCTCTCTCTCTCTCTCTCTCCATCCATCTATCTCCATATCCATGTCTATTTAAAAGTCTCTATTCTGTATATGAGAAAAAACCTGCCCTCATCTCTCTGAGCCTGGCTTACTTTGCATAACAAAACGATATCCAGTTCCATCCACTTTCCTACAAGGGTCCTGATTTCATTTCTCTTTAGAGCTAAATAAAACTCCCTGCTGTGTGGACCGCATTTTCTTTACCCGTCCTTTTGTGGATGGCAACTAGGCTGGCTCCATGCCTTCTCTACTGTGGGTACTGCAGCCTTGAATGTGGATATGAAGGTGTCTCTGCTGTCTGCTGATTCAGGGCCCTTTGGGAATATACCCAGCAGTCATGTGGCTGGGTCCTATGGTGGTTTCCTTTCATTTTAGGTCATAGTTCAAGGACCCGTCCATCATGACAGGGAAGGCAAGGCAACAAGAGCCTGAAACGGCTCGAAGCAAGAGCTTTACACAGGAGCTTTAAGCATCACACCCATGAGCGAGAAACGGAGATGGATAAAGGCACCATTTCTGGCAGTTCTGGTTTAGTTTCCTGAGCAAATTTTATTCCTCAGAGTGGTGACACTAATTCATTGCCCTTTTTTTTTTTTTTTTTTTTTTTTTTCCGTGCCTCCTTACCAGCATTTGTCTGAACATCATTTATTTTTAAAAGGCTTAAAACCCTTTGCCTGGAAGGATGCTGGAGGATGCTCTGGGTACCAGTAAATAGCCCTGCTTCTTTATTGGATTCGGTAAATGGTCTCATCCGCGAGAGTCGCCAGGCCCTGCCTCGTTTCCAAGTTCACTCTGCCCAATGGCTGGATTGAGAAGGAAGAGAGGCCATTTTTATCTTCAGGAATCATGGGAATCTTCCAAGTCTTGGCTAATGTGCAACAAAGAGTATTTTTGTTTGTATTATATAGAGAGGGGTTTGTGCGTCTGTGTGTGCGTATAAGTGTGTGCATGTGTGTGCAGTTGCATGTGTATATGTGAGTGTATGTGTGTGTACATGTATGTGTATGTGTGTGTAAGTTGTGCTTTATATGTATGTGTGTATGTGTATATGCATGTATGTTTATATATATATGTATGTGTATGTGTGCATATGTGTATATATATATATATATGTGTGTGTGTATATGTGTGTATATGTGTATGCATGTATCTGTGTGTATCTGTGTATCTGTGTATGTGTGTATATGTGTGTGTGTGTGTGTGTGTGTGTGTATAGGCCAAAGGTTGACTTTGGGTATCTTCCTCTATTGCCTTTCATCTTATTTATATTTATTATTATATTTTTCTTTGTGCATATGCATTTGCGCACGTGTATGCCCACCATTTTATTTTGGTTCATACTTTAAAGTCCAGTCCATCATGACAGGAAAGTTAAGGCAACAGATTTAAGCATCCCATAACACATATGTGGAGGTCAGAGAACAACTTTCGAGGATTAGTAATTCTTCCACCATGTGGGACTCAGGGATTAAACTCTTGGTGTGAGCCTTGATGGCAGGTGCCTTTATACACCGAACTGTCTCATCTTATTATCAGGTCTCTTACTGAACTTGAACCTCACCAATTAGGCTAGGCTGACACTTGAATACTGTTGGGCAGTGAGTCTTGGTGATCTTCCTGGCTCTGCCCACTCCCTTAGCTCTGGGGTTACACATGTGAGCCTTAGAATAAACCTTTTAAAAAAAAACCAAACCTGGGTTCTAGGGATTAAACTCAGATCCTCATGCTTTTTTATAAGTACTGTACTGACAACCATCCTCCAAGCCCCTCCTCACAGCATATTCCTAACTAAAATGTTAGCCTCCCGATGGGCTAAAGGCAGGAAAGGTGAAATGGGACCCAGCCCAATACATTTAACTCTCAGGGTATGAGAGGCATGGTCCAGAACTGAAGAAACCACTTATTGGCACTTGCGTGTGACAGGGTGATGGAGCCGGGGACAGAGAACAGAAGTGTCTGTGTCTAGGCAAGCAGGGGGCAGCAACATTCATGAACTCATGCAGCCCTTCCTCCGTTGAGCAATTTATTGAGCTCTTACTGTGTGCTGGGTTTCATAAAATGTCTGAGAACTCAGCTAGAGGCATTCCGAGGCTTCCTAGAGTTCACATTCGTGGAATGTGATGAAATGTAGGCAGATCATTGAATGTTGTGCAGTTTGGTGGTGAGTGACCTATGCATCAGTTCCCCTAGGGAATCTGTGGTTGTGAAACCTCTGATCCTGTATGGCTACTTCCTGGTAACTTCCTGAATGGAGCTGGCTTCAGAGAAGATGATCCGGTGTGGTCCAAGGGAAGGTGTGTTTTGTGGGGGCTACCAACAGAAACCACGAGAATAGACCGGAAGGGGAGACAGGGTAATGGGGAGGCTGCTTTGCCCTGGAATCCCAAGATGGCCATTTTATTCTCAGTGAGTGTGGTTCATGACGAGTAAAAAAGAGGCAGGAGGCTGGGTTTGGATGCTGCCCATGAGAATGGGGAGCAGGGACGCAGAGACCCAGCCAAAGAGCAGGAAAAGCCAGGGTGGTCCTTAGGCTTAGTTCTGCTGGATGATAGATGGTGGTCTCTCTGTTCTGGTTCACCACAAACCCTCTAGTAGATTCCCCAGATGGGTCAGTGCAAGATTTTGGCACTACAAGAGCAAAGATGATCTCCATTGGGAGCAAAAGCTGCCCATGGGGGATCAGTGAGGACTCCCGGACTCACGTGTGTGTGTGTGTGTGTGTGTGTGTGTGTGTGTGTGTGTACACGCGCGCGCGCACATATGTGCACACCTGGGAGCAAAGGGCAGGGATTCCAGGTTGTTCCACCCATCATTTTGTGGCCCACCATCCCTGGGATAGCAGATTCTTGGGGGCTGGCTCTGTCTGTATAATTTAGCTTCGATGGGTTGGTGGGTGCTTAAGCACTGGGGAAATAGTTGCAGTGCAGTTGCAGTTTGTGACTTCCTGTTCCCATTGCTGTGAACAGATGCCTGATAAGACACGGGAGAAAGGGTTTGTTGGGGCTCAAAGTTTGAGGGCACCGTCCATCGTGGGGGGGAATCTGTGGCAGCAGGAGAGACTGGTTTTTACATGCCTATATTTTTTTGGCGGAACAGGAAAGAAAGATCAGACTGGAAGTGAGAGCTTGGGCATGAACTATCAAAGCCAAGTCATTTACTTCCACCAGTGAAGTGCCACCTCCTGCACATCCCATAATCTCCTCAAACAGTGCCACCTGCTGACAATCAAGTATCTAAGCTCAGAAGTTTCTCTCCAGGCTGGCTTACCATGAAAGACCACCTTCCCCTTTTGCTGCCTCCTTCTCCAGCAGGAAGAACCCCTTCCCTTCATCCCTGAATCTTACTCATGCTCTCTCTCTCTCTCTCTCTCTCTCTCTCTCTCTCTCTCTCTCTCTCTCTCTCTCTCTCTCTCTCTCTCTCTCTCTCACACACACACACACACACACACACACACACACAGTGTTATGGATAGTTTCAAGAGCTTCCAGGAAATCTATTTCCACTATGGAGTGAATCCTCTGTATCTTTTACACTCTATAGGTGTTGTTTTAATTAAGGGGCAAAAAAGATGGCTCCACAGTTAAGAATGTTTCCTGCTCTTCCAGAGGCCTGGATTCTGTTCCCAAGACCCATGTTGCGCCTCACACAGCCTCCTGTAACTCCACCCTAAGAGGACTTGACCTATGACTCTCTTCTGACTTCTAATGTACTCTTCTGACTGTGTGTGTGTGTGTGTGTGTGTGTGTGTGTGTGTGTGTATGTGTGTGTGTGTGCAGTAAGTTTTAGACTTGGAGAGATGGCTCTCTGGTTATGAGCACTCGTTGCTCTTTCAGAGGACCTGGCTTCACTGTCCAGTTCCCACCCACATGACAGTTCACAATCATGTGCAACTCTAGTTTCAGGGACTCCAACTCTTTCTTCTGGCTTCAGTGGGCACCAAGCACACGAGTGGTACACAGATATACAGATCGATGAACCAGTCATACATAGAAAATAGTGTGATTTTTTTTCATTTAAAATATATTTTAAAAAGCATTTGTGTGTGTGTATGTGTGTGTGTTCCAGGTGTACATGGAGACCCAATGTTGGTGTTTGGACTCCTACCTTATTTATAGAGGTGCAGCCTCTCAGTCAACGCCAGAGCTCACCGGTCTGGCTACGCTAACTAGCCAGCTTGCTGGGGATCCTTGGACTCACCTCCTCAAGCTGGATTTATGGATAGGCAACCATGCCCACTCGGGATTTTATGTGGATTTCTAGGGAAACTCAACTTTGTGGGCCAAGTGCTTTGTAACCTGAGGCATCTCCTCAGCCTCTAGTCTTTGCTTTAGAAACAGCATTACTTTTATCAAGCTTTTCTTTTCTTTTTAAATGTTATGCTCACGTATGCTACGCATTCACAATCTTGTCCTCAAACCCTATCCTCTGTTCAAAGGGTAGTGAGCCATTGGACATGGATGCTAGGAATTCAGGTCCTCTGGAAGAGTAGCGAACACTCTTTGCCACTGAGCCACCTCTCCAGCCCTTAATCTTTAAATTTAAACTTTATTTTTAACTGCGCATGCCCAGTTAACTGTGTCTGGGTTTGTGCATGTGAATGCAGTACCCATGGAGGCCAGAAGAGGGCAGACTCCCCCCGAGCTGGAGTTATAGGTGGTGGTTCTCCATTCCACATCGTTCGCTTTGCTCCAACTAGTAGCTTTAGGTCTTTCACGGGATGATTTTATGCAGCTAATAAGACCCAGCAGCCACAATGATTTACCCGAAGGACCCCAAAGGACTTCACAGAGACTTGTACGTCCATCTCTGTTCATAATAACCAAGTTAAGGAACCCCCCTCACTATCTGGCAGCAGGCAACTATGCGTAGACAATGCCCACAACCACCTGTAACTCCAGCATCATGGGAGTCTGCCCTCTTTTGGCCTCCATGGGTACTGCATTCAAATGCATGAACCCGGACACCTAAGTGTATGTACAGTTAATAACAAAGTCTTAATAGATTAAGGAATGGAGAGATAGGTCAGTGGCAAAGAGGGTTTACTATTCTTCCAGACGATCTGAGATCAGCTCTAGGCATCCATGTCCAGTGAAACTTCAGCCTCAAGTGATCCAATGCTCTTCTCTGGCTTCTGTGTCCCCGCCCCACCCCAAACGTATACGAACATAGACACACACATATAAACAGACTGTTTTTTTTTTTTTAAACGGAAGTAGAATGAGGTTTTATTGTTTGGAGGGAAATGGGTAGAGAGAATCCTATTAGCTGAATTAAACCAGACCCAGAAAGAGCCATTCTGGTCTTGCAGTCTCCACACATGCTCTATAGAAACTGAGGGAACATTGTGATCCCAGCGCAGCTTTCCTGTCTCCCTTGCCTGGCCACCAGGGTAACGTCGGATTGCCACCGGTGAACCCAGCTCTGGGCCAGCTGCCCACTTTCTCTCTCAGCTCCATTTGTTCTTCCTAGACTTCCATCCAGGCTCAGAGCCCAGCGTTTGCCCCGCGCTGGCTTGCTTAGCTGATTATTTCTTGCTGGTACATTGGCTGGCACGTTGGATGCCGTCCATCACTCTGTAAGGAGAGGACAGAGACTCCCAGCTGATGCCACTGCGTTTGGTGACACCTCTGAAATCCTGACAGATGGTCTGCATTAGGAGTGGGTTGGAGAGAGGGCTCATCAGTTAGGCTCACTTGCTTCTCCAGAGGACATGAGTTTGGTTCCCAACACCCACAATGGGCAGCTCATAACTCCCTGTAAATCCTGCTCTAGGGGATGTGATACACCTTTCTGGCCTCTACTGGCATCCATACTCACATTCACATACCATTCCCAGTCTCACCCCAATTTATGTATTCACATTCCACTCACCCTTGCCCTCCACCAATACACACAGGTAACACATAAATCAAAATTTTATGAAATCTTTTTTTTTAAAAAAAGCTTGGCTGTGGAGAGAAGACCCTCATGGATTGTTTCCCTCACCTCAAGTCTGGATTCTGGAAGAAGTTTCTAAATATTAGTTCGAGGAGGTCCCCGCAAAGCTACCTGTCTAAGTGTTTTCATTTCACAAACAAACCCCAAAGCACACTGAGATTGACGGACTTGCCAAGGCCTCGTCTCTAATTAGCAGCAGCAGGGAGAATGTAATCAGGGCTCTTTGCACGGAGCCATAGCCTTCTGGTCTGGTTTTCTTCTCTTGGAAGAAAGGCTATGCCAGAAACCCACCAAGTTGGCCAGTGCTCCGTGGCATACAGTTGATTCTAGGCTCCACACAGCCCTCCACCCTCCCTGAATATCAGTATGGCTAGCTTTTCCCCATTCTGCCAATGGACTACAGTTCCAGCCACACAAACGTGTGTGTGTGTGTGTGTGTGTGTGTGTGTGTGTGTGTGTGTGTAAAGATGTTTGCATGTGTGTTTGCAGATGCTTATGGAAACCAAAGGACACCTTTGGGTGTCATTCCTCAGATTCAGTCCACCATGTTATTTTTCTTGAAGATTTTTTTTTTTATTTATATGTATGTGTGAGTGGCGTGTGTGTGTGTGTGTGTGTGTGTGTGTGTGTGTGTTTTCTGGTGATAGCAGAAGCCAAAAGAGGGCATTGGATCCTTTAGAGCTAGTGATTGTGACCCATCGTATATGGGTGCTGGGAACCAAAACTCTACTCTTCTATAAAAGCAGTGTGCACTCTTACCCACTGAGCCATCTCTCCAGCCCTTCCTTCTACTTCTTTTTTGTTTTAAGACTGAATATCTTATTGTTCTGCAACTCACTAGAAAAGAAAGCCTAGACCAGTTGGCTAGTAATCCCCAGGGATCTTCCTGCCTCTACCTCTCCATCTCTGGGATTATAAGCATGTGACACCATGCCTTTTAAAAAAGGGGGGGGGTTCCTAAGGCTAGCGCTAGGGTCATGCTTGAGGAGCAGCAAGCATTTTACCAACTGAGCTTTCTCCCCAGCCATATATATATATATATATATATATATATATATATATATATATATATATATNATATATATATATATATATATATATATATATATATATATATATATATATATCCTAAGCTGGCATTATGCCCAAGAGTCTCCTGCCTACATCTCCTGAACGCTAGGATAGTTCTGGAACGTGCCACCAAGCCTTGCTTCCTTCATCATTTCTTGATTCATTCCGGGATGTCTGGGTCACTGAGAGTCAGTCATGGAGACCAGCAGTTTTCTAAGTTCATTCCCCAGACCATCTGTCTGAGCATCCAGAGTGGAGCTAAATGATGGAGCTCTACATGCCACCCTATGAAAACTCCGTGGCTACAGCCCAGCAGTCTGTTATTGTAGCAAGTTATCCTTGGGATTCTGAAATCACCTGTATCTGAAGATCAATGACAGAGGCTTTCCCCAATAGGTCGGACTCTCCCATGGTCCACGCATGCTTCTGGTCTCTAACTGGCTGGGTACATGACCCTGACATACCAGATGCCTCTTTCAAGCATTCGGTCCTTGTCTTAGGGTTTTACTGCTGTGAACAGAGAACGTGACTAAGGCAAGTCTTACAAAGGACAATATTTATCTGGGGCTGGCTTACAGGTTCAGAGGTTCAGTCCATTATCATCAAGGTGAGAACATGGCAGCATCCAGGCAGGCCTGGTCCAGGAGGGGCTGAGAGTTCTACATCTTCATCTGAAGGCTGCTAGCAGAATTTTGATTTTCCAGGCTGCTAGGATGAGGATCTTAAAGCCCACGCCCACAATGACACACCTACTCCAACAAGGCCACACCTATCCCAACAGGCCCTCAGCTTCTAATAGTGCCATTCCCTGGGCAGAGCATATACAAACTGTCACAGTCTTCATCCTTGTTGAAAGATGTTCAAGAAAGTAAGCTTGCTTTAGATAACATTTCTGTTTTGAACCTAGGAAAAATTATGAGAGGGACTTGGCTGTGTGCATCTGATTTATACAAGGGTGACAAGAACTGTATTTCATCATGATACTGCCTGGCTTTCTTGTTTGTTTTTACCCATTTAAAAAAAAAACTTTCTATGTCATTTTGATTTGTGCCTATGTTGGTTACTTTTTTCATTACTCTGATAAGATATCTGACAGAAGCAAGGAAACAAGAGTGACTTGGCTCACAGTTTGAGGGTGCATAGTCTACCATGGTGGGAAAGCCTAGCAGTGGGAGACACTGCTCACACGGTCCCCACACTTTCTCCCTAATATCTAGCCTAGGACCTCAGCCCATGGGCTACTTTTAGAGAGCATATTCCTTCCTCCATTAGCCAAATTGAAAAGCTCTTCACAAATAGCCTCAGAGGTTGGTTTCTATGGTAATTCTTGGTCCTGTCAAGTCGAGCATCAATATTAACCACCATAGTGCATGTTGTCTCTAAGAAGTACATTGATTTTGTTTTAAAACTTATGGACTTGTGGGTTACAAGTCTAAATGGTATATGTTTATGGACAAAACTGTTAACACTGCTTGATCTGACATTCTGCTTTGTATCTTGTTTTGATATAAATTTTATTGACTTCTGAGAATGTCATACAATCAATTTTGATCATATTTATCCCCAGCTCCTCCAAGATCCACCCCTCTTCCTTACCCACCCAATTTTGTGTCTTCATGTAAAACAAAAACCAAAAACATGGAGTCAAATGTGTGCTGCCAGTATACTCTTGAGTGTGTACCCATCACTGGAATGGGTCCCTACTAGGGTTTATTTGTTTTTATGGATATGTTTGTGTGCTGTCTTAGTCAGGGTTTCTATTCCTGCACAAACATCATGATCAAGAAGCAAGTTGGGGAGCAAAGGGTTTATTCTGCTTACATTTTCCACATTGCTGTTAATCACCAACGGATGTCAGGATGGGAACTCAAGCAGGTCAGGAAGCAGGAGCTGATGCAGAGGCCATGGAGGGATGTTCTTTACTGGCTTGCTTCCCCTGGCTTGCTCAGCCT
>NC_034612.1:23744937-23754205 GCF_900095145.1 Mus pahari
GCCATGGAGGGATGTTCTTTACTGGCTTGCTTCCCCTGGCTTGCTCAGCCTGCTCTCTTACAGAACCAAGACTACCAGCCCAGAGATGGCCCCACCCACAAGGGGACCTCCACCCTTGATCACTAATTGAGAAAATGCCTTGCCTATTGATCTGGTGGAGGCATTTCCCCCAACTGAAGCTCCTTTCTCTGTGATACCTCCAGGCTGTGTCAAGTTGACACAAAACTAGCCAGTACATGTGCCCACTTGTCCATCTGTGCACCACACACATATAGGTGCCTATAGAGTCCAGAAGAGGGTGTCAAATCCCTTGGAGCTGGGAATTACAGGCAGTTATGTACTGCTCAAAGTTAGTGCCGGAAACCAACCTCAGTCCCACTGAAAGAGCAGCAAGCAATCTTAACTGCTGAGCCATTCATACCCAGCACCTCCTACTTACACATGCCTTGACTTACTTTTATTTCCCATTCATCTATCTGAGTTTGGTTTCTGTTTCTAGATGTCTGTCATCTAGGGAAGCCAGGACAGGAACTGGAGCAGAGGCCATGGAGGAGCATTGAGTACTGGCTTGCTCACAGGTTCACATTTAGCTCCCTTATACATTGCAGGCTTACCTGCCTAGGGATTAGATGTCACCGCCCACAGTGGGCCCGGCCCTCCTACCTCAATTAGCAGTCAGGAAAATGTCACAGAGATGTACCCATGGACCAATCTAATGGAGATAATTTTTTAGTTTCCTCTTCCTGAATTTCTCAAAGTTTGTGCCAAGTTGCCCTTGGAAGCTGACTAAGTTGTTTTCTCTATCATCTCTGGAGTTTGGGAAATACTCATTTCCATTTATTTATTTATTTATTTATTTATTTATTTATTTATTCAGAGAATGGGTATCATGTAGATCAGGATGTACATGGAACCACTATATAGTTGAGCATGACCTTGAACTCCTGGTCTTCCTGCTTCTGCCTCCCAAGTACTGTGGATACAAGTATGTACCACCATACTTGAGCTCCACTGTATTGGGAATGGAAGCCAAAGTGTGGTGCATTTTGGGCAAGCACTCTACAACTGAGCCACCTCTTCACCTCTTTTTTATTTCCTGACACAATGTCTCACTGGGAAGACCAGGTTAACACTTCCCCACCCCCAGCTCTCTGGGTAGACCTGGCTAGCCTCAAACATAATCTTGCCTCAGCCTCCCAGGTACCTTCTTCTATCAGTCCTGTTGCTTTATATTTGCCAACCACATTGTAAAGGGTCTGTATCTTTCAATATATCTTTAGTGTCAAGAATTCTCTATTGCTTGTCTTCTCACTAAATGAAAGTAGGTGGTGAATTGCTGTAAATTCATCCAGCTGTTTTCTCTCGCTCTTCTTGTCTTGCTCTGTGATAACAAAATCTAAGACTTGAGGCTCACATTTTTCTCTGTTCGTGATTAGAATTTATACTCTGTGACAATGGCATTGACTTTCATAACTGAGCTGATAATAATTATTAGATTGTGTAGAGGTAGGTGTTTTGTTACCAAGCTGAAATGTTTTCACTATAAGCCATCATTATGTCTCTGTATTTGTGTGTGTGTGCGTGCATGTGTTCCTATAGATCTAAAGACAACCTTGAGTATTACTTCTTGGGAATTGACCACCTTGGGTTTTTTGTTTGATTGGCTTTAGATTTATTTATTTTATGTAGATGAATGTTTTGCCTGCATGTATGTATGTGCACAATGTGTGTGCCTGGTGCCCTCAAAGGCCAACAAAGGCATTGGATCCCCTGGAGCTGGAGTTACAGATGGTTGTGATCTACTATGTGGGTGCTGAGAATAGAACCTAAGTCTCTGCAAGAACAGCAAGTGCTATTAACCACTGAATGAGCTCTCCAGGACTCCACCTTGGTGTTGGGGTCAGGATCTCTCCCTAGCCTGGAGCTCACCAAGTAGGCTAAGCTGGTTGATCAGTAAGCCCAAGGTATCTTCTCATCTCTACCTTCCCAGCCTTGGGTTTACAAATGCATACTACCATACCTGGCGTTTTATATGGGTTATGGGAATTTAACTCGGGTCCTTATGCTTGCATGACAAGCACTTTAATGATTGTTCTGGTTAATTCTAATTTTCAACTTCCGTGACCTAAAATCACCCAGATAGAGAGCCTCCACCAAGGAATTATCAAGATGAGGTTGTTGTCTAGATCTGGCATATCTATGGAGGACTGTCTTCATTGTTAATTGAAGTAGGGAGCTCACCACTGTGGGTAGCACCATTCCCTTAGCTGGGGCTCTTGAATAGTATTGGGGAAGAGAAAGCTTGTTGGGAACAAGAAAAATTAAGCAGGAGTATTATGTGTTCTTCTTTCTCTGCTCTTGATTGTGGATTTGATGCTTTGAGTCCCTAGCCTGTCTTTAAGGATGAATTATAACCTGAAATTGTAAGCTGAGAAAACCCCAGTCCTAAGTTGTTTTAGACCAAGACGGTTTTTTTAAAATATATGCATATATATATATATATATATATATATATATATATATTTATTACATGTAAGTACACTGTAGCTGTCTTCAGACACTCCAGAAGAGGGCGTCAGATCTCTGTTACAGATGGTCGTGAGCCACCATGTGGTTGCTGGGATTTGAACTCTGCACCTTTGGAAGAGCAGTCGGGTGCTCTAACCCGCTGAGCCATCTCACCAGCCCTAGACCAAGACGTTTTACCACATCAACATAAGTGAAACTAGAACACTGCCTGAGCCCCTCTCCAGCCTTCATTTGATTCTTCCTTCAGAAGAATGTTAGCTGTTTTCCCAAGAAGGATATTTTCCCAACTTCTGCTTATCTACAGGAATAGAAACGTGGGCTGCCGCAATGTCTCCGGCTGGCAGAGACAAGGACAACGCGTACACCAGGTTGGAGTGAAGCGGCTTCCCGCACCGCTGCACCTTCCTTTATTCTCTCTACAGCAGCTCTCCTGCTTCAGCTCTATTCCCTATTCCGTTTATTATGGGGGAATCGCCCAATTTATCCTCCTCCACCCTCTGCACTCGTCTCTCATCACTCTTCATCATCCAATCAGCATTCAGCACACTCTGTACACGAGCCATGCACGCAGACAGGGCGCGCATTGATAGGCCAGTGACTCAATATCATGCTGTATGACGCCATCTATGCGTCAGGCGGGCAGCGTGTGATCACTCAGGTGCGCATAATCAGGTTTTTGGTAAACAAGCAGGGAATCACGGGGCTTGGCAATGAGCCAGGGTGCCGTTTTGGCTGCCACTTCCCACACTGGACCAGGTTTATTTCAATTTATTTCGTCTCCTTCAAAAATTGATTTCATTTTCAAAATCTGTAGCAAGTTCCTCGAAGAGAGGTCAAGCCCCTTCACACCCTCAGGAAAGAATTCTCCAGTTGAAAATGAAAAGCACAGTACCTTCCTTTACAACGTGGATGCTCTGGGTTCTCTCTCCACAGGCCCAGATAGCGTCCTCCTGCTGTGTGGCTCTCCTGGCACAATCACAATGGATTAAAGTCATCCTGTTGTGCCCTGTAAGATGGCACAGTGGGTAAAGGGGCTTACTACCAAGCCTGATCACTGAGTTCAATCCCCCGATCCCACATGGTGGAAGAACCAAATCCTACCAGGTTATCTTCTGATCTCTCTCTCTCTCTCTCTCTCTCTCTCTCTCTCCCCACACTCACACACAAACACACACCATAAATGTAATACAATTTTTAAATAAAAACCCATTCTTATATGTAATTAATATATGCACATCAAATGCTTTTAAAAATCCCTGGGAAAAATTTACACTGGACCTTAGGGATTCTAATTTACCAAAGAGACCCGTTTAAGCAAATTTGTCAAGAATCACACCACCCTCCCCCTTTAAATGAGAGGAACTTCTGTTTGCCCAGGATAATTTGAGCTAAGCCCCCAGCATGTCATCAGGTTTCCAGGGACCTCAGGAAAAGCCTTCAGCCCTGAATTTCAGAGCTGTGTAGACATATTTATTCATCCATTTCACCTCTGCTCTGACTCGATTCCCACCCAGCTCCCCCATGGCCTGACAGTGAAGACTTACTTCACTCTTGACTTCCCAGACACCATGTCATCTTCTGGCTGTTTCTTCTGGCTATGTTCATTCCAGAGCTGGTTTGTTAGTAACCATTTGCCATCTTAGCCAGTCTTAAAATGCAGTGTCTACAGTCTAAGTGATAGGAGGAATTTGGCCTGTATTCAAAGATCTCAATTTTATCTTGAAACACAGGTGTGTTTGCACAGTCACACAAACACACTGAAGCACACACTGTCATGAGACACTCACAAGTACCGTACACTCTTCTCTACACTGCGCGTGTACACACACTCTTTTTTAAAAAATACTCATGTTCAGTTTTACGTATGCGTTTGTGTGCAGAGGCCGGGATAAGGCATTGGGTCCTCTGCAGCTGGAGTTGAAGTGGTTGTGAGTCACCTTATGTAGGTGATGGAAACTAAACTCTGGTCCTCTGTGTGAACAGTATGAGTTCTTAACCACTGAGCCATCTCCCAGTCCCATACAGACATTTTCTCCCACAACCCTTTGCCTATATTTTTTTTTCTTTAGCTTGGAAGAGGAGTTGTGCAACTGAAGGTTTTTGTTTATCGTTTGTTTGTTTTTTTGTTTTTTAAAAAATCCTCTCAGTTCCAGGCAAGTTAATCAAATCTAGTACCAAATGCAAAGAATTTTCCTAGGAGACCTCGTGCCTTGCAATCTGTGGTGTAGGATTTCGTGCTGCCATCTTTGTATGTATGTGTCTATGTGTCTGTGCATGTGTCCACACACATGCAGAGATTACAAGCATGGAAACTGGAGGTCAACAGTGGGTATTTCCCTTAATCACTCTCTATTTAATTTTAATATTATACATATGTGTGTGTGTGAGTGTGTGTGTGTGTATGAAGAGAGAGAGAGAGAGAGAGAGAGAGAGAGAGAGAGTGTTATCCCCACATTGTCCAGAAACGGGTGCCCTAACCCTTGGAGCTGGGTGTGGGTGCTGGGGACTAAATTTGGGTCATCTGGAACAGCACCCAGTGCTCTGCACTGCTGAGACAATCTCTCCTGCTTCTCCACCCTAGCTTTTGAGGCAGGTCCTCTCGCTTTTTACATGGGTGCTGGAGATCCAAACTTGAGTTTCTCATGCTTACACGCCAGCGTTTTGCCAACTGGACCATCTCCCCAGTTGTCTTGTTGCTCATTTTCATGTCTTATTTTACTACTATCTACAAAGCAGATTGAAATGGAACCGGGAGGTCTTGCTATTCTGTGTGTGTGTGTGTGTGCGCGCGTGTGTGTGTTTTAATCTGTTTTCTTTCATAGATGGTGTTGTCCCTCTGTAATGGGTCGGTTCCTCTGACTTTGTTTTTGGGTGTGGGGTTCCATGTGTTTGTCTCACCTGGGAGTGAGTGTTCCATTAGATATGGTGCTCTGCACCATCACTTTCATCACCAATAGAAAAGCAACTAAGAGCACTTTTGTTCTGCAGCATCTTGGTGGTCCCCGAGGAAGCACTGCTATTGCTCTTGCTATCGGTCAGACACAGGTTGGAGGCGATGCTTTCGCTCCTACAAAGGCTGATTGAC
Organism: Mus pahari; assembly: GCF_900095145.1. Classification (NCBI taxonomy): domain Eukaryota; kingdom Metazoa; phylum Chordata; class Mammalia; order Rodentia; family Muridae; genus Mus; species Mus pahari. Next base: position 23,750,552 of record NC_034612.1, read on the forward strand.
CTGGTGTCTGTCTCCCGTGACTATTCATTGCTCACTTACTGTTGCAAGGATTCAGGTGAAGTTCCAACGGCCTCCCTGCCCTCTCCTTCCAGGAGGGAATATAAAGACTCTGAGAACCCAATTTTGATGGATGGTCAGTAGGCACAGATGAGCTCATGGCCACAGCAGCTGCTCAGCGTGGAGGAATACGTTCTATAATACTTACAAACCAGGAAAACAAGCCTAAAGACCACAAAGATAGTTGTTGTCAAGTCCGAGGAAACAACACCTCTTCCTATGGATAGACAGGAACAAATTAGAGCCAGCCACAGGGGCATATTTGACAGTCTTATCTGAATATCGACACCACACCCATCAAGTCCCCTAGGACCAATCTGGCTCCTGACAGCCTATCGGAGCAGCTGAGGGTGAACATCTCTGTTACATAAATTCCAGCCAGCTCCACTTGCAACTCCGGATGGTTGCAAGATGTGCTTCATTCTGCTGCTATGACAAATGCCACAACTTAAGAGAGAAAAGCATTTATGTCTGTGTGCAGTGGTTCTCAACCTGTGGGTCATGACCCCCTCCCAGGGCTCACAGATATCTGATATATTAGGTATTTACATTATGTTTCCTAACAGTAGCAAAATTACAGTTGTGAAGTAGCGATGAAAAACTTCTCTCGTCAGAGGTCACTGAAACCCGAGGAACTATATTAAAGGGTCACAGTGTTAGGAAGATTGAGAACCACTGGCCTACAGGTTATAGTCCTTCTTTGAGGAAAGTCAGGGCAGGAACTCAAGCAGAAAGTCGAAGTAGAAACCCCTGCTTGCTGGCTTGCTCTCTGACTCAGGATTAGCAAGCTTTCTTATACAGCCCAGTACCACCTGTCTATGGGTGGCTTCTGACCACAGTGGTCCAGGCACTCCTATAGCAATTTACAAACAAGACAGTCAGTCTCCCACAGGCATGTCCATGAGCCTCAGTTGAGATTTGGTTCTCGGGTGACTTCTAGACTCCAGATATCAGTTAATGTTAATGAGAACAGAGGCTGTAGATAGTTCTGGTGAAGTTAATTGCCAAGTGATAGCCTCACAAAGCAAGGACAGTTCTTGGATTGAATGGGTGAATGAATGAATGGTTTTCAGAAAGAAAAAAAAAGATGAAGCTATATACAGTAAATGCATAGAGTTGTAGAAGCTAAGCTATACGATATCAGGTTAAATGAGAAATAAAACATAGGCTTGCTGTCTTAGTCAGGGTTTCTATTCCTGTACAAACATCATGACCAAGAAGCAAGTTGGGATGAAAGGGTTTATTCGGCTTACATTTCCATACTGCTGTTGATCACCAAAGGATACAGGACTGGAACTCAAGCAGGTCAGAAAGCAGGAGCTGATGCAGAAGCCATTGGAGGGATGTTCTTTACTGGCTTGCTTAGCTTGCTCTCTTATAGAACCCAAGACTACCAGCCCAGGGATGGTCCCACCCACAAGGGGCCTTTCCCCCTTGATCACTAATTGAGAACATATTTTACAGCTGGATCTCATGGAGGCAATTCCTCAACTAAAGCTCCTTTCTCTGTGATAACTCCAGCTGTGTCAAGTTGACACAAGACTAGCCAGTCCACTTGCATATAACTCGGACATCAAGGCTTCAGTGAGTGAGATGCACCCCCTAGCAGTCGGAGCAAGGAGGAAGGTAGGACACCCAGCCTTCACTTGGCGCTCGTGAGATGTGCAAAACTACATTACAAGGGACAACTTTGCCTGCTCTGAGCCTTGGGAAGCATTCATTATCTGGTTCTTCACCTACAGGGGATCCTGCAGTGTCTTAAGCAATACCTCCTGGAGGAGATTGTGTATGCTGTGTGTGTCTCCTCCGCAGCTGAAGGTTGAGTGCAGAATGTTGCCGTGTAGCTTGGTAATTAATAATCCGTGAATTGTAGTTCTGTTCGCTTCAGTATTTGTAAAGATAATTACTTAATCAAGAATTCATTGTTGCCAATGTGTTAAGTTTGACTCCCGGGGGTTCTCTAGGGAAAGCTTTTGAAGTATAAATACCTATAAAATGCAAATATATTTTTGTTTTAAAATAAAGATTAATTATGATAATTATTATAGAAGCCTTTTACTAAACAAATGAGCTTTATGATTAGAAAGATAAACAAGAACACACAATTAATTAGTTGGTGGGTGCTCCAGTTTGGCCCAACCAGTGCTAGGCAACTGGCAGTTTCTCCCACTCAGCTAGCCAATTGCTGCTTTAGGACAGGGTTCCAATGAGAGGGTGGCAAATCCTGGGCACCCGATGTCCCTTAACAATTATTGTCCCAACAATCTAAGCTATGGAAGTTTTATTTTAAGTTGGGATTGTCTCTGGTCTTTTTAATTTCAGTATCTTGCTTAACATTGAGTTAATTGTGGTTCTCTCTCTCTCTTTCTCATTCACACACACACACACACACACACACAAACAACAACAACAACTTTGGTAGGTTAAATGATGAAAGCTATATACCCCTGATCTATATTTATTTTTCTTATCTTTTTTGTTTCCTTCCTTTCTTCCTTTTGTCACATGTGTACCACAGTTGGGCTATGGAGGTCAGAGGGACAACCCAAGGGGGTTGGTTCTCGTCTTCCACTTTGGGGATCTTGAGTTTCAAACTCGGATTATCAGGCTCGGTGGCCATCTTTACCCATTGAGCCATTTAACCAGTCCCGCAGTCTATTTTCCTTATATTTTCTCTTTTTCCTATGTACATTACGTGTGTGTGTGTGTGTGTGTGTGTGTGTGTGTGTTTGTGTGAGCGTACGCGCGCATGTGCGCGCTCTATAGGTGTTCATGTATATGTGCATGTGCGTGTGTGCTATGTAGTTGTTCATGTATCTGTGTTATGTATTTGTGTACATGGGCCTGTGTGTTACATGTTAACACTGGGAGATTCAAGGCACATAGAACAGAGATCTATTGTGATCACTTTGGTCTCACTAAGCCTAGAGCTCACTGGTTCAGCTTGGCTGACCAGCAAATGAACTCCAAAGATCTGACTGTTTCTTTCCCCCAAAAGCTGCATGGACTACCAGGCCGGGCTTTCAATGGTTCTGGGACCCTGAACTCTGGTCCTCATGCTTGAGTGGCTGTCACTCCAGGGGAAATACCCACTGAGCTATTTCCCCTCTAAGTTTGTCTTGAAGCATGACTTGTCGGTACCCCAAGGGCCTACTAGTCAACACTGAATGCACAAATTCTCAAAGTCAATGTCATACAGGAAGCACAGAAATCTTATTTTAACAATCTCTCCAGTGAGCTCCTGGGGACACTGTGTTCGAAGTTGAGCGCTGCTTAGTTCCATATTTGCATCCTTCAAGCTGTCAGTCTCACCTGTGACTGACATGTGCACCTGAGCTGTAGCCAGAAAAGCTAACAGTACTCTTTAGTGTAATGTAATTGTATTACATTTAACTTATTTGTCTGCAACTTTATTATTATGTTACTACAGATTGAACCTAGGGAATTTTGAATGCTAGGCAATTTCTGTACCAGTGGGCTATACTCCTATCCACTCACTGGGGGATTCTAGGCAGGAGCTCTACCACTGAGCCACACCCCAGCCCTTCACTGGGAGATTCTAGGCAGGTGCTTTATCACTGAGCCACACCCCAGCCC
>NC_034612.1:23754655-23770991 GCF_900095145.1 Mus pahari
TCTCAAAGAATAAAACAACAATGAAGTTGGACATATTTTATATATATATATATATATATATATATATATATATATATATATATATATATATATATAACTTTATGAGTTTGGAGGTAAGTACACTCTTGTTAAATCAACATCACAGACAATGCTATGAGCATCTCTATCGTCTCTGAAAGTGTCTACCGCCTTCTTTATTAGTATTATGATTGTTATTTATCTTATGCTAAAATATCTTGCTCAGTTTACTTGTGGACTCGGTGTATTTGGTGCCAGGGACTGCAAATGTGTAAATGTAAGTTGTAGTGTTCTCAACTATAGGCAATCTGTCGTGACTGTATGTGGTTAGCTGCTACTGTATCAAGTAACATAGAACTAAGTAATAATGCAGGGGCACTATCACAGATCACTCTTGTAGTAGTCACTGTAACGAGAGCAAACACTTACATAAGACGGAAATCTTAGAGTTTTGAAACTTAGATGTACTAGACACCATTTTCCATTTTAAAAAATATTCCATGATATTTCTTGAAGATAGTGAGTTGGTCAGTCTAATTAGCTAGGTCTTTCAAGCATAAGGGATTGAGTATTAGGTATTGGTTAGGTCAGTGTTGAAAGAATAGAAAGTAAATGCTGCTGAAACCCAGATTAATATCATAGAAGAAGTAGGACCCAACTATCCTTGGGTCTGGAAAATTGGAGGGATGCTGGGTGAATGTGAACAGAGTCGCCATTGAGTGTTCATGGCACTTGCTCAGTTTACTTGGGGACTCTGTGTATTTGGTGCCGGGGATGGCAAATTTACAAGCCCTGTAGATCAAGAAAAAGCTGGAAGCCTGTGATAGTTAGCTTTAATTCTTAAAACAATGTAGAACCATGAACAATCTCAATGAGGGATTATATATATTGGTTTGGTCACTGAGCATGTCTGTAGTAGACTGTCTTAACCGATTTAGAAAGGCCCAGCCTACTGTGGGAGGCTTCACTCCCTAGGCAGGGGATCTGGATCAGTATAAAAGTAGAGCAATGAAGCTGAGTGCAAGCAAGCAAGCAAACAAGTATATGTTCATTTCTCTCCGTTTCTGACTTTGGATGTGATATAACTAGCTATGTTCTCACCATAACTTACCTTCTACAATGAACTGCTACTGGGAATTGTGAGCTAACACAAACCCTTTTCTCCTTAAGTTGCTTTTTGGCAGAGCATATTAGCATTGCAATATGTGAAACTAGAGCAGAACCCTTTAACTCTTGAGAAATATAGACCCCAGGGGAAGACGGGAAGTAAGTTCTGTGAACTGCTCATGTCAAGATTCTCACCAATGGCTTTTTTTGGTGGAATCTAGTTTTATGACATATGCGATGGGTATTATTGTCAGTTTGACAGATCACTGAAGATACAAGCTTCTGGACATACCTGATGGATTATCTAGATTAGATTAACTCAGTCGGGAAGATCCATCTTGAATATGTGAGACATCATGCCATGGGCTAGGGACTTAGACTGAAAGAAAGAAGAAAATGTGAACTCCCGCATTCATCTTCCTGTGTTCCCTGGCAGCGGAGACACTGTGATGAGACACCTCAGTCTCTTCCCATGCCTTCCCCCCTATGATGGTTTATATCCCCTTAAGCTAAGAGCCTAAATAAGCCCTTCTTCCTTTTAGTTGCCTTTGCCAAGTAGTTTTTCACAATACTTGAGATAGATAAACATACAGGATATATCTCTGTATTTTGCCTAAAGTCATAAGGCAAAATGGTTTGTAAAGCATCCTTTGGTGACTCCCTACCCTTGCACCACAGTGCTAGGTGTAGAAGGGTGAATTTGGAGCTGAGGGAAAAGAGACCCAACAACTCCATGCACTTCTCTTGGTGTCCCATCCTTGTTAAGTGAACGGGCAATGTCATCTCTCTCCGAGCTTAATAGCACACATCAGTTGATATCTCCAACAGTAGCTTCAGTGTGTACAACCTAATTTCAGTCTATGGGAAACTGTCCTAGCTATGTCTTAGAATGTGTACAGAGCTCCGTGTGCTTGAGGAAACTACTAACCCCTTTCTGAGGACTTCATCTCACATTGCTAGTTGGTATGAGACCTGAAGAGCTGGTCACATTTTCTTATGTAGGAGAATTTGGAGACCGAAGTAGATGGATGTTTGGCCACCATCCTCCAGACTCATTCGCTGTGGAAGTTTGCTCTGTTGCTATGTATTGTAATGCTAAGTGTGGGCCCCCAAGGGCTGGTTGGACCAGACACAGTCCCTATGTAAACACAATTGATGTTTCTGACCTTGCCCCCCATGTTATTTCTGATTGGTGGGTAAAAATGACTACAGCCTATAGCTGGGCAGAATTGGGCTTAGTGTTCCCAGCCTTGGGGGTTGGTTAGAGGAGAACAAGATGGGAGAGAAGAAGGTGGAGAGAGGAGAAAGACACCATGGGTTAGGAGTTCAAGAAAGCAAGACCCTGAGGGCTAGCCAATTGGAGTTAAGAGCAGCCCAGATGAAACACAGTAAGTAATAACTTGGGGTTATCGATAGGAAATGGATTTAAATAGCATAGAGGGTAGATATCTGCCCAGCCTTAGTGCTGATAAAGACTTACTATAAATATAAAGGTTACATGTGTCTTTTATCTGGGAATTGAATGATCAAAGGCAGGGTAGAAGCCTCATTGAGATTAAATATTTCTACAACTTACTCCCTTGCTAATTCCACATAGGGACAAAAATAGGATAAAAAGCTACCATTCTAGGTTGCTTTCCGTTGCTGTGATAAAATGTCCTTAAAGCAATGGGAGGAATAAAGGGATTGCCTCGTCCATGGCCTGCCTCCAGGGACAGACCTGACTGAGGTAGCACGGGAATGACGGAAAAACAAGCGGCAAGCACAGACAGACACACAGACAGTAAAGTTGGGAGTCAAGTGGTCTAGGCTCTCTGTCGGAAAAAGCACAGAGCCCGAAGCTCCGAGTGTCTATTAGGGAGAGTTGGGCGGGAGCGGGGGAGCAGGGCTCTGTGTACAGCTGAACAAGGAGGCAGAGTTATTACTCACAGATAAAGAGGCAGGGTTTATGGGATACAACCAGAGCAGGGGTTCTCAGCCTTGGAATGCTGTGGCGCTTTAGTACGCTCATATTGCGATTCCCAACCATAAAATTATTTTCATTGCTACTTCATAACGTCATAGCTGTGCTACTTTTATGAATCATAGTGTAAATTTCGGATGAGCAGGATATCAGCTATGTGACCCCCTGTGAAAGGGTCATTCATCACCCCCCCCCAAGGGTCACGACCCATAGGTTGAGAACCACTTATTTAGGCTTAACTGAATCTAGATCTAGATCAAGGAAAACAGGTCTAGCTGATTTTTGTAAGGAATAAGAAATATCCAGAGGCAGGGGGAGAGAAAGCTACAGCTGACATTTATTTATTTATTTATTTATTTATTTATTTATTTATTTATTTACACATGCTATCGACATCTATGGGAGGAGCAGAGGAAGGGTTTGACATTTGCCCATGGGTCTGAGGCTTCGGAGTCCCTGACATGGCCTTGCCTGTGTCAACACACATTCACTCAGGACTCCACCCCCTACCCTTCCAGATCTTTGAGAGAGGCTGGGATGGGAACCCAGGGCAGGAGCTTGAAGTCGAAACCACAGGAGTGCTGCTCACTGGCTTGGGCTCCTCTACATCATTTAACATTTTTTTTTTAATAACCCCTAGTCCTGACTGTAGGCCAATCAGATAGGGGAGAAATCCCTCAATCAAGATCCCCACTTAAAAATCCCAACCCAACGCCGGGGTGACAGTCGTTTGTGTCAAGATGATAGTACAAACCCGCACAGTTGTATCTACAGGAGTTCTCAGGACTCCTGTGCACAGTCTCCTAGTAAATGCCCCCTTTGCACTCACAGGTCAATGTTTTCCCTATTTATGTGTAGATGACTCTAAGCTTTATATTTCAGGAACTGACTGGGCAAAATGTGCCCATTACCTCTATCCACAACCCATATGAGGGGGAAAAAATCTAAGATACTCTCAAATTTCCCTTTTATTCAGCACTCGAAAATCAGGATATTTAGAAATGTATCCCTCAGTGACAGTTTCAATGAACTCAGAGAATTTGAGATTGTCACTTGATTTCAAAGTCCTCTCAAACAGGACAAACTCTGAGAGCACACACAGGTTGATAATGCGAGAGAGCCTAGCTAATGAATTTATTAAACTATAAAGGGATGCGTCTGCCTTCCCTGAAAGAAACCATAAAATCAGCACAGAGCATAATGTATTAGGAAATTGATTTGAGAGGTTACCTCAAGATGGATTCTTGCATCTTGTACAAATGATGATACACTGTTTTTTTCCCGTTGCATTTCTGGCTGAGCTAACAATTTCAGAGTTGCGCGCCTCCCCTAAGCAATCCAGAGGAAATTCCCTTTCTCCAACAATCGCAGCCTCCTTTTCATACAGTCACCTCCTCATGAGGGGTTTTGAGCAGCATAGGGTCAATTATTTTTGTCTGGGCCTGCTGATTGGAGCTGGTTGTTCTTCTCTGGAAGCCAAGAGGTATGGTTCTCAACACATCTATTCCCCCAGGTTCAGAGGTCTCTAAGGCTCTTCAGGTCTACTTTGCATGCTCATTTGGAATTTCTGAAGGTTCTCTCCCTTGTGTTTGTGTTGTATCTGAGCCTCTGTGGGGAGGTCAGAGGTCAACATCAAATCTATTCCTCAATTGTTCCCCTCATTTATTATTTTCTCAGACAGGCTCTACCACTGACCTTGAAACTAATAGACGAGGCTGGTTGGCTTGTGAGCTTCAAGGGTCTACCTTTCTCTGCTCTCTCTACCTTGCCAGTTACCACCAGACACCTCCAGCCCTGCCTTTTTAACATGGCAACTTAGCTTTATCAACTTGACACTCTAGAGTTCTCTGAGATGAGAGTCTCAAATGGCCATTTTAGAGTGGCCTGTAGACCTGCCTGCGAAGAATGATCTTGATTGTTAATTTTGTAGGAGGCTCCAGCCCACTGTGGGTGGCACCATTCCCTGGGCAGGTGGTGCTGGGCTGTATAAGAAAGAGTTCAGCCTGAACTTGCAAGCAAGAGGGTGAGCCAAAAAACGGTGGGTTTTTTTTTTTTCATGGTTCCCACTAAACTTCTTGGACTGTGGTTAATTTCTTGGTCAGAGATAGCACTGTGTGGAAGAGCAAGCAAGCATGACTTCAGCATCCTGCCTTGAGTTTCTTCCCTGATTTCCCTCAGTGATGGACTGTGACCTCAACATGGAAGCCAAATAGTGTGTTTCTTCTCCAAGTTGTTTTTTTTTGGTCAGTGTTTAATCACAGCAATAAAAGTAAAACCAGAAGGCTGAATTCTAAGGGTTCATCCTGGTCCTCTCGCTTGCATGACAGGTACAGTATTCTCTGAGCCATCTCCCCATCTTCTATTGGAGTTCTTCACATGCAGTCTCCCCTCCCCCATTATGAGTCTTTGCCTTAGGCATAGACAAAGTTCTACCTTCTCCCTCTCCATTCATTGGTTGAACTCACTTCAGGGACATGGTGTACCTACTTAGTCTTGCTTCACATGGTAACAGGAATCTGGGTGTCTCTGGCTGTTGCTTGAGCCTTAGAGTCATTGAGAAGGTCGGTGATGAAAGCCCATATAGATTTCATGGAATCTCCCAAGAGGGCAAGAGATGCTGTCATTCAAGAGGGCAGCCACAGTTGTGTCTTCCTCCATCCTCACAGATTTGGAGCTTCTAGATATTTCTACCAGAACCTGAACCATACTTTGGAATGACTGGAAAAATTTTTTTCTTCTTCATTTTCTCTGATCTTACCACCAAAGAGGTGTTGTGAGGGGATGCTGGCCAGATGTGACTTAACATCTGGATCTAGTATCTATTATTCTGATTCTGCTGTCCCTTTGTCTGAAACATTAACATGGGTTTGTGTTTTCTGGGCCGTCACGGAGGATCTAATATTGTTCCTTCCATGCTCTGCATCTCTGTATGTCTCTGTTTGCACATGTTCACGTATTTGCAGGTGCATATGTGTGCTTGTACATATTCACATGTGTACTCATGAAGGTAGAAGCCAGAGGATAACCTAAGCTGCTTGCCTCAAGTACTTACCACCTTGTTTTTTGAGCCAAGGTCTCTCACTGGGACCTGGAACTTGATAATTTGATTAGGCTAGATGGACGCAGTAAGACCCAGCCCCTGAGGCCTGACTCTGCCTTTCCAATACTGAGATTGCAACCATTTATCACACTGTTTAAGTCCATTTTGTTTTGTTTTCTTGGAAAACACAGGTTCTAGGTAGTAGGGGTGATATTAGATCCTCATGCTTGCATGATGTTCTAGCTTTCTTTCTGTTGCTATGATAACAGACAAACAAACTTTGACCAAAAACAACTTGGGGGGGGGAGTTTATTTCCAAGCTACAGTTCATCACTGAAGGCAGTCAAGGCAGGAACTCGAGAACTGGAAGAGAAACCATGGATTACTTTCTTGCTTGTCCTTAGGCTCACACTTAGCAAGCTTTCTTACACAGCCTAGCAGCCCAGGGAATGTAGCTGCCCACAGTGGAACAGGTCCTTCTATATCAGTTAACAATCTAGATAGTTCCCTGCAGACATGACCACAGGCCAATATGACTCTAGGATGTTAAACTGACAGTTCACGCTAGCTAGGATACACAACAGCATGTTACCAAGGTCATCTCTGCGTGCACACACACACACATACATACACACACACAATTCTAAACACTCTCTCCGCAGAGTGAAACATTCATATAAATTATGTTTGAAGACTGGTGAGTTCTTTCATCAGCATGAATGGTCAAACAAAGCCAACCCATGTGCTCCTTTTTGACGTGTGGCCAGGACATGGGGCTGCTGTCTTTGTCTCTAGAATTCACATCAAACATCTGTATTGGGAATCAGGGCAAGCATGAAATCTCAATCTTGTGGTCATGGCGCCATCATATCTGTTTATTAGGAAGACAGATGTCATTTCTGGAACAAGCCTCGAGACCCAACAGGGCCACTTAGCAATTTGACTGCAAGTTGGTAAATGTTGAATATTTCAGCACCTGAGGTTGATCTCCCCCAAGGTAATCTAATTCGTAGAAAGAGATGCATTTAATTTTCAACAGTTGGAATTTTATTTTTTACTCTATGTACTGTAACACCGTAGCTGTGTCTCTTTAACACCCCAGTCAGGTCATTATCAGAGCTTGTTTAGCAATAAAAATCAATGAATTCAGTGTAGCAACTCATTTTATGACTCGACTGGTTGTGTTAACAATCGGTCTATTTGGGCATTTAGCTCTCAAAGATTAAAAGACCAAACATCATTGAGTGTTCACGGCCAGGGAGATTGTTTATCACTTTTAGCGACTGCTCACCTCTTTAAGCTCTTTTTCACAGAGATAACACTAGAGGCTAATCGTCATTAATAGCAGTGTTTACCTGGGTTTCAGATGGCCTTCTACTCTGGAGGGCCTGCTGTCTCAGGTCCCCACCCTTTCTCCAGGCACAGCCTGAGGCTTCAGGCTCCAAACACGTGTTCAGGACTCTTAAGTGGGAACAGAGAAAGTGAGTCCTTCGCTTTGAGTGTTCTTCATTTAAGAAGCAGTAGAAAGACAGAAAATTTTGTTCTGCAGACTACCAAGATGGTTCAGTGAGTAGAGGTGCCTGCCACCAAATCTGATGACCTGAATATGATCCCCAGACCGATGTGGTAGGAGAGAACCAATTTCCACTCCTCTGACCTCCAAATACAGTCTTTGGAACATATACTCTCTCACAAACATATGTCCTCCCCACAAACACAAAATTAAAATGTGACAAATAATAATGATAGATGATACATATTATAAAAAGAAAGTTTACCCTTCAATGATTAGGAGATGACAAAGGATTAGTTACACTGGTCCTTAGTAGCAGAAGATATTTCACAGATTGATGCTACATGCATATTTGGGGAAGGGATTAAGCTGACCGTAGTAATTATTATACAGTCACCCCTCAGTAGCTATAGATGAGGGTACCCAGATGTGTGGATGCTCATGACCACTGTGTGAAATGGTCAGTTCTGCATAGAGCCTTGGTACAGATAGGTGTGGCAGCACACATCCATCACACTCACAGATGCATAGGCAGCAGGATCATGGGTTCAAGTCTAACTTGAGCTATGAAGCAAGATTCTGTTTGACGAAAAGGAAAGGTAAGGGGATGTCTGCATCTATTCCTAAATACTTTTGATGGTCTCTAGATCAACTCTAACTCCATGTGCATGCTGTATGAATGATTAGAACTCTATTATTTGGGGGTTAGGTAGTGACAAGAAACGCTGTCTCTACAAATGTTGTTCACTATAAACAACTTATTATCTTTTTCCAAATTTTTATTCTTCCTGCTTGAGATAGTCTTTGCTATGTTTCTGTCAAAAAAAACTGGGCTTGAACTCATGACCTCCCTGCTTTATCTGCCCAAGAGCCTGGTAGACAGACAGACATGCACCACTGTTGGTTCTCTTACTATTGCTGGGACTAGATATCTTTGAGGAAGTAATTGGATGTAGTAGCATTGATTGTGGCTGATGATTTGAGAGGATCTTGCCCATCGTGGTAGGATGAATGGTTCCCAACTGTGACAACAGGACTATGAGGCTTCTCAGTCACGTCTCGGTGGGCATGGAGGCAGAAACAGGGGTACAGCATTCTATTAGCTTTCTCCTTTCCCCTTCTTATTCAGTCCTAGGTCTCAGCCCATGTGATGGTGCTCCCTCCATTCAGGATGAAACTTCCTTGCTCACTTCATCTGATTTAGAAATGCCATTAACAATGGACGCTAACCATCATAGCTACCATGCCTGGCTCTTTTGTTCTGAATGTTTCTTGGCCTGTGCTTGGTCAAATCTGTGGGCACACAAGCTTGTCTTAGTTAAGGTGTCCATTGCTGAGATGAAACACCAAACCTGAAAAGCGAGTCGAGGAGGAAATGGTTTGTTCAGCTCATGGTTTGGCGTCATTAAAGGAAGTCAGGACAGGAACCCAAACAGAGCAGGGACTTGAATCCAGGAGCTGATGCAGAAGCCAAGGAAAGGTGCTGCTTGCCGGCTTGCTCCTTATGGCTTGTTCAGCCTGCTTCCTTATAGAATCCAGGACCAACCAGCCTAGGAATGGAACCAACCGTAATGGACTGGACCCTCCCCCATCAATCAGTAATTAAGAAAATACTTTAAAGACTTGCTTACAGCCCAGTCCTATGGTGGCATTTCTCAGTTGAGGCTTCCTCCTCGCTGATGACTCTAGCTTGTGTTAAGTTGACATAAAACTAAGCAGTACACCTGCCTCTCCTCTCCAGTGAGGTGGTGTGGGTGCTGGGTGAAGCTTCCTTCTGCCCCTGCACTCATTGGGAAAACTGAACCAGGAGAGCTATCCCTTTGCCCTCATTGGCTGAAGCACTCAAGAAAACAGGTCCTGAACTTCGTTGCCTGGGCAACAGAGTGGAGCTGGCCCTGATGGCAGAGGCACAGGTGAACCAGCCCCAAGGGTATGAGAGCTGGAGAGCTGTCCCAACCCCTCAAAGTCTGTAGCACTTGGGAGAGGGGGACATGTGCCTTGACTGGGTGGCACAGTGGAGTTGGCACTAGAGGCGTGGGTGTGGATGAGCCTGCTGTGGGTATGGACGAGAGCAGGAGAGCTGACTGTGTGCTTCGTGCCAATGGGTGGCCTAGCCAGAGCAGTGCTGGAGAGCTTGCCCTGGTGGTGCAGATAAGGGAGAGCTGGTGGGCTGACCAGCTCAGCTACCACCTAGGCCCAGTACCAGGGCTCTGAGTTGGCTCGCCCCCAAATCTCTATCATGCAAACAGTTGGGTCACACGGAAGGGCTGGTCCTGCCGACCCAAAGCTGCAGGATCTCTAGGACACAGGGCAACGACAAGATAACCGGGAGGAGTCTCAGGGAGGATCCAATACTGATGGTGTCACAGAAGCCAGAGATCTCAAACCAGACCGATGACTCATTGCAATGAACATTTGCAAGTTAAGATGTGCGGACCAATGGATATACGGTGGGACACACGGTGACATACTACAGCTTCCACGATGGGATGTCTTCTATGCTTTGTTTTATGTGTGTGTGTGTGTGTGTGTGTGTGTGTGTGTGTGTGTGTGTGTGTGGTTGAGGTTGCAAGGGCAAAGGGTAAATATAAAGGGATGGGGAGATGAGCACAACTGGGTTGCATGATGTGAAGCTCATAAAGAATCAATTAAAAGTTAAAAAAAAAAAAGCTATAGGTTGGGTAGAGCTACACTGTACTGCAATTAGCACTAAGTAGGGACTCAGCTCTGAAGCGCTTGAACATTCCGTACTTGCCACACATACAGTACATAATGATAGCCAAGAGCGAAGAGAAATTCTAAGCATACCTTCTGCTCTGATCACTTCTTTTTTTTTTTTATGATGCTCTGGAAAGCAGTTTAGAGATTCTCTTTCAAGCATCCTGCTCCTACACGAGGGATCAGGCTCCCCGCTGTTCCCCCCAGCCCCTAAGCCAGCCATGAGCAGCTGCAGTGCGGTCTCCTTCACTTCCAGGTCTTGGCAGGGTTGAGGAGACCCCAGAGTTGCACTTCATGCACCTTACTCTGATAGGACATCTCAGATCACCGAGCAGAAGAGCACCAAGAGACCATCAATTAACCTAATAAAACTGATTTAAGAGCCTTTAAACTTGGGCTCGAGCTCAGTGGCTGGAAAAGATCTTTCTTCTGCCTCGAAGCCATGGAACCAAATGATCAGTTGTCCCCCACAACCTCCCATATTTGGCCATGTCTTGACAAGAATAGCTCTTCCACTGCCAAATTAACCTTCATTTGGCAGAAGGGCTTCCGCAACCTCTTCGTTCTTTCCCCAGTTCTCTTCCTCCGGCATCAGTGGCTTCAGGTTATATCATCAGGGAGGGGCTAGTTCAGGCTCAGCAGACCCTTCATACAAGCTCAGGTCCACTGTAAAAGCAGGCTTTCCTAGAGACAGAGTCTCTCTATGTGAGTGGTTCTCAACCTTCCTCACACCGAGACCCTTTCATACAGCTCCTCACGTTACGGTGACCCTCAACCATAGAATTATTTTCGCTGCTACTTCATAACTGTAATTTTGTCACTGTTACGAACTGTGATGTTAATATCTGTGTTTTCGATGGTCTTTAGGCAACCCCTGTAACAGGGCCATTCGACACCCCAAAGGTTGACTCATAGGTTGAGAATCACTCTTCCATGTTGTCTAGGGTGGTCTCGAACTCTTGTTATCCACTCGCCCCGACTTCCTGACTGCTAAGTTTAGAGGCATGTGTCTGTAACTCATCTAGGCTGAGGTTTAGTTGGTTTTGGTTTTTAGCATTTGTTTTGGTTTTATTTATGTGTATGTGAGTGTGTGTGTGTGTGCAGGTGAGTGCAGATGCCCATGGCGGCCAGAAAAGGACATAAGATCCTCTGTGACTTAGATCACAGGCATTGAGCAGCACATGTGGGGATTAACAAATAAACTTGAGCAAGAACAGTATACACTTTTTACCACTGATCCATCCCCCCAGCCCCATAGGCAGAGTTCTTTTTAAACATCTTTTACAAAAAAAAAAAAAATGGAAAATATGTACTGTAAAAAGAATTCAATGTCCTGACAAGTATGTAATCTCACAAAATTTCTTGTCTCATTCCCTTGAACAGTTTGAGCCATAGCGTCTCAGACCCTGTTCTTGATGTGTGTACATGTGCAGGCATAGACATACATGATGGACATACATGATGCTTTAGTGTATATTCAACCCATGTTGTCTCCAATGGATGCCTTTTTAATTTTTTGCTCTATTTTTCATTTATTTTGCATATGCCATTTGTGAAGGTTAGAAGACAAATTGCAGGAGTCATTCCTCACCTCCTACCATACAGGTCTTGTAGGCATTAGACTTGGTTCATCTCTTACTGTCCCTTAGGCACCATCCAATCTGGCATCTGGTGCTGACTGTGAAGGCCTGGGATGTTCTTAGGGGAGACAGCCACTGGTCTTCAGTATACACAGGAAGCCTGAAGAGTTTGGGTTCTGATGTCAGTAAAGCTGGTGGCGGCGGCAGCAGCAGCAGCAGCAGCAGCAGCAGCAACAGCAGAATCAAAGTAGATGCACTCACCAGCAAGAGGCAAAGGCAGGCAGGCAACACTGTTTTCCCTCTTTATATCTGGGTTGCTGTCAAAAGTGCCATCTGACCTTGGGGATCGTCTCCTCTCCCCATCCATCTTTCCTGAAAATTCCACCCAGAGGTTTGTGTCTCTTAGCTGATTCCAGATCCAATCAAGTTGACAATCAAGATTAACCATTACACATGGAAACCTTTTCTATAGAAAAGTATATAAAGGAGCACTGCTGGAGAATGCGTCTTAATGAGATCTGCTCATTCATTTACCACTCTGGAAATAACTGCAGAACACCTGCTACGTTAAAGTCCTTGTGTGGAAGGTGGCAAATGGCACATGAGGGAACTAAAGAGAAGAGGGAGATGGTGTCACGAACAGCCACCGTGTAAGACAAGAAACCAAGGATTCCGAAAGGCAAGGAGTGATGCCTGGCAGAACCCAGGGAGGGCCACGGTGCTTGCCTCCAGATCAGTTTTGCTACAGCTCTAGGATACCACACTTCTCTGCGGTGAGACCATGGCCATCATGTTATTCAGACGGTCTAGGATGTTGCTGGAGAAGGACTGTGCTTGACATTCTTCCTCAGTATTGAGTGTGTGGTGCTAGGTATTGGTACGAGTATGTTACAATGTACTTGTGGAGATTAGAGGGGAACTTCATGGAGTTGATCTTCTCCTCCAGTCTTTACACAGGTTCTGGAACTGAATGAACTCAGGTTACCAAGTTTATGTGGACAGCACCTTTATCTAATGAGTCGTCTTGATGATCTTTCTCCAACGACTTATCCTCCTCCTCTTCTTCCTTCCTTCCTTCCTTCCTTCCTTCCTTCCTTCCTTCCTTCCTTCCTCATCTTTTTTTCTCATCCTTTTTCTACTTCCTTGCTCCCCTCCTGGTCTTCCTCTTGCTCCTCCTCCTCCTCCTCCTCCTTCATCTTCTTTTGGACACAGACAGTCTGTTGTTGAGCCTGGAAACCACCAATTCAGCTAGACTGGTCCCAGGGACCCACCTATCGCCACCTCCCCAGTGCTAGGATTCTAGACCTGCCCCACTGAAGTAGACATTTCTGGTTGTGTCAGGTGATACAGACTCATGTGATGTTTTGCTGAGGCAAGACCCGTGAGAGAACACGTGATGCTTGGAGAGAATATAAACAGGACTCCATGGACAGTGAAGGGGCACTTGGATAGCTCAGTTGCCAGCCTGTGGTGTTATTGTGGTGGAACACACAAGAGGCAGGGTATAGTAGAAAGAAATTCACTGCAGGCATGCCCTAGAAAGGATCTCAGATCCTTCCTGTCCTTTTCTTTCCAGCCACCATGAGGTAAATGGATGACTGCAACGATGGAATGAAACTCTGAGCCAAAAATCAACCTTTCCTCTTTTTAAGTTGATCATTTCAGGGTTTTTGTTGCTGTTATTGTTGCTACAGAAATGGAACACTGACATAGTATCTTTGGAGGAGAGCCCACAGTTTGAAAGAATATTTTTTTGGGGTGGTGGTTTGAATGAGAAATATCCCCAACAGGCTGATGTGTTTGAATGCTTGGTCCCTGGTCGGTGGCACTGTTTGGGAAGATTATGGAACTCTAAGGAGGCAGAGCCTCTCTGGGGGAAAGTATGTCATAGGGTGAGCTCACTCTACTTCCGTTTCCTTCTCCCTCTGTGTCCTGGGTGTGGAGGAAGTGGGATCATATAGTTTCCTGCTCCTGACATCCATGTCCTACATTTGCTGCCATGGTGGACTCTATCCCTCTGTAACTAAACCAGAACAAATCCTTTCTTACTTAAGTGGCTTTGGTTGATTATTTTATCAGAGTCACAGAAAGGCAGCCAGTAGATCCAATACATTCAGTACAGGGTTTCAGAGTGTCTGTCTGTCTGTCTGTCTCTCTCTCTCTCTCTCTCTCTTTCTTTCTCTTTCTCTTTCTCTATCAATTTGGCTTTAATTCACAGTCAAGAACATATTTCTTATCTGTGTGCTGCCTACACACTTGGACCTGACCCAAGTGTTCCATTGGACGAAATGAACTGTGCATGGTCTCCCCTCCCCCAAAATGATAAGACTGGTTAAAAACTCCTTCTGAGAAGCTCAGCTTTCTGTAAGTCTTGTCTCCAAAACCTCCATGAATGGAGTCTGATAACTTCTAGAAGCTTCCTCCATTCAAGACAGCTTCTGCGTTCCTTTTTTATCATGGTGAATACCTATCAGGCAGGGATGTGGGAGAAGGATGTAGGAGAGGGATGTAGGAGAGGGAAGGCATTCCAACAGCAACATTTCCACTCGGTTCTGAGTTTCATCCCGGTCAAGCAATATGATTTTATGAAATCCATCTGGGCTTGATGTCTTCTTCCATAAGACATCTAATTTTAATACCCCACCCCCGACCATGAACGATGTCTGTGAGGAGCCAACAAATCAAAGGAACCAACCTCACAGTCTCCCCTTACCAATTACAAAGCTTCATTTCAAGGCGCCTCATTAGGTAATCTCCATTCCTGTTGACAGCGGGGAGAAACTGGCAGGCTTTGTGTAGCTCATGGTTAGTTTTTCCATAAAACCATCCGGCCTCTCTATGCCTTCATCCCCTTCTCATATTTTTCTCCATCTCTTTATATGCGCTAAGGGTAATTTCATTGTATCTATTCTTCATATTTCATTTATTTATTCTCTTCAGCTGTGTGCACTCCACTTGGCTTCCCTGCTGCGTTTCAAATTCCAAAGACATTATTTTTGCACTTCCAGAAATTTTGTTTATTTTTTTTTTAACTTAAGCCATTGACCCAGAATATCAGAAGAAATGTTGGCATGAAACTGGGTCTTATCTTCCAGCCTGCAACTAAGAAAATGTGTGGAGATTCTGGTCCTGGGCCAGTGAGATGGCTCCAGAAGTAAAGGCGCCTGCCAAGCCTGATGACCTGGGTCCATCCCTAGGACCCAGATGGCAGGGGGAGAGTTTGAACTCCTGCCAGTTGCCCTCTTGCCTCTATATGTACACTGTCCTGTGGGCTCACTGACCCCATGCCTCCTAACATCATGCACACAAACATGTTACATAAGTGTATAAGACAAAAATGTAAGATTCTGGTGTGTTTATATTTTCATATTGGATGCATGTCTTTTTTTCTGACCACTTTTTAAAAGATTATTTAGGAAGCATATTTGCATGCAAGGGCAATGCCTACAGAGGCAAAGGTTAGAGGTGGATCCCCTTGAACTGAAGTTATAGACAGTTGTGAGCTTCTCCGTTTAGGTGCTGGGAACCAAACTTGGATCTTTGCAAGATGAGCATGTGCTCTTACCCTCTGAGCCATCTCTCCAGCCCCTACACTGCTTATTCTGGAAGAGCTAATACAATAATGAAATTACATCTATAATAATTAATACAGGCCAAATAATGATGTTTGATATTGAGATATGGATGGTGATTTTATGGTTATAGTTATTGTGATCAAGTTAATAAGCCCTAAAATTGAGGTAACACCTACTCTCAGTAGTAAAAATGTATTATGTTCTATGGGGCTCCATTATTTTCTTTCTTATTTGTTGTTTGTTTTTAAAGACAGGGTTTCATTATGTAGCTCTCATTGTCCTGGAACTCACTATGTAGACCAGGCTGGCCTTGAACTCACAGAGATCTGCCTGCCTTTGTTTCCCAAGTGCCTGGCCCTCATTATTTTCTATAAGCTCTTGTTCTCATATGTTTAACCCCATTATGATTTTTAAAGATTATTTATATTATGAGTCCATGTGTCCTTGTGTGGTTATATGTGCAGGAATGCAGTACCTACAGCGGCCACAAGATGGCAGTAGATTCCCCTGGAGCAGGAGTTAGAAGGTGTTGTGAGCCACCACATGAGTGCTGGGAACTGAACTCCGGTCCTGTTTGAGAACAAGTAGAATCCTTCCTGGCTGAGCCAGTCTCTCCAGCCCCTAGGCTCCTTTGTCTTCCACAGATTTTTGCTCTCTTATTTCTAACCCCATTTTGTAACCATTTGGAAGTCCTGTTATCTTGAGTTCTGGGGCTACATTGAAACCCTGGAGTATCTGATGACTTTTACTCATAGAGGACCTTGAGCATCCTAGCCCTGTGGAGTATCTGATGACTTTTACTCATAGAGGACCTTGAGCATC
>NC_034612.1:23771431-23776748 GCF_900095145.1 Mus pahari
TGACTTTTACTCATAGAGGACCTTGAGCATCCTAGCCCTGTGGAGTATCTGATGACTTTTACTCATAGAGGACCTTGAGCATCCTAGCCCTGTGGTATCTGCTGATACTTACTCCCTCAATGTTTTATAATTTTGGATTATGAATTCATCTCCAGTGGGATGTCAGCAGCTATGGGATTCTGGGTTGTTGGGCTCTAGGTTTAATGGACTTTCTTTCTCTTTATATTTTATTTATTAAGGATGTTTGTGTGTGTGTGTGTGTGTGTGTGTGTGTGTGTGTATGTGCACATGCCACAACGTGCATGTAAAAATCTGAAGACAGACTACGAGAGTCAGTTTTCTTTCCACCAGGTGGGGTTCTGGGGGGCCAAACTCAGGTTGGTTGTCCCTCTTGCCAGCTCCTTGAATGTACATTTCTTCTGTGCAGTTTTATATTTTCTCTCCATGGTCACTTGTAGGCACCAGTCACCAACTGGACTAGAATCCGTGAAAATTTACTGGCTCTGTGGCTATTATAAATGGAAACCTCTTACTGTCCAGGGGCCAGTCATGAGGAATTCCAAGAACTCAAGAAAAGACAAGAGGGTCTCTTTCCTTCTGTTCCCTCGAGACTTGTGTCTAGGGGGAACTTTCTGAATGTGGGAGTAGGAGGGTGGGTTCTCCTTCAACAGGGACGCTGACTCAACACCTCTGAGCTTTGATTTTTCCTGTTGTCAAAAGCCTCACAATAGTGACCTGAAGGTGTACCCCAGATCAGACTGTAAGCCTGTCTCATAGTCCTGCACCCCAACAGATGAAGCTATGCTTAGTCTTTCTACTTTAAACTCTGAAAGCTCTCTGGTGGTCCCCGGGTGTAGTTCAGGGCTTCTTAAGTATTCCCTGCTCACGACTCCTGTTCTAGCTAGTTTTACATAACTTGGCACAAGCTAGAGTCATCAAGAAGGAAACCTCAACTGAGGAACTCCATAAAACCGAGCTGTAGGTAAGCCTGCGGTGCATCTACTCAGTTAGTGATTGATGAAGGAGGGCCCAGCCCATTGTGGGTGGTACCATCCCTGGGCTGGTGGTCCTAAGTTCTGTAAGAAAGCAGGCTGAGCAGGCCAGGGGATGCAAGCCAGTATGCAGCTCCTCCGTGACCTCTGCATCAGTTCCTACCTCCAGGTTCCTGCCCTATTTGAGTTCCTGTTCTGACTTCCTTTGTGTAGAGGTTTTATCTTTTACTGTTTATTGTAATGCTAAGTGCTGGTCTCCAAGATTTGGAGTCTGCATGCAGCCTGCAGACCCTGCTCCCAGTTAATTCTGGTTGGTAAATAAAGATGCCAGCAGCCAATAGCTGGGGAGAAGAGACATAGGTGGGGTTTAGGTTTCCCCTTCTCTAGAAGGCTGCCCAACTGGGTTAAGAGCAACCCAGGTGGAACATAGTAAATAGTAAGTGATAATTTGGGGATATTGATGGGAAAGTAGATTCTAACAATATGGCAGTCAGGCAGTAGGCCTGCTACTATGCTGCTTAGGGCATATTAAAAATAAAGTCTGTCTGTCTGTCTCTCTCTGTGTGTCTCTCATCGGAGAAAATAAATGGTTTAAAGAGAGAAAAAGCCCCGTGCCAGTATTATTTAAAATTTTTTACAATACCTTTGATGATGAACTATAATGTGGGAGCGTAAGCTGAATAAACCCTCTCCTCCCCAAACTGCTTTTCTCATGGTGTTTCATCACAGCAATAGTGACCCTCAGACAGCTCCTTTCACATGGGGAATTTCCACATAGCCCCAGATATGTAGCTTTATAAGATTTGTATATGAATTAAGCATTTACTGATAATAAGTCGTAACTTTAAGAACGCTGGAGAGATGGATCAGCAGTTAAGAATGCTTGTGGTATTTGGTGAGAACTTGAGTTTGGTTTCCAGCACCCATGGGGCAGCTTACAATCACTGGAACACTGAAAATACAATAGCAAGCACATCTGACCACTGAACCACCTCTCCAGTCCCCACACACTTGATGTTGAGTTCATTGCTGGTCTCTGCATGCTTGGGAATCTTTCACTGTTGCAAATTATTTGGTCTCTCTACATTCAATTACACACCCAAATACTAGACCATGACCTACAGTTTAAGAGGCTTGATATACATTTGGGTGAATCTGCATGTGTTTTTAATTCTTCACAGTTAACTATTACTCTGTGTGTGTGTGTGTGTGTGTGTGTGTGTGTGTGTGTGTGTGTGTGTGTGTGTACAGGCTATGTATATGCAGGTATGTGTACCATGCCCCATGTGTGAAGGTCAGAGGACAACTTTATAGATTTGATCTCTCCTTCAACTTTAGGTGGGGTCTGGGGATCAAACTCAGGTCGGTAGGCTTGCTTAGTAAACACTTTACCCCAGGAGCCATCTCACCAACCCAGGACTCACCTATATTTAAACAGCAGAAAAGCTGTGTCATGTTATTAGATCTATTTTTTTTGGGGGGGGGGAAGGGGTACCAAGTATAGAACCCAGAGCCATGTGTGTGCCTGGCAGGAACTCTACCATTGAACTACAGCCATGGTCTCTGAGAGTTTCATTTATTTATTTATTTATTTTTTCCTCGTTAGCTTTTTCTTAAATTCTGTCCCAAACTTAGCATGGACTCATGGCTTCAGTCAGAAACAGAAAAGCAAGCCAAAGAGGAGGGAGAAAGGACAGACATTGTGTTTTCACTGGTAGTGGACGCAATTTTCTAACGATAATGATGAAACACAGTAAATGCTAGCTCATGGAATGGAGTCGGTTGCCCATTTTCTAGTCTTTTCTAAACAGTAGGTTATGAGCCATATACAATGGTGGGTGGTGTTATTGTTTTCTCTGTTCCTCAAATAAAGAAGCATGTAATGGCTTCTTACGGTTTGAGGGGGTGGCTGATAGTCTGTGAACTGATTTGGTTGAGAGAAGAGCAGAAGAGGTCAACATTCCTACCAACTGTCAGTGCGCAAATAGCTCTTACCTCCCAGAGGAAGAGGGAGTTTATGCTGGTGTCCAATATGGGAGACCACAGTCTGGGAACACAGACTTACATTAACCCCATACTCTATGTTTCAAAGTGGTTATAGAGTTCATGAGGTTTTTATGGTAGAAAAAGTCATTCATTAAGACACTTTTCCTTTTGAAAAAAGATTCATTTATTTATGCATTTTATGTATATGGATATTTTGTCTGCTTGTGTATGTGCACACCAGATGAAGACATCAGATTTCTTGAGACTATATATATAGACAGTTGTGAGTCACCATTTGGGTTTTGGGTGTTGAACTCAGGACCTTTGAAAAATCAGCCAGTGCTCTTAACCAATGAGCCACCTCTCCAGCCCCAATTGTGACATTTTTCAAATAGTCTAGATTACTAGAAACTTCTGATAGCCGAGGCAGGGAAATCTGTTCCTGACATCATACTGTTCGCCTTTTAGTTGGCGTTAGAGAATGGTCTGGTAGTACATTTAACAAAAAAATTTTTGCCCAAAAATTTAAAAGATGTTAGATACAAATGAGGATGAAAAATAGCTGTTTAGAAGGGGTGGGTAAAGAGAGCCCAAGATAAATGGTTACTAGCCTCTGGATCTGCAACATCCCAACCTCCTCATAATGGTTGATGCTCTAGGACAGTGGTTCTCAACCTTCCTAATGCTGCGACTCTTTAATACAGTTCCTCATATTGTGAACACCCAACTGTAAAATTATTTTCATTGCTACTTTGTAACTGTAATTTTGCTACTCTTATGAATTGTTCTGTAAATATCTGATATGTAGAATATCTGATATGTGACCCCTGGTGAAAGGTTCATTTGACCCCTAAAGGGGTCATGACCCAGAGGTTGAGAACCACTGTTCTAAGGAGGTTAATTGGCCTTGCAGAAGGCCTACTGGAAGGTGCCGTGTCTTCATCATTTGTTCTCCTTGAGCCGTTGAGATGCATCATTGCCTTCCTCCACCCACAAGTGGAAATAATCACAACCTTATCTTGGGTTCTCTTGCACAGGAGTTTCATAGAGTTTGCCTTGTGGTCATGGCCCTGCCATCACCAGCTAACCTGTGGTCCAGCCTTCCCCATGATTTTTTTCAGTAACTTAGAACCAAGCATCTTCTCAGCCCTTCTCTTGTTCATTTTATTGGTAATTATTTGTTGTGGGGTGTGTGTGTGTGTGTGTGTGTGTGTGTGTGTGTGTGTGTGTGTCTTTATCTGTGTATATGGGTGCAGTGGCTATGTAGGCCACAAGAAGGCATCAGATCTTTTGGAGCGGGAGTTACAGTTACAGAGCTGCCCAGTGTGGGTACTGTAAGAGCAGTCAGTGCTCTTAACTGCTGAGCCATCTCTCCAGCCTTGTCTCTTGAGCATCCTTAAAGGGATTAACTCTGCTGCCTTCTACACAAAGCAATACATAAAACAGGCGCGCTTTGGAAGCGTGGCATTCACTAAAAATAGCAAGAAAATGGACTAGTTGGGGTGTTATACCATCAATATCAGAAAGTATGTAGTAAATATAAGATAGTAAGCTTAACTATTTGCTTTAGAGCAATCATCTGTATTGAGGTATGGCCTAGCTACCTTTAGTGCTCAACATAACACAGCCTAACACAGCGTAGGGTCACCTGAAAAGAGAGTCTCAATTAAGAGATCACCCAGATCAGATTGGCCTTTGGGCATGTTATGGTGGATCTGTAGTCCTTACTGATGCAGGAAGGCCCAGCCCACTGTGGGCAGCAACATTCCCTAATCAGGTGGTCCTAGTCTTATAAGGAAGCTAGCTAAACATGAGCCTAAGAATGAGCCAAGAAGCAAAGTTCCTCCATGATCTCTGCTTTAAGAGACTGCTTCAGTTCCTGCCCCGAATTTCTTCAGTGATGGGCTGTGACTTGGAAGTAGAAATGGAATAATCTTTCCTCTCCTAAGTTGCTTTTAGTCGGAGTATTTTCGTCACAGCAGCAGAAAGGAAAGTAGAACAAGAGATTAGTGAGGTTAGTTGGTGTGCAGTGAGCGCCACATTTGATCGATATAATTTGGTGATCTTTGTGGGGAACTGCAGGCTGGTCTCCAGTCAAGCTGAGGTCTGAACCCTGGAAATGGTAGGCGTTCCTTTATGCTCCTGGAACTCTGGCCCCTGCCTAAGTTACCTTGCCCTCTTACCTCTTGCTCTCTTACTTGTCTCCCTCTCCTCTCCCTTTGTCTTCTCTCCTTTTTCCTTTCTCTTTGTCTTCTCCTCTCTCCTCTCTCCTCTCCTCTCTCCTTCTTACTCTCTTTCTCTCTAGTCCCCTCTCTCTCTCTCTCTCTCTCTCTCTCTCT
>NC_034612.1:23776923-23779423 GCF_900095145.1 Mus pahari
CACCCCCTGAAGAGTAGGATAGAGGAATGCCCACGCAGGGATGAGTGGAAAGGTTAGGTAGCAGCCCTCCCACACCTGACTGACCAGAGAAGAGGTGGAACTCTGGCAGGGCATGGGTCTCTTCCCCTCCCCTCTTTCCCCTGGGCCCCCCCCCCACTTTTTTTATTCCCAACAGATCTTGACATATACGCATCTGTGAACCCATCATTACAGTTAGGGCGATGAACATATCCGACTTTTTCAGAGGGCCTCTGGAATCCCTTTGGTAGTTTTTGACAGGACCATTGTGTGATTGGCTTTGTTTTTCTCATAGTGGACTTTACAAGATGGGGCCAAGTTAGAAGTAGACCAATAGGGACAGCCTGAGCAGATTATACCTGCCTTCCCGTTCTGTTTAGCTCTGCTTCCTGTCCACCACCATGTGAACAAGCTTGCTCCCCCTGTTCCTGCCTACATGGGCGGAGCGCTTTCTACCACCACATTTTCTCCCAGGTGATGAACTAAAATCTCTCAGAAACTGAGATCAGGGGTCAGCATCACCCAGACTGACCAATGAAACCTGTCTTTAACACCCTCACTGTAGGGCTACAGGAGCACACCACTGTACCTGGCTTTTTATGTGAGTGCTAGCGACCAACCTCAGGTTCTCATGCTGGTATGAGCTGGGCTGTCTCCCTGGCCCCTCCTAGAGCAGTAGGGCTCTAAATCCTGAAGATTATTCAGACTTACCACGCTGATAAATTATTTCTCTGGAGAAATGTTCAGGGTCCAAATTCACTATACAGCCTAGGATGAGCGTGGAAGTTCTATGCCTCCTACCTTCAGCTCCCAACAATGCTGAGATGACAGGCATCTGTCACTACATCCACCCTGTGTGGTGCTGGGGGTAGAACCCAGGGCTATGAACATGCCACACAAGCACTCTACAGAGCCTCCAAAACCCCAGGCCCCCAAATTTGATTTTATGTTTCTGTTATCCATTTCTCTCTCTTTCTCTTCCTCCCATCCTCCCATCTCTTTCCTTCCTTTCCTTCTTCCCTCTTTCCCTCCCTCCCTATCTTCCTCCCTCTCCCTCTCTCCATCCCTTCCTCCCTCCTTCTCTCCCTTTTGCTCTAGTACTAAAGTCAGGGCTTTGAGCATACAAAGCAAGCAGGTCCTCCATCCCTTAAGCTACATCTACCCTCTCATGACTCCTGTGCCCTTGCCCACTTGCTTTCTGTGAGTGCAACAATCCATCATTCTTTCTCTGAAGCCCACAGCACAATTTCAGTTTCAATCCTGAAAAAAAAAAAAAAAAAAAAAATATATATATATATATATATATATATATATATATATATATATATAAAATTTTAAAACAGCAGTAACTCTATTTCCTCACATCTAGATTTGGCACGCTCTCAAGCTCTCATTTCCCTCATGATGAAGCAGAAAAGTTATCTAGTTATTTCAAGGTGGCCCCCATTTCTTCCAACTAGAAGCATGATCATTTCAGGAGAAACTGTTTTGTTCAATCAGGATTTCAACATGGTGCTCTGCCTCAAAGCTCCCCCCTCTCATCCTTCCCATCCTCAGTAAAGATCACAGAGAAGCAAGGGGAGCCCCCAAACTGCCTCACACGCACAGGAGCTGTGTCTTAACAGCAGGTCCTTCTTCCAGGATCTTCCTGACTTCCTCTAGTTGACATCTGGCCTTGCACTTCTGGCTACTCTTTCGTTATAGTTATGTGTCTGTGTGGAGGGTTTGTGTGTGGGAGTGCAGTGCCCATAGAGGGCATCAGATCACCCAAGTCTGGAATCACAGGTCACCTGGTGTGGGTGCTGGGAGCAGAACCTCTTGAGTAGCGTACACTCTTAACTGCTGAGCCATCTCTTTAGCCCTACACCTGCAGTTATTGAGAATTGTGTGTCCTTGTTGTGAAGATATTGGTCCTCCAGTTCCTTGATTCTTCTTACAACGCTGTTGAGTTTATTGTCTCAACCCTTCCCCTAAGTATATGTAGAGACTTCAGGCTTCCTTGTACATCCAGAACATTGTTCTGCCTTTGGGTACTAGGAACACTATTTAAGATCCACTCTCTGCCTGAACGCCATCACTCTACCGTTCCTGCCTGCACTGTCTGGGTTAAGACTTCTGCCCTCTCCCAGAAGGCACAGTGCAAAGGATCCTCTCTCCCACCTGCCTGTCCTTTCGCCCCATCTGCTGGACTCTTCTCCCCTTTCTGTTAATGCCAATTTGAGCAGCCTTGAGAGTCGAGTGGCCTTGTCTCTCTTCTTGCTTCCCGCTCCAAGAAGAAAATGTTGGGTCCTAGACTTGAGCTTCTCAGCCATGCTTATGCTGCAGATCAGACCTGAAGGTGGCGTCATCGGAGTAGAGTGTCTGGATACAAGTGACTTTTGAAGCTTTTCGCAGGCTGGGGGATGTGGCTCAGTTGATAAAGTGCTTGCTGTGCATTCGGGGATTCATTCTGCTGCTGCAGTAAGACCTCTTGAACAAAAGC
>NC_034612.1:23784423-23791848 GCF_900095145.1 Mus pahari
ATGAATTATCTCCCCAGCAACAATCACAAAAAGACGCTCCCTCCTTTGAACCATGAATCTCTGGCCTTTGGGTCCGATCTGTGAGATATGTGTGTACTGGATACGGAGTGTGATTTTTTTTTTCTAAGGCCGGGGCACTAACCCTTTCGGAATTTATCTGTGTGGCATAGACAAAAGGAACTCTGAGTATTAAACGGCTCCCCTGTGCAAGCTACGACTCTCCAAGCCTGCCAACTCCTTTCTCCAAATTATATGTTTAGTGTTTAGCGGCAGCAGGTTCCCAAGGAAGCTTCAGCATGGGACCTCTTGGTCCACACCCTGGGCACATGCTTAGCTGCTGTTGGTACTAGCTTATCTCGTTGGGAAGCAGTGAGATACTGAGGAGTGGGGAGGAATCAGTCACCACTGGGTACTTCCAGGATCCTCGCTGCTTGCACAAACCAAACCATGCTTGGTCAACTCTTATTGTCCAAACCCTGCAGTTTGGGCCTGAAATAGTCCCTGAGACCCAGCTGCAGGGACTGGTGGTGATGGGAGGTAGTGGGGCATTTAAGAAGTGGACTCTGGGGACTGGAGAGATGGCTCAGACAGCAGTCGTGGACGTTGCCATTTAGAACAACCAGAAAAGTCAGCTGAGTATTTGCCATGCAAGCTTAAGGACCTGAGTTCAATCCCCATGACCCGTGTAATATGGCAGGTCTGGTCGCACACACTTGTAAACCCAGGACTGGGAAGGTAGAGATTGGAAGATCCCTTGGGCTCACTGGCTGGCCAGCTTAGCCTGCTTGGTGAGCTCTAAGCTAGAGAGAGGCTCTGTCTTAGAAAACAAGGTGAGGGGCTAGAGAGATGGCTCAGCGGTTAAGAGCACTGGCTGTTCTTGCAGAAGAGCTTCAGTTCAATCCAGTTCTCAGCGCTCACAAGACAGCTGGAACCATTTATAATTCCAGGTTCATGGGATCCAATGCTCTCTTCTGGCTTCCAGAGGCACCAGGCACACACCTGGTGTACAAACATACACATGGACAAAGCAATTGTATACATAAAAATAAAAATATGAGAGAGAGAGAGAGAGAGAGAGAGAGAGAGAGAGAGAGAAATGGGCTCTGGGAAGATGGCTGACTTGGTTCAAATACTTACCCTTTAATCATGAGAATATGAATCCCCCTTAGAACATACATAAAAAATGTTATACCCTGGGGCTGGAGAGATGTCATCGGCTAAGAGCACCTACTGCTGTTGCAGAGAACTGGGGTTCAATTCCCAGCACCCACAGGGTAGCTAACAACCATCTGTAACTACAGTTGGAGAGAATCTGACTCCCTCCTCTGCATGTGCCAGGTACACGTATGGTACCCAGACATACATGTAAACAAAAAACTCACAAAACACACATGAAAAATGTTTTTAAAGTAATATTTAAGTGCCAGTCATGGTGGTGCACCCTTGGGAGGCTGAGACAAGTGGATCTCTGGTTCTAGCTGGAGGGTCAAGCTAGCCTACTTGTGCAGTTCCAAGTCAGTGAGAGACACTGTCTCCCAACGAAGATGGATAGCACCCAAGGAATGACAACTGACACCATCCTCTGACCTCCTCATGTATGTGTACACCTACAGAGAGAAGGGTTGTGTGTGTGTGTGTGTGTGAGAGAGAGAGAGGGGGGGGGAGGAGGAATCTTAGGTTGTTGGGGATGTCCCTGAAGGAGGAGAGGGCTACTTTCTTCCTTTTCAGCTCTTTCTGCCCTCTGGCCAGTAGGCAGTTTTTCTCTTCAGTGTGTACTCTGCTCTTGTTATCTAGCACCCCCTGCTGAAGCTTGAAGGCATTGCAACTATGCTGGCTGGCCAGGAGGCTCAGCAGAGAAAAGCACTAAGACAGCAAGGCTGACACAACCTTGTTTAACCTTAGGGAGTCACACGGTGAAAGGAGAAAACTGGCTCCTGAAAGTTGCCCTCTGATGACAATGACACCACCACCACCACCACCACCACCACCACCACCACTACTGCCGCTGCCACCACCACCACGGAACTACTTAATCATGTTTCAAAATACAGTTTTGAATAAACCTTTTTTTTTCTTTATAAATGAACTAGCTCAGGTGTTTTGTGATAGCAACGGAAAGCTAGCTCAACTCAGTCTGAGTGTCAGTACCTCCGACGGGAAATGGGCTTAATAATGTCTCCAAAGTAGCACCACTTTGAGGATTATGAGCCACTCACTACAGGACAGTTCTCCCCATCATCACACTCCTGTTCTGTCTACAGTTCTACTCAGTATACAACTCCTGGACCTAAAGGGCAGCAGCATCCCCTCATGGACCCCACTCTGTTTATGGGGAGGCGCGTGAAAGAGTCCACAGAGCACAGCATCATCACAGAGTGCACTGTAATATGCAGGGTGTTGTCACTCAGGACGCCTGTTGCCAAAGGGACCGACAGAATGGTTGCTAAGTTCTGTGGATGGATTGGTCCTAGGATCCTACCGTAGCTACCCAACTCCAATATGCTCAAGTCTCTTAGGTAAACAAGGTGATGTTCCCATAAAACCTACATCATCCTGGGCCACTAATCACTGCAACACTGGAAACCTCAGCACAATGTCAATGTGCAAGTTTGCATTATAATGTTAGGGAATAAGAATGAGAAGACAAATGCAAACATGTTCAACACAGGCACAATTTTGCTTTCAAGTATTTTCGGGTGATGGCTGGTTGAATCCAGGGGTGTAAACCCTACAAGCAGAGGGATGACAGCACTAGCTACTGAAAGAACTGGGGCTTACTATTCTCTGAGAGAAAGAGATGCTGAAGCTAATGCTAAGACATCTATGAGGATACTGCTGATTGGCTTTGTGATGCTGTACGTAGAAACCAGGACCTTGTATATGCTTGGATACGTGTGCTATTACTGAGTCACGCCTCTAGCTCCCTCACTTTGGGATTCTAGTCAGGTGCTCTACCATTGGATCACACCCCAGCACCCAATTGGGTGATTCTATAAAGAAGCTCTACTGCTGAGGTACTCCCATAACTCTACAATGGGGGATTCTAGGCAGGGGCTCTACCACTGAGCCACACCCCCAGCCACTCACTGGAGGATTCTAGGCAGGTGCTCTACCACTGAGCCACACCCCCAGCCACTCACTGGAGGATTCTAGGCAGGTGCTCTAACACTGAGCTACACTCCAAGTCCCTCACTGGGGAATTCTAGGCAGGGGCTCTACCACTAAGCCACACCCCCAGCAATTCACTTGCAGATGCTAGACAAATGCTCTACTGCTGAGTCACAACAGCAGCAGGACCTTATTGGGAGATTCTAGGCAGGTACTTTACCAAGCAGTCTCTTCCAGCCATGTATTGTAGGTATGTTCTACTTGATCATCTAACTGCTGGGGCAAAATACCAGACAAAAGCAACTAACAGAGGGAAAGTTTTATTTTTGTCTCATAGTTTGAATGGATACAGTCTGTCATGGTATGGAAGTCAATGCAGCAAAAAACTGGAGTTAGTAACATTGCATTCATATTTAGTCCAGGCCCCCAGCTTATGAGATGGTGACATCTAGATTCAGGGTGGCTCTTCCCACCTCAAAGAATCTAATCTAGAAATTTCCTCATGGACTTGACCATGGTTGGTTCCTAAGAGATTCCAAATCTCTTCAAGTCAATAATCAATATTATCCATTTGGGTTAAAGATAATCATTTTACCCATGTCTTAGAAGGTTTCTTTCCTTCGGTAATGGCTGGAAAAACACAGAGGAGTTCATGATGGATGTTTGTAATGGGGACTCCTTACATTATAGGGGACCAAGAATCGAGGCTGGCAGCAGGGCCAGGCGTATGAGTGTCAAAGCCCCAACCCTTTAGTGACCTACTTCCTTCAACTTGCCCCCACCCCTAAAGGTCCACCCAAATAGCTTGTATGACTATTTCTGATTCAATCCATAGAAGATGTGCTCAAACATATGAAAGGGCCAGCGTAGAAACCCAGAAAGCTTTGTACCTCTGAATGGGAATTCTCGTGGCTACCACCCATTCCTGGGCTGAGTCTGTCTCCCTTCCCTTCCCTCCCCTCCCCTCCCCTCCCCTTCCCTTTCCCTCCCCTTCCCTTTCCCTCCGCTCCCCTCCCTTTCCCTTTCCTTTCCCTCCCTCCCCTCCTCTTTCCTCCCTTCCCTCCCCTTTCCTCCCTTCCCTTTCCCTCCCCTTCCCTCTTCTCTCTTCTCTCTTCTCTCTTCTCTCTTCTCTCTCTCTCTCTCTTTCTCTCTCTCTCTCTCCCCCCCACCCCATCCCCTCAGCTGGAATGGTCACGTATGTGGTGCACATATTTTGTGAAATAGCAACAATAAAGTGATTGTTTTTTTAATTTTTGTTCCTCTCCTCTGTAATGGAGCTATTAGGGCATTGGCAGATTCCCTTAATACGATTATCATTTTTGAATGATTTTGAGTTGGAATGTTTGGGCTAATAGTGGTAATTGTGGTTGAATTTGACAAATGAGGCTGCAAGCACACATTCAAGAATCTCATCATCCCCAGAGTGTTACTGACTACAGCTCACATGGCTGGACAGATGGCATGGATCCCTACAGTGGAAGTGAGGTTACACGTTGTTCTTGGTTCACCAATGGTGAGGTTGGGGCTAGCTCACCTGCCACCAGGCACAGCAGGTCCCATTGTGTCAAGAAGCAGCTTCTTGCCCAGGAAATGTTTCTCCCAGGAAAAGGATAATTGATTGTTTTAAGCCCAGTCAGATGGTCTTGGAATAGCCAAGCAGTCATTCCCTGAACTTAACCAGCAATGCCAGCTGGTCCAGCCTCAACTCATCAAAGTAGCTTCGGCTAGATCTGAAATTTGTAGCTGAGGCTAAACTCATCTAGTAAGCCAGGCAGGTCTTGTATATATGAGATGCCCTGGGCTGGCCTTGAATTCATCATGTAGCCCATGGTAGCCTTGAACTCACTATGTGGCCCAGGCTGACCTAAAACGTGTAATGTAGCTCAGGCTGACCTTGAACTTGAGACATAGTGAAGGCTGCCTTGAACTCATTCTGTAGCCCAGGCTAACCTTTTAGCTTTTACCTCCCTTCTGCAAGGATGGAAGGTATATGCTACTATGTTGAGCTTGACTGTTTACCTTTTAACTACTAAGTCTCCATATTATTTACCGGTTAGTCACGCTGTTCTGCCAAGAATCCCACCTGTTGGGGGGGGGGGTACTTGCCTTGCTAAGTACCCCCAGAGCCCTGTGTTTGCCTTTGTTTAAAAGCGATCCTGTATCCCAGGAACTCATTCTAGGGTTTCTTTCATCTTCTCCTTTCCACAGTCTCTGTCAGACTCCCTGTGAGGCAGATTCCAACCACAATCTTGTCACAGGATACCAACAGTGATCTCATGGCTCAGGATCAGCTTCACAGCCCTTGCCTCTGAGTTCTGATGAACTACTCAGGCTCTATCTGATGAATAGACAGAGCAGCCAGGCTTCCTGATGTCTGGTCTCCTACCCGTGACTTTCCTGTGTAGCCAGGACTCACACCTGTCTGGACAGCTGCCTTGCCTTAGTCTTGTCCTGGTGAGGAGGCTCCCAGAATAGATAACTGTTCTATAAGGAAGATGTTTCAGATACCCATGGACATCGGGATTTGACTCTCTGTTTCTTCTCCATCCTTCAGTCGCCAACTTCTTGATCCATTGTGTCTCTAGACAGAACATGGATCTTTTGGATTTTTTTTAGATTTGAGACTATGCTAGTTATTTTTCCCAGCTCTGTGACTAAATATCAGACAAAAGCAACTTTAAAAAGGAAGAGTTTGGAGTAGGCGATCCATCATGCCCATGGGAGTATGAGGTTCCTGGTCACACTGGATCTAATCAGGACAGAGATGACTACTGGTACTTACCTTGCCCCCTCCTTTTTGTTGGTCCAGAACATAGGGTAGTGGCATCCTCCATTTGTGGAGGACAGGCCCTTTCCCCCTCCATTAAAGCTCTCCAGAAACACCCTCAGAAGCACACCCATAAGTGTGTCTCCTAAGTGATTCCAAACCCGGTCAAATTAACACTGAAGATTAACCATCACCTGTTCGCTGATGATATGCCTTTCATGCTTCAAGGTTGATCAATCCCTTCTGCTTCCCGGGGTAGAGCAGATGATAGCGGTCAAGCTGTGATAGATGTCAAACTGTGACAGCCTCTTGATCTCCATACAATCCCCCTGCTGGTCCCAGAGTGCGGTGAGAACCACTCTTCATGTGGCAGGCACCATAGTCTTCACCCTGTTTACCAGGAATCTGGGCTATCCCTTGATGCTTAAGCTTACTGTTCCACAGCTAAAAGGCACCCTGATGAACATAGGTGTAGAATGGGGAAATGGATGACTCAAAGAAGACTAGGGCAGAAAGCCCTGTACACCTTATGCAAGTGGTTCTTAACCTGTGGGTTGTGACCTCTTTGGAGGTCAAACAACTCTCTCACATCGGTTGCCTAAGACCATTGGAAATATATATTTGCTTTATGATTCATAAGTCTGCCAAAAAGATGTCACTTGCCTATATATTGACAATCTTGTTACTTTCTTTCTCCCACAGGACACCAGCCATGATTGGCTGCTCATTTGTGGTCAACAGGAAATTCTTTGGTGAAATTGGTCTGCTGGACCCTGGGATGGATGTGTATGGAGGAGAGAATATTGAACTTGGAATCAAGGTTGGTAACGTAGCATCTCTTGCTCCTGATTTATGATGGGAACCTCATCCTTGAGGTCTGTTCAAAGGTTCTTATAGCGGTTACGTGGGAGTTTCTTATCCTGGGGCATCCCAGTGAAGATATTTGAACAGAGCCATCACCATAAACATCACTATTTCTTGAGCGGAGGTAACTTGTACTTTCCTTCTTTAAAGACTGAGCAGTGTATCTCATGTCTTAACCTGCTCTGGACATTACATGGAGGGTCTGGTGCTCATTTGCATTTGATTTCTTTTAGAAGCTAAGTAGTCTCTCAAATTAACATTTCTATCTTAAGTATGTTGATGGTGCCGTTTTAATGGTTAACTTGGCAGCTACATCTAGAACCAAATCTAAAATCGCCTGGTAATCGTCTTCATGAGGAATTTTTTCTAGATCAGGTTGACTTGTGGGCATGTTTGTGGGGACCGGCTGCGGTTGTTAATTGATGAAGGAAGACCCAGCCCATTCTGGGAGGCATTATTCCTGAGGCGAGGGACCCTGAACCATGTAAGTGAGCTGAAAGCAAGCAAGCAAAGAAGGGAGTATTTGTTCTCTCTCTGCTCTCGACCATGGATGTGATGTGACCAGCTGCTTCAGTTCCTGACTTGACCCCTGTATTAGTCAGGGTTCTCTAGAGTCACAGAACTTACAGATATGCTCTATATAGTAAAGGAATTTATTGATGACTTACAGTCTGCAGTCCAAATCC
>NC_034612.1:23792073-23798350 GCF_900095145.1 Mus pahari
CCCAGTCTCCAGATTAGGTTCACTGGTGAGCCTTCCAATTCTGGATTGTAGTTCATTTCAAATATAGTCAAGTTGACAACCAGGAATAGCCACTACAACCCCCTCCCCCCAAATAATGGACAGTAACCTGGAATTTTAAACCATACAATCCCTTCCTTCGCAATA
Source organism: Mus pahari (assembly GCF_900095145.1). Classification (NCBI taxonomy): domain Eukaryota; kingdom Metazoa; phylum Chordata; class Mammalia; order Rodentia; family Muridae; genus Mus; species Mus pahari. Next base: position 23,792,239 of record NC_034612.1, read on the forward strand.
TTGATTTTTGTCAAGGTATTTGTCTCAGCAACAGAAATAAATGAACCTGGAACAACTCTCTACCATATTCCTATGAGATGGGGTTCCCTCACTGAACCGACACTTAGACCAGGCTAGCAAGCTTCAGCAATGCTCCTGTCTTCATTCCATAGAGTGCTGGGGTTACAGCTGTGGCCAGCTTCCTACACAGGTGATAAAGAATTGAATTGGGTCTTCATGCTTGCACGAGTGCTCTTTGCCTGCTAAGCCCTGTCTCAGTGCTGCTTCATCTTTCTTTGAAGACAAGAATGATCTGAGCATCTCTCTATACTCTCCTAACAGAACGGATGAAGGGGAAGAGGTTACATCAGGCTAAAGCATAGGGTTTGGGTGGAGACACTGTCTTTGCGGAGTATACATGTACAGCTGGAAGGATCCCCAATGACAAGAGGGACCCACCATATCTGAGGCTCAATGACAACAGCATGTTGCTAAAGCTCATTAGAAGGACGTTCCTCTGCCTATCCTCATAAGGGTTTTCCTTCCTTTTTCTCCTTTTCTTTTGACTTGTAGATTTATTGAATGGTTTTGCTGGGCTATCACTGATGTATAAAAGTTGGCATTTTTTTAAAGGTGTTCAGTCTGTGGTGTCTTGGCATACAGTGTGCAGTGATCAATACCATCACCATCATAACATACCCACATCTATATAGTTGCCGCTAGGGAGAGATGCATTTAAGATCTAATGCCTTAGAAAATTAAGAAGTCTTTGCTTGGTTGCGACACTAGGGATGGAACCCAGAGCCTAGTGCTTGCTACCAAGTTTGCTGCCAATCATAAACATATTTCTGTGTGTAATGAACACATTTATAACTCTATGTAAGTAAACAAATCTTCTTAAATATTCGCATCAGTTTTTTGTATATTTTTCAGGCATGTGCATGTGTGTAGCATTTTTTTTTTTTTTGGTATGTGCACACAGAGGCTCCAGGTTCATGTCTAGAATCATCCTCCATCATTCTTTCACCTTATGTGTAGAGGCAGGGTCTCTCAATCAAACCTAGAGCTCGTTAATATGCCTAGGATTGCTAGCTGACTTGCTCTGTGGATCTTCTGCCACCTCTTTCCAAGGCTGGAATTACAGATGGTCTGTTGTCTGTAGATTTTGCTATCCCCCCCTCCCGCCCAGAATGGGCCGTACTACCAGCCCCCACCCAGATTCCCTTGGATCTACGGATTAAAACACACACACACAAACATTAACTTAGTTTTTAACCTGCCTTATGGCTCAATTGTTAGGCGCTCCTAATCTCCCACAGCTTGCGTGTCTAATCTCCCAACTGGGGAAATGGCCTGTGGCCGCTGTGCCCAAGATCTCACATGGCTGGTTGGTTTTTCTCCCTCGGAAGCATGGTGAAAATCCCTGTTCTCTCCCCTGCAACTGATAGCTTGCCTGCAGGGACCTAGAAGGCCCACCTCTTCAGCCTAGCTCATTGGCCACTAGCATCTTTACTGATGGATCAAGAACCAATTGGAGAACAGGTCTGCCACAATGGTCCTCCATGCCCAGCTCATATTTACATGGGTTTCTGGGGATCTGAACTCCAACCCTCAAGCTTGTGAACCAGGTTTGTGTCATGTTATTTTCATCACAGCAACAAAAAGTAGCTAATATACCAGAGCTTTGTTTTAAGCGAAAGAAATCTCTGAATGCTATTTGTTTTAGAGGTTATAATCCTGGTTTATACATCTTGGATCAAAAAAAAAAATTTAGATAAATAATGAATGTACTCTTAAGCAATGGATTCCCATCCAACCAGGTCTGGTGATGCATGCTTGTCATCTTGACACTCAGAAAGCTGAGCTGAGAAGATTAGGAGTTCAAGGACAACCTAGGCTACACTGAGAGCTTGTGTTTGGAAAGAAGAAAGGGAAGGAAAGAGAATGGAATGAAGATAGGGATAAATAAGGAAGGGAGGGAGAAAGAAAAGAAGGAAGGAAGCTAAGGAGGGGGGAGGAAAGGAAAAGAGAAGCAGAAGAAGAAAAGAGAATGGAGTAGAGAACTTCCTTCATGTACATAAATACAGTTTTCACTCATTGTGAGCATTCATTCATGTACACAGTTTCATCTATAAAAATGACTTGGAGGGCTGGAAACATTGCACGGTGGGTAAAGGCACACCCCGCTGAGCCTGACAGCCTGAGTTAGACCTCCAGAATCCACATGGAAGAAGGGGAGAGACAGCTCCTGCAAATTGTCTTCTGACCATCACATGTGAGCAGTAGTGTGTGCATACCTCAGAGAGAGAGACTGCTTGTGGACGTTGTACATCGTGGTGCGCACTAGGCTCCGCACCACGATGTACAACGTCCACAAGAAAAGCCATCAGAACTGGAAGTCTTCCTGGTTCAGGAAGCTAAAGTAGCTGAGATGACTCCCAAGTGGATTCAACTGTGACCAAAACAGGAGAAAGAAAAGAAGGAAGGAAGCTAAGGAGGGGGGAGGAAAGGAAAAGAGAAACAGAAGAAGAAGAAGAAAAGAGAATGGAGTAGAGAACTTCCTTCATGTACATAAATACAGTTTTCACTCATTGTGAGCATTCATTCATGTACACAGTTTCATCTATGTGTGTATATGTGTGTCTGTGCGTATATGTATGTGTCTCGGTGTAGGTGTTTCTGTGTGTGTATGTGTGTGTCTGTGTGTGTATATGTGTGTCTTTGTGTGTATGTGTTTCTGTGTGTGCGTGTGTATGTATATAGTATGTGATGCATATGTATGTGCATGCATGTGTGAGTGCATGGATATGTCAGTGTGTTGTATGTGTGTGTGTACATTTGTATATATGTGTACCTGTGTGTGTGTCTGTGTGTATGTATATGACTGTGTGTTTCTGTCTCTCTCTCTCTCTCCATATATATACACATACATACATATTCTGGTAGTCACTTTCTGACTACCAGGAAATGGAAGTCTAATGTGTCATTTTCCTTTACTTATGAACCTAAAGAAACCTCTCAAACAACTCCCCCATCTGGGAACCCAGGGTTAAATTTCATGGACCTTTAGCAAAGACATCATATTCAAACCATCATGTATGTGTTTGCAATTTTGTGTGTGTATATATACTTTGTGTGTACCTGTAATAAATATACACACACAGAGACACACATACACCAAAAAGCCCTGCCTCAAGAGAACTTCCCAAAGACAAGTAAAAACAGGCATCATTTGTAGAATAAAATGGATTCTCTTGGGGTAGAGTGTCTACAATTTTGTAGACTTAGATTCTATCTATCTGTGTGTGTGTGTGTGTGTGTGTGTGTGTGTGTGTGTGTAGCATATGAGTTGTGATATACGTGTGGAGGTCAGAAGACAGCTTTCAGGAGTTACCTTTCTCCTTCCATCATGTGAGTACCAGAGATCAAAGTAAGTCACTGGCTATGGCAGCAAGCATCTTTACAAGCTGAACCATCACACTGGCCCCTAAGTTGAATTCTATACCATTTGGGTATTCAGTCTAACCTCACTAAATAAGTGGATCTTGATTACTTCGTTTCTTAATTTCTTTTTCCCCTTCAAGATAAATTGGAAAGGAAGAACTTAGTCAATATATATTTGAGTTCGTTTCCTTTATAATTCAGGACTGTCTTGGGGAGATGTGAAACACAGAGACACACACAAAAATAGAACAATATGATGAATCCAAAGGCATGAATTATTCAAGTTAAATGAATGATAACATTTTGCTATGTGTTTGTGATTTTTTTTTGTTGTTATTTTAGTAACTTCCTGGTATTTTAAAAGCAAATTCTCAGACATGAATCTAAAACCGCTTTTGGCTCTCTGCTAACATATGAAGACTTTCTTAAAACATAATAGACTTGATATAATGTGGCACTTAACGAAATTTAATATTCATATTTTCACAAAAATATTTCCCAAAATGCTGTCAGAGTTTTCCTCAAAAAAAAAAAAAAAAGCACGTTGTTTTAACACTTGGTTTGTTCATCTAAGACTTCACACAAGGCCTGCCCACACGTCGTACTTCCTTGATGTCTCTCAAGTATCTTTTCATCTCTTCCCTGTATGGCTGTATGCTGTTCACTTTTAAAAGATCTCTTTTAATCCTGTGTCTGTTAAAGAGTCCCTAACCCTAACCCTAACCCTAACCCTAACCCTAACCCTAACCCTAACTCTACGTGCATGTGAGTGCAGGTGCCTGTGGTAGCCAGAAGAGGGTGCTGGATCCCTCGAAGCTGGAACTACCAATGTGGATGCTGGGAACCAGTCTTAAGTCTTCTACCTAACCACTGAATCATTTCTCCAGCTCCATTATCTTTCCTATTTTTAAAGTTGCAGTCATTTATAAAGTTTTACATAATACTGGATTTGGTAGATCAGTTCCTCTCGGCATCTATAACATGTGACTCTAACCTCTATTCCGTAAATGGTAAGAAGACATAGAAAGGTTTTTGCTTGCTATTTTTGTTTCTGTTTCTCAATCTTTCTATGCTGGAAATCAACCATAAAACTCCACCCTAGCCACACCCCAAGCTCCTAGATGCGGAAAGCTGATTCTGGCCATTCCTGACACCTATTCCGCCCTCCTGTTCTCTCTGCTTCTTTTCTGCATCCCTGTCTCCCTCCCTTTCTCACTTGGTTCATGTCTTAGTCTCTGTCCTATGGTCGTGACGGGATACCATCCCCACATTGACTCTCTAACAGAAAGCCTTTGGCTGGGGCTGGCTTGCGGTTTCAGAGGTTTAGTCCATTCTCATCGTGACGGCCAGCATGGTGGCACACGGGCAGACATGGTGCTGGAGAAGTAGTCTGGGAATTAGACCTGCGGGTTAGAAGAAGAGAGAGACAGTGGGCCTGGCTTGGGCTTTTGAAACATCAAAGCCCACCCCCAGTGACACACTTCCTCCAACAAGGCCACACCTCCTCAGGGAGGCCTGCAGCTCCTTGATGACTACTACACAAGCCTGTGGGGGCCGTTCACATTAAGCCACCACAGTTCTTTCCTCCTTTCACCCTTTCTTCCTGCTTTCTTTCCCTTGCTATTTCCTCCCTCCCCTTATTCCCTCCCTCTCTCCTCCTTACCCCTTACCTCCTTTTCCCCCTACCTCCTGCCTTTCTTCACTTCTGTTCCTTCTCCCCCTTTCTCCTTCTCTCCCTCCCTCCCATCCTTGTAGGCTGTGATTTAAGGACGATAACTTTATCTGCTCCCAATCTAGCTCCCAAATAGTTGACACAGATCCATTAACAAGCTTGAAGCATGGTGGCTGGGTAGATACTTAGCTACTCTAACCCTCTAAGCTATCTGTTTCCCAGCCAAAGGCTCTGTGTCACGTGCAGTTTGGGTCTCGCCCTGGCTTGCCCTGCTCCACGTGTGTCATGTTGAATCCCTTGGCGACCTGCTCATCAAGACTTCTGGACTTGTGCCTCATGGCTACCTCTTCTCTTCCTTCCTCTCCTACTTGAGGGGATCCTCTCTCTGGGATTAGAAGTCCTACCTTTTCTGCCCAGCCATAGGCTTATCAGTTCCGTATTAACCAATCAGAGATATCTGGGGAGCATTCTTTATGCAACATTGACACTGGGGATGGTTCAGTAATCCTGACTCTGCTAGCATCTGGATTGTAACCAGAGCTCTGGGCACAGAAATAATCATCTGAGTACACAGAGCACAAAACCATCCCCCAATACTTCCTTGTGAGCATGCTGTAGATGATGCTCTTCTGGTCCCACCCATTAGTAGAACTTGCCCAGTTGCCATTATCCTGTGTTTGTGGTGTTAAGATTCAAAGCTGGAGTCAGGTGTTGTCAGCTTGACTGATGTATTATAAAATTCCTCATCAACCTCTCACCTAATTAATGGTGTCAGCAGTGCCTGCATCTTCCCCTACATCCATTATTTCATTAGTGCCCCGGGAAATGGTTAGTTTCTTTTAAAGAAATCTACATTCGCTCTGCATTTCTAAGCTGAAATACCTACCTCAAGCCAGAAAAGGCTTGGTAAATGCTCATTCCTTCTTTATACTTAAACATTTTTAGAAGAACGTTGGTGCTGTAGCCACTTCTAAAGTTGACCAAAGAGGTCATTTTATTTCCCTGGTAATATGGTAT
>NC_034612.1:23798885-23810083 GCF_900095145.1 Mus pahari
TTCATTATTTGAATGGATGTGTATGGGGTATGTGCATGAGTTTGTGAGCTCCGTTCTCGACTTTCACCTTTATGTGGATTAGGGCAATTGAACCAGGGTTGTCAGGCTTTCTTAGCCAACACTTTCTTAGCCACTAAGCCAGCTCCACAGTCCCTCTTAGCATTAGCCTTGTTCTTAGAATTGCTGAAAAGGAAAGATTACATTGGGGGAATACAAGGTGACCATTAGCCTTCATTTTCCTACTGAAGATTGGTTGGGTCGTATCCAATTTGGAGCTATTATGAGAAGTCCACCCAAAAAAAATTTTGGGGGGGACACAGGTTTTGACTTTGCTCAAGAAAATCTCTTGGGTTCGAGTAACTGTGACATTAAGAAGATGTCTGTTTAGTGTTTTAGGAAATTATCAATCAAGTCTTCTAAGTCAGTATTTTTTTAAGACAACCATGGTGATCCATGCCTCAGGAGGCAGGGGCAAGAAAGTCAATGGAGTTTATGTGCTAGCCAACCTAGCATAATGGGTAGTTTCCAGGTCAGTGTCACACTCTGTTTCAAGTAAAACAAGGTGGATGGTGCTGAGAAAGGATGCCTGAAGTTGGCTCTTCTGTCCTCCATATGTAGGTACACACCCAGGGACACTCACATCCATGAGTGAGAATATGTAAAAGTCTCATTGGCACTTCAACAGACAGTATGGGCTACTATGAAACCTGTGACTTTAATCATTGTTGATCTCATTTTACAGATTACAACAATGGGATGGGTAAACAAGTAATTGTCCAAGAAAACTCAAAATTCAACCCACAGGTCCTTAGAGTTTCCCCATAAACCTCTTTTCACTACTGGGGTAACTATGGTAACACTGTTTGATGTACAGCGATGTCATCATCTAGCACAGGGAGACACAACCCCTTTGGGGCTCACTTGTCGGATATATGCATATCAGATATTTACATTACAATGCGTAACAGTAGCAAAATTACAGCTATAAAATAAAAACAAAATAGTTTTGTGGCTAGGGGGTCACCACAACATGGGGAACTGTATTAAAGGGTTGAAGTGTTAGGAAGGTTGAGAACCACTACTCTAGTAGATACTCAGGATTTTGCTTGGATAAAATATGTCTCCTAAAACAATTCCATTTGTAATAGATAGGATGTTGGCAACCTGCTATATCTATGTGTGACTCCAGAGACTTGGACCTAACTAGGCTGATGAGGGAATAAAGAAAAGAAAAGATGGGGTCTGCTAGATTGGGATCTCTGCTGGAGAAACTGCAGCACCCCGGGAAACTCACCCTGTTTATGGTATTGAGTTGAACAGGAAGGTAGGTTATTACACACAGGTAGCCAAGGAGGTGGGGTTTATGTAATGCAGCCGAGCAAGGAGGCAGATCTAGCTAATTTCTATAGGGAGCAGTCTCCAGGCTGTAAATAAGCGAGAAGAGAAAGCTACTATGGACATTTTCTGTATGCACTATTAAAATTCACATGCCGACCAGAAGGGAAGGCTTTGCCATATCCCTCTGAGCCTCACCCCTGCAGGGAAAACTTGTCTACTCTTTCATGAGTTTGAGGTGCCAGGATCCTTGACAGGGCTGTGCTCAGTTCAGCAACACACATTCAGCTAGGATTTCATTCACTCCAGGCTTCCTCCTCTCTCTAGAGTAATATTCATGTACATACACAGGTATGTACCGTTCCCTCCACCACACACACACACACACACACACACACATGCACACGCACATGCACACACAAACACAATTCCTGCTACATACACAGGAATATACGATGCTCCCTCCACCACACACACACACAATTCCTGCCACACACACTCTCATATATGAGAACTGTAGTTATGTAATAAACAAAAAAATGTATTCGAGATGGCATGAAATTGGATTTCCTCATCCATAAATTGTGTTATGTTTATGTCTAAGCTATAGTTCAAGAAACGGAACTGCTCTGTTGATATTTTTATAAATGGTGTCTAATGTGTTTCTATTAAGAGGAGATCCATTTGCTCTGCCAGAATGTGTTATCATAATAGCCACACCATTTACTCTACCGCTTGAAAATTGTGTGGGTTATTCTGTTTGGAATTTTACTCGCCCACTCCCGGGCCTGCCAGATTCGATCATAAATGATTGTGGACGTCTGTGAGTTATTTTATAAGAAGCATCCATCTATTTTTACAACTCCAGAAACTCTGTCACTCTTATTCACATCCCTGGGAATAAAGCAATAATTTGATTCTCTGTAAACGTGAGCTGGAATTTATACCATTCCCTCCACTCAAGACTTCGGTGACAGAGGGAAGATTTATACCTGTGTTTCTGAGCCAGGAGACTAGAAGGTGGTGTCCTGGTGTGTTTCTTATTATTTTTCACTATCCCTAGAAAAATAGGAAATGCTACTCAGAGTGTCATTGATCTGTTTTGGATAAAACTGTTTTATTTCCTGTTGGTGTAACCGTGTCGAATGCCACACCACGAGGAGCAGTAAGTGTTCAGAGCTCTCTGTGGCCCTCCATCAACTGGAGCATTTGTACCTGTGAGAATGCTCTGGTGGGCTCACACCCCAGGGAACTTCTAATCTAGCTGTTTAAAATGCTCAGAGCTTCCTTGGCAAAGCAGATGAATGCCCAAGAGAGCCCCTGAGTATTTGGTAGTCCCCAGAGAAGCCAACCAGATCTATCTACAGTGTTCTGGGGTGTTTTGTTGTTGTTGTTGTTGTTCACGGAGAAGCACATGTCTGAGAAATATATTTCCTCCTCTTTTCCCTTCCTGAGATACTATGAGGGAAGGGGCCTATCATGTTGTGAGTGTGAAGTGTCCCCCACAGGCTCATAGTTTTGAACATTTGGTCCCCAGCTGGTGACACTATATGGAAGGTTGTGGAATCTTTAGGACACGGGGCCTAGGGTACTAGACTAGGGGTGAGCCTTGGAGGTGATAGGCTTCCTTGATGCCCATCTAAGGTTTTTTCCTACTCCATTAAAAAGTGGAAGCCATGAGCCATTCCTCCTATATGGTGATGTATTAGGCATTTCAACACAGTGAGAAGTCATGCCTACAGTGCCCATGTCAGCTGTCTAAGGCCCCAGAGGAGACCAAGGCTATTTGTGCTTAGAACTGAGGTTTCTCCCAGTATTTTATTACTCAGTTAAGTTCCTACTATTCTTTTTACTTTTTAAATTGTGGGACAGAGTCTAGTCTATATAAGTAGCCTAGGCTGGCCTTGAACTTCCTGTATATCCTAATCTGGACTTGAATTCACTGTGTAGCTCAGGCTGGCCTTGAACTCACTGAGTAGCCCAGGATGCTCTAAGCTTCTTTAGTCGTTGGGATGGCAGCCATGAACCACTAGACCTGGTTCATTTCTCTTCCTCCCTCCTTAAATTGTGGTCACAGTGACAGCTCATGGGTCCATGGTCTAACAGAGGTGACAGGAGAGTAATTATAATGGAGAGCGAATGCTTCTTCTGCAAACCCTCTGCCCAATCCCCTTCCTGGATCCTGGTGGTGACCTCATAATCCTTTGTATTCCTGTCTTGCAGCAATGTCCTCCCTTGTCTGCTTCTATGGTCGCATGTCAATCCCCCACATCTTTTTGTTTTCTCTTCTGTGGTATTTTTGAATGAGAAATGTCCCCCGTAGGCTATGTGTTTGAACACTTGGTCCCCAGCAGGTGGTGCTTTTTGGAAAGGTTATAGAGCCTTTAGGAGGTAGAGCCTTTCTGGAAGAAGTACATCACTAGGGATGAGCTGTGAGCAATATTTATAACCCCACCCCTGTAGCCAGACTTTGTGTGTTCTTTTTCTTCTAAACCCCTTTCTCTACCCCCCTTTGAACCCCATAACACTAGATAGGAAAGACAAAAAGGATAGAGGGAAGTTCTAAAGGGGTTCTGTTATTGTGAGACTACTTCCTGCTGATTAGGGGTGTCAAGTTCCTTGGGACAAGTTTGAACTTCACAATCAGGCTATCTAATTTCATCTTCTTTGCATATGTCTACTTAACAAACTACAACCAACAGCAACCAACCAGCGAAACTCCCCAACCTGTCAGCCTAGCATTTATAGACCCTCTGAAAATTCCCCAGGATTCCAAACATCACACAACTGCAGAAACTATCTGCCCCTGGCAAAACCATGTCTCTATCAGTGCATGAGGCAATTCATAGTCATCAGCTGTGAAGCAGGTCCATGGCCCCACATTTGAATTAAAACAAAAACATATCCCTATAGCATTTTTGTGCTTTTAAAAGAAACCAAAAACTCTCACTACACACCCCACTTCCTATTCTATCTCTCTGCATCCTGTGTGTGGATGAAAATGTCACCAGCCATCTTCCTGCTCCTGCTGTCATGCTGGGCCTTCTCCACCATAATGGAATCTATCCCTATGAACCAAATAGCTAAAACAAGCCCTTTCTTTTTTAAGTTGATTTTGGTTGTGGCATTTTCTCACAGTAACAGAAAAGAAACAAACGCATCTTCTCATCAGGGTGCCAGTCCTACTGGATGAGGCCAACTGTAACAGTAACTTTCATCCACCTGAAGTAATTGTCATCTCCTAGGCTGTCTGCTATCTGAGGCCTAGTCCTGGAAGCTTCTAGCCTCTACAATCTAATCTAGGCCTAGAATTTTCAGTCTCTGAGACTTAACTCTGAATAAACTCACTCTTTCTAGACTTTTTTTTCCTGAACTTTGGCTGGCTGATTTAACTCAGCTGTTCTGGCTGAAAAGTCCTCTCCAAGCTGACTGATACAATCTGGATTCTCTCCGTTTCTGTCTGAATTGCTTTGCTTGGACTCATACTAACTCTGGCAATCTGTTCTAATCCTTTGGCTCCTTCTCCTTCTCTGGCTCATTGTCATCACCTGTGTCTAGCTTGTTCTCTCTCTGCCACCTGTCTCTGTACAATTGTCCCAGAAAAAATATTGTCCTTCCTCTCCTTCTCAACTGTTCTCTTTTACATTGTCTCTCTTTCTTTTCTCTTCTCCTGTCAAATCTTTCTCTGCCATTCAATTAAACACCAATTTTTAAACACTAGCACTTCCTTCTCCAAGCTAACTTTACCTTCTTTGTTTGTGATTAAAAGTGTGTACTAAAGGCATTTGTGTATTCCAGTCAGAGTGGCCATATTGCTTGATTAAAATCCCTCTATGGCCAACGTAAATGATGCCCTGTGAACTTGATTACAGCTGCAAAGACTAGCCCCCAAATAATAGCTCAGTTCCCAGCACCCACTTTGGGACCTCACAACCACCTATATAACTCCAGCTACAGAGATCTGTCGCTCTCTTCTATCCATTGTGGGAGCTACAACCATTTGCACACAACACACAGACCCACACACATTATAAATAAGAAACTCAATCTTAAAGTAAAAAGAATAAAATGATGAGGATATGTGTTTGGGTAGAGGCTGGGGGCATAAGTAGTCAGGAATGACCTCACTAGGTTGTGATATTGATGACCTCACTAGGTTGTGATATTGATGAACAAATTGAAAGGAAGAAGAGGCGATCTCATATTGGGCAGACTGCAGTCCCTGCACATTCCTGCAGGGTGGGGCAGGAACAGACTTGGCTGTGCAGCCTCAAATAGGTTTTTCCAGTCCCCCCATGCCAGAGTGGCTCAGCCAGACTCTTTCACACTTGGTTAGCAAATCAATATACTCTTGACTTCCCCTGGGGGGCCCCTGTCTCCAGAATTCTTTCAAATCTTAAGCTGGTCATCTTTTCAGGAAGGAATTTTATGACCATCCCTTGAAGAAAGTAGTCTCCCCTCCCCCAGCTATACATCCACAAAAAGCAATGGTGCTATTTCATGTTTTACTTTAAAAAAATATTGCTGGTCTTTTCAGGCTTCAATTTTTTTTAGCTATTTTTATCCTCACGCTGCTGAGGGAAAAGTTTGGCTTCAGGTCCGAGGAGCCTGTTGCTGGATTAACGGAGCCTGGGCTCTACCCAGCATGCACTTCAAAAACAACTTGACCCTGCTTTGCTGGCTAGTGGTAACCTTGGAAGGCTGTAAAAGTTGTGACTTTGATGTTTTTTTTTTGCTTTGAAAAAAAAAAAAAGTGCTGTTATGTGTGGCAACTGGAGTATTTCAAATTAAGAATAGAATTGTTGTATGTGTGCATGTGCCTGTGTGTGTCTTAAGTGCAGGCACGTGCATACCATAGCATCTGTGTGGAGGTCACAGACAACCTCTGGTCTCTGTCTTCGCCTCCCAGCTTGTTTGAAATAGGATTTTTTTGTATTGTCCACTGACGAGCACACAAAGCCATCCAGCCCCTCAGCTTCCAGAGATTCTCTAGTCTGCCTTTCCTCTTACTGGGTAGTAATAGTGCTGTTTCTAGAGCTGCAGTATAGCATCTAGTTTCATATAGGTCCTAGGGATCCGAATGCAGGTCCTCATGTCCCAGATGTTTCTTGCATGCATTATGCTCTCCCATTTCCCTCCTCTCTTCTCTCACTTCTCCCCCAGCCCATTTAAATCCATAGTGCAAGGGAAATTGTAATCAAATGAGGCCATTTGCAGGCCCATGGTTAAAATGGTAGCATTCTGTGGGAGGATACCAGGTTTCTGACTTACACACAACGAGGTACCCTGTGTCCCCTGTCAGCTAGCCAGAGCTCAAACCTCCACAGTAACAAGACAGTTGCCATTTTCTCTTCAGTCACAGACAGCCCGTGTTAGAGGAAAGACTCTGAGTCACTGGGACATCTGCTGAAACTTTCAGGACTTTGTGTTTTAGATAAAAGAAGTGAACCAGGGAAACATGAGTAATGAAGTGGAGACAGAAAGATGCAGAAGAAAAGGAGTGAACTAGAGAGCTGGGGAAGAGGATGGGGAAGGGGATGTGGAAGGGGATGGAGTCCAGAGAGTGGTAACCCTTTGTTGGTTATTTACACAGCATCTATCTTTCCCAGTGTCTAGCAGTCACTGGCTCTTTTTTTTTTTTTTAAATGGACATGTTCTGGATTCGGGATCCACATTCTTCACTCCAGCCTTGAGTTTAACCTAAAAGAGATGCTAGCTTGGTGACTACATTGTTTATCCTTCTTTAGCTCTTCTAATCAATACATTTGACTCTCAGTCGCAGTAGGGGATTGGTCCGGAGATGCTTCATCCCTTGGATTTTATCTTTATATTAATGCTAGAGAGCCAGGCATAGGTGGTTGTGACATTCATTTTAAAAGTCAACTTGGTACAACGTGGAATCACTTGGGAAGATCATGTCAGTTGAGAAAGTGTCCAACGCAGGCTGGTCTATGGGAGTTTGTATATGGGATAGTCTATTGTTAATTGATGCCCAGTCCAGTCCACTATGGGTGGTGCTATTCCCTGGGAAGCCAACCCTGTGTTGTATTAGAGAGGAAGCTAGCTAAGATCAAACAAGGAAGAATACATTCTTTTTCTCTGTTCTTGATTGTGGGAAGGACGTGCCTGGATCCCTGAGTCCCCTGCCTTAACTTTCCTGCAATGCTGGGCTGTAACTTGGAAGTGTGGGACAAAGAGACCCTTTGTCTCCCTCGGGTTGCTTTCTATAAGGCTTTTTTATCACTGCAACAGAAAAAAATCTGGGCACGGCACGGTACAGTGTAAAAGGATTTCCGAGAGTTCAAGACTAGCGTAGACCCTGTTTCAAAAACAAGAAAGATTTCTTCGCACGTATTTGCATGTAACTTTTGACAAATCCTCTCATATCCATTTAGCCATTTCTAGATGTTTAGGCACATGTAATAGAATCTAAGTTTTACGCAAATAGTTGTTGTGATATACTGTTTAAGAAAAGGGGCATACATATTTGTTTATTGCTTCAGTTCATGCTGGGCTGGATCTGTGGTTGCAGAAATGGGGGCTGATTGGATCTACAAAGAGAGAGTACCTACAAGGCTGAAAGCAGAGTACTGAGTTTATAAGAAATATGATGGACAGAATTTTACATTATACTATTAACATGAGACTCTAGGGACAAGCAAATGGGAAGTTATGGCTTAACGTGACATGTTTAAATGTCAGCTTAAATGTAAGGAGTGAATTGAGCTGCTTACTTTTAACTGACAACTTCACTCACCATAGAATCACCCAGGACAGACTCTTAATGAAGAATTTTCTAGATCAGGTTGGTCTGTGGACATGACTTCAGGGGAATATGTCTTAATTTTCATTGATAAAGGAAGATACAGCCCACTGTGGGAGGTGTCATTCTCTAGGCAAAAATGGTCCTGAAACCTAGCTATCCAAGAGCAAGCAAGCAAGCAAAGATGGATGTATTCTCTTTCCTCCTGAATGTCGACGTGATGTGACTAACTGCTTGAGTTTGCATCTTGACTTCTCTTCAGTGATAGACAGAAACCCCAATTTATAAGCCAAATAAACCCTTCTATCCTAAGTTGCTACTTATTAGGGCATTTTACCACAGGAACAGAAGGGAAAACTAGATCAGGATATAAAGGTGAGGAGGTCCAGTCAGACTCTGTCATACAGGTTTGTATTATGTACTGACAGCTACCCACATGGCTGAGCCAGAAGGATCAGAAATTCAATGCCGGCCTGAGAAACGTAGTAAGGCGCTGACTCAAAATAAAAAGTACAAATGGGATGCTGGAGAGATGGCTCAGTGGTTAAGAGCACTGCCTGCTCTTCCAGAGGTCTTGAGTTCAAATCCCAGCAACCTCATGGTGGCTCACAGCCATCTGTAATGGGATCCGATGCTGTCAGAAGACAGCAACAGTATACTCATATACATAAATTAAATAAATAAGTCTATTTTTGAAAGTACAAATGGGACAAGGACATAGCTCAGTGCTTCCTTTGTATGCTAAGGACCTGTGTTCAATTCCTAGACCATAAACTCACAGAAAGAGAGACAGCGACAGACAGACAGACAGAGACAGAGAAACAGACAAAACAAAAACCCTTAGAAGTGACAAAGTGCTATTGTCAAGAAAGAGAAAGAAGAAATTGACAATTATAATGAGGCATAAGGGGACACTAACTGGAAAGCATGTGGCATGGTCTATAATTTCAGCAGTGTATTGAAGAGTGCATAGGAGCAAGACAGTGTCCCAATTCTACCTTAAAAAGCACTCAGGACAAATGACATTCCCTGGGAAGAAAGATTCATGGAGACAAGGGAAAAGGAAACTTAGCTCAGTGGAACAAGCTCACAGTTAATGGTTTGCAATGAATTCATTCACGCTACTGCGGACATTCCTCCCCCTAGCCCGGGTCTGTCCTGTGTGTAACCAGTGTGCTCAGATGTCCAGCTCACAGTAGGAAAAGGTCTAGGTCGCTTTCAGCAGCAATATATTTTAGTGAAATTGTCCCGACTTGCTCATCTTTCATCATAAGCATGTCTGATTTTATTGACCTTTTGGGGCAGCTAAGCTTATTGCTTGGACTGACTGCTCATTCCTGCCTCCCTGTGTGGTGTTCATATTCATGTCTTACTGCAGTCTTCTATCTCCTAGTTGGTCTGCCACCCTCCTGCTCCCCTGCCTTCTGTGTTGAGGAATACTTCTTGGTAGGTCCTTAACTCTTCTTCATCCATTCACATACACTCATTTATACATACATACATACATACATACACACACACACACACTCATTATATATAATACATGTATACATAGATATATACATACATACACTCAAACACATACTCATTTACACATACAATATATACATACACATACACATAAGCATACACTCATTTATACATACATGCATACATACACATTCATTTTTATATACATACATGCACACAAATATACTCATACATATATATATATACACTCATTTGTATATACATGCATACATGCATACTTACATATATACACACAAACACACATTCATTTATACATATATATATATACATACATATATATATATACACATACACACACTCATTCATACATACATACATACATACATATATACATAGGGGGTCCTATGTGTCCCAGCCCATGTTCTCTCAGTAAAAAACAGTGGGGGCTGGGACTGAGGCTGTGGTTCTCAAACTCCTATGCATCCAGATGCCACTGGGAACCTTGAGGAGTTGAGAACAGTGGCTTCCATCTTCTTGTGTACCCAGACACCAGACGATGCTGGAGCCCACGATGAGCCCCAGATGGAGAAGGTGTCCAGTTTAGTTCTGAGTGAGTGGGGGGAATCCAGCTTAGCTCCAAGTGAGTACCAGGAGTCTGGAGGGACTTCTATGGGAGACTTAGGCACAGCTTTATATGAAGAAGTGCCCCCCCCCATGGCAGTCGTTGATGAAGAAGTCAGTCCTCGGTTCTCCAAACAGTTTTATTCATGGCAGATGAGAATGCGTACACCTTACTCAGGGTGAACCAGAGATTAAACACCTTTGGCACAAAGGGATCCTCAGGAAGGGAAGCTCATTGACTAAACACTTGGGGCCTATCTAGATACTTCGTTAGCCTGGAGAACTCTAGGTTGTATGCTATGTGACTGGTTGTCATGGTCCTCTTAGTGGGGTGTCATGGTCATATTCTCCAGGATAGGAAACTGGTCAGTTATGAGATTTACCAGGGTTCTGAACTTGATACAACCTTACCAGTTCTGTTTGGTGTCATGGTCCACTGCCCCCCCCCCCCACACACACACAAAGAAAGAGAGAAAGAAAGGGAGGAATATGCTCTTTTGAGTCGTCTTGCTCACTGTTTGCTTATATAAAAGGACAAAATTACACGCCAAATGTGGTTCAAAGATTCAACTGGCTGCGATGGCTAGTACTGTCTACTTGACATGATTGACAATCACCTAGGAAACCAGCCTCTTGCCATGTCTATGATTAGGCTCATTGAGGTGGGATGGCTTCTACTGTGGGTGGCGCCATCCATGGACCGGGATGCTAGACTCAACAGGGAGAAAGTGAGCTGAAGTCCAGTGTTCCTCTGCATCTGCTTCCTGGCTGCAGATGCAGTGTGATCAGCTGCCTCTCGATCCTGCTGCCATGCCTTCCCACCACGACAGCCTGGTTCCTCAGACTGTGACTCACAAGAAACCTTCCTCCCTTGAGTTGCTACTGGCAGGTTTTGTGTCACGGCAGCAACTGATGCAATTCAAGAAATGGATCTTACCTCATTCTGGAAGAAAAAAAAGAAGAAGAAAGAAGAAGAAGAAAGAAGAAGAAGAAGAAAGAAGAAGAAGAA
>NC_034612.1:23810183-23811958 GCF_900095145.1 Mus pahari
AACAACAACAACAACAACAACAACAACAACAACAACAACAACAACAACAAGGAATGCTTTCATGGGCAGAGAGGAGGAGAGCGGCTTTATCTGGAGAACAGAACTGAGTAAAACACCACGAATTAAAAACAGATTGGTTATTTAAAGTTGCTGTCCTCTTAAAAGTTATGATAGGGACTGCGGAGACGCTCAGCAGTTACACGCATGTCCTGCTCTTATAGAGGACCTGAGCTCAGTTCCCAACACCCACATCAGGCAGCTCACAAGCATCTCTAACTCCAGCCCCGGGCAGGGATGGAGGTGGGAGGAGTCTTACATCCTCTTTTGGTCTCTCCTGGCACCATATGCATATTCACAAACCCACACAGAGACATAAAAGCAAGGTTCAAGATAGCAGCGGAAGCGATTTTCTTATCGTGTTGGCTAGAACTGGCCTGAGTGGGATTTGGCTATTTTCACTATCTCATTCACTCTCTCATTTCCCAGGAGGTCAGGCGGGCAATTTATTTTTTGTTCGGTGGTGTGGAATTTGACCTAGAATGACTCGGGGGTCCCTTTGGTTCATTGGAATGGATGCAGGGACTCAGTGTGACCTTTGCCCTCCTGCTGGTTTTCGGTAAGGAGTAATATGTATGTCACCAAGGTGAGGATTAATACAACCAGGTTTCATGTGTACAGAAATGGAATGGATGGTTGGTCTGATAGTAGCATTCATCTAGGTTGAAGACAGCTAACACAGCTCCTTCTGGATGTCCAAGATGGTGCCACGGTGGGAAGTTTTCTAAGGACATGTCATATGTATGGCCTTAGAAGATAAGAGGTCCATTGTAGACTCGTTGAACTCAAAAAGGAATGTGGACAAATGGAAGGAATATCTAAAGCCTGGGAAAATATCTTATAATATAAAAACTACAGTTCTGGGGGGCTTAAAGCCACAACTAACTCATTTCTAACTCAGGACAGAGATGAGAAACAGCATTTATAGATTCCCAGTCATACAGAGGAGAGCATTCCCATCTATTCATCAGAAACGGGGTAGCACTCACTGGGAAGAAAATAGGTTCTACTTCTTTGAGTTGCACTAAAAAATAAGCTAGTACTGTGAAAGAGCCAAGTGTGGTGGTGTCTGGGGAGACTGAAGCAGGGGGATTGGTCAAGTTTAAGTCTAGCCTGGTTTCCTCCACCTTTAAGCTCATCACTTGCTGTCAGATTGTTTTAACCCAGCCATGCAGTCTTTGTTTGAACTTCGTGATGGATAATAATGATTGTCAGCTAAGAGAGATTCGGAGGCATGTAGGAGATGCAGTCATCCACCTCTGGGTATGTCTGGGAGGGATGTTTCAAAAGACAATTAGATGAGGGCTCTGAACCAATCAGTGATTTAATACATCGATGAATTCAAAATTGAAATGTTATTGGAAGGGATGGTACTTCCTGCCTGGTGGTCTGTATGGGCTGGAGAATGACGGATGGTAGCTATGTCTTCTTCAGCTTCACACAAGGAGTACGTTTGTTAAATGCATAGTAAGCCAAGGTAAAGGAATAAATATCAAGAGATAGATGGACGGATGGATAGATAGATGATAGATACATACATACATACATACATACATACATACATACATACATACATACATAGAGACAGACAGACAAACAGTCAGTCACAGACAGAGGGCAAAATATCATTACTTTGAGCATTTACAACATCCCAAAGAAGCCAACTTGGAAAGCCCAGCTGAGACAGTCAGCTGAAGTGAGAGAGAGGGGAGGGGAGG
>NC_034612.1:23812094-23817999 GCF_900095145.1 Mus pahari
GGAGAGGAGAGGAGAGGAGAGGAGAGGAGAGGAGAGGAGAGACACACCTTATTCTCAAGTGAGGCTTCCAAGTAAAGGAGCAAAACAGAGGTTAACCCCATCAAATCAGGTATTCACAGCATCCTACAGAAACCAACTGTAGAAGCCAAAGCAGTCAGCTGGATTCCAGATTGAGCACTCGTGCTCTCTCTCTCCCTGTGGCTGAGTTTCCCATGGCTGAACTTCCAGCTTCTCTCTCCTGCTACAGTGGGAGAAACACTAGTGGCCTCGGTTGGAAATGGGTAACCTTCTAGCTGTCCTCAAGGACCTGATGTTTTCCCTCCTGAGCTGTTTTGTTCTCTTTCTTCCCTGCCACTGAGTGAAGGAGGAGAGCACTTCCTCAGACAAGGGCCCTTGAAGGAGGCTGTGAGACAAATGTGTGTTTGAGCCTGTAATGGGGGAATGGGTTGGGGCCAGGAGGGCTGGGGAGGCAGCTCCTGATTTCAGGGCCAGCTTTTTAGTGAGTTCAAACACCACATGACAGTGCGCCAGTGTGATGTATATTTCATCTGGTTGGAAGAAATAGGTCTCTTGTGGGGAGCAGGACATTTCTCAGAGAATTGTGGCTCCCCTGGGCCACTTCCTGGTATGCCTGCATTTAGTCCCTGTCTACTGTGGTATGCATGGCTCTACATTCATCTGGGTTGAAGACAGCTAACACAGCTCCTTCTGGATGTCCAAGATGGTGCCACATCATTTGTGGCTCGAGACTGAAAGCTAAGATAACTATTTCCTGCTGTTGCTTTGTCATGATGAGAACAATAAATAACAGAAACACCCCCTTTATGCTTTCTGGTAGATGCTATACAGTATTGGGGAGGGAGGCTGTCGATTGATTCATGTTCTGTATTACAGGGTCAGTCGGTTTCTCGGGTATTTTGGCTCAGAATTTAGTGCATTTGTTCTGAATGTTTGTCTTGGATTCACTTCTGAAGTTTGTGGATTTGGGGGAAGAAATCTGTGCCTGATGGGATCGGGCATCAGTTAACCTTAAACACGACTGGAGGCACAATGTCTCAGCTTTGACTGCCAATTTGACACAACCTAAATCTATCTAAGAAGAGAATCGCAATCGAGGAATTTCCTAGATAAGATTGGCCTGTGGGCTGTGGCCGTGGCTGTGGCTGTGGAGGGGTTGCCACGGTTGTTAATTGATTTAGGAGGGTCCACCACAGGAAGCACCATTCCTTAATCAGAGGTCCTGAGCTATATAAGAAAGGAAGCTGAGCATGAGCCTGCCTGACAGCTGGCAGCAGCAGCCTGCATGGTTCTTGCCATACTTCTTTGGCTATAAAGTGAGTTCCTTAGTCAAAGGTTATGCTGTGTGCAAGCAGTCTTGGCTTCAGGTTCCTCCCTTAATATCCCTCAGTGATGGGCTGACTGTTGCCTGGACCTGTAAGCTCAATAAAACCTTTTTCTCTCCAAGTTGCCTTTGATCAGGGTGCTTTGTCACAGTAACAGAAAAGAAACGATAGCAGCCCCTTTATGAGTAGGAACCCCTGAAACAGGCAAGACAGCAACCACTCTGGCACTGAGAACCCAGGTGTGAGAAACCGGTGAATCAAATTTGCCACAAGACAATAGGTATAATCCCACCACTTTTCCACACACAGACAATTACATGGCCGGCACACACACAAAAAAAGTATAATTAAGCTTTAATCCCACTCAACAAATGTCTATTCATAATTACAGGAGGAGTGAGAGAATGCATGCAATTATTAGAACTGTAATGCCTTCTAAGGAGGAAGGAAGAGAGTCAATGTGCCCGTGCATCAGTCACAAAAACTGATATGCCAAACTTCAAAGCGTTCATAGATCTAAGATGCAGGAAATTTGCACATCCAGTTCACTGATCACAATGTAAACCAACAGCAGAGGATTAAATAGAAAGATCTGTGAGGGAAAGCGTTCCCAGATACTGCAGACTCAGGTGAAGATGTCCAAACCTATCCTAACAGTTCTTGGCCAAGATCAGAGATCCTTTTGTGCATCTGACCTCTGGTTATAAATCTTTATGCATATCAGCCTGGGCTCCCAGGTATGTTTAACTTAAAACGGTTTTGTTGTTGCTGCTGTTTTTAATTTTGCTTTGCTTTTATAATACTGAAGATTAACATCAACAGGACGAGCAGCTCCATCCTTCACTGGAGGAGTCTAGGCAGAAGATTTATCACTGAGCCATGGCCCCATCCCCTCATTAGGGGATTCTGGGCAGAAGATCTATTACTGAGCCACGCCCCCAGTTCCTCACTGGGGGATTCTAGGCAGGGGCTCTACCACTGAGCCACGCCCCCAGCCCCTCACTGGGGGATTCTAGGCAGGGGCTCTGCCACTGAGCCACGCCCCCAGCCCCTCACTGGGGGATTCTAGGCAGGGGCTCTACCACTGAGCCACGCCCCCAGCCNCTCACTGGGGGATTCTAGGCAGGGGCTCTACCACTGAGCCACGCCCCCAGCCCCTCCCTGGGGGATTCTACACAAGTATCCTATCAATGAGCTACATCTTAGATTCTCACTTAAGTTGCCCAATCTGGCCTTGAAGTTACCCTTTAGTCCAGTTATCCCTTAAACTTGTGACTCTCCTGCCTCAAGTCTCTTGTGTAGCTGAGATGACCAGACTGAACCTTCAGGCACAGCTGACATTGTTATATCATAGACAAATGTGTCTTTGACTTGCCCACTGACAAGTTACGTTTGAGTAGGCCCCACTGTCTCTGTGAATGTCTCTGCTGGACCTTTTCCCCACTGGAGCCTGGAGCCCAGCAATATAGCATAGATGTGTCTGGATGTCACAGACTCCTTCTTGGAGCCGCGAGTATCCATACACTAAGGAAAACAAACCACACTCCTTTTATTTTGGGTTTAATACATAAACTCTTGGGAAATGAGTGGAGCTGTAGATGATCAAGTGCTGTGAAATGCAAAAAGAAAAACAAAAAACAAAAAAAAACCCGACAAAACAAAAACAAAAAACAAACAAACAAAAAACCCGGAGGAAAGGGGGATAGCACGATGTGAGATAATCTAGAATGCTCTGCTACTGGGTGCAATAGGAAAACTGGAATAGTACATAAACCCAAAGACTGGTGTTTAAGTCTAGAGGAGTCGGACCCTCAGCAGTGATGGAATGATTTGAGGAAATGTGCAGAAAAGCAAAGGAAGAAAGTCCCCCAGGGTGACCCATCAGAACCAAACTCGAATTCATACTGTGTTAGTTTTTATTACTGGGATAAAATGCTGTAACCCAAAGTATCTTATAAAGGAAATGGTTTATTTTGACCTGTACTTTCCAAATGGTTAGAACCTATTATAATGGGAAAGGCTCAACAGTGGAAACCTGAGACCATTCTCACAATTTGAAGCAGGAAGATTGCATTTCACTTGGGCAGGAAGCAACAGGAAAGAACAGGAAGTGGGGTGAGGCTACAAACCCTCCAAGCCCGCCTCCACTGACGTACTTCCTCCCACAGAGCTCCACTTCCTAAAAGTTCCATAACTTTCTTTTTTTATTTCTTTATTCATTCTTTATATTCCAATGGCAGCCTTCTCTCTCTCCTCTTCCCAGTCCCAGAGAAGGAGAAGCCCCTCTTAGTTACCATCCTACCCTGGAACATCCAGTTCCAACAGGACTAAACACATATTCTCCCACCAGTTAAAGGAAGGGGATCCAATGGCCGGTAACAGAAAAAAGAAAACCCCTGCTCTAATTGTTAGGGCAACCACATGGAGACCAAGCCACATATATGCTACAAATGTGTAGGGGACTATGTCCAGCCCATGCATGCTCTTTGATTGTTGGTTCAGTCTTTGTGAACTCCCATGGGCCTAGGTTAGTTGACTCTGTAGATATTCTTGTGGTGTCCTTGACCTTACTTCCTTGATGCTTCCTCAAGTTTTCACAAGCTCAACTTCCAGATGAAGCCTCTTAGGAGATAGTTAGACACCTAACATGGTGTCTAGCTTCTTCGCTCTCACAGCAGAGTATCATTAATAGTGTCAGAGTGTTTGCTCTCTTCCTGGGGTTGGATCTCAACTTTGGACAGTACTTGGTTGGCCATTCCCTCAGTCTTGGTTTAATTTTTAAACCTGTTTATCTTGTATGCAGGAAAAAAAACTTGGGTTTGAAGGTTTTGTGGGTGGAAAGATCTCCAATGCTCATGAACCAGTAGGATTAACATAGTAAGAATGGCAACTTTACCAAAAGAAATCTATAGGTTCAATACAATTAGCTTTCTTTTTTTTTTTTTAATGATTTATTTATTTATTATATGTAAGTACACTGTAGCTGTCTTCAGACACTCCAGAAGAGAGAGTCAGATCTTGTTACGGATGGTTGTGAGCCACCATGTGGTTGCTGGGATTTGAACTCCGTACCTTCAGAAGAGCAGTCGGGTGCTCTTACCCACTGAGCCATCTCACCAGCCCACAATTAGCTTTCTTAAACAACACAGCCAACTGGCTACTGAGGATTTCGAACTTGTGAGCCTACAGGAGTCATTTCACATTCAAACCAGCACACCAACACACCCATATCCAGCCACATCTTGGCTTTTAATTGTTTACCCCACCTTTCTGTGGAAGCAATCAAGCACAGACTTGGTCTGAGGAGATGTGAACAAATGTCTGTCCACCCTTGATAGGGCACAGGCATGAACCACAGAAACAAATATTTCCAACCAAGGGCGAGTTGGCAAAACAATGAATTTAACTGGAGTTACCTTCTGAAGGAAGTGCATATAAAAATAGTCTGTTGATGCTCTGGGCTGACCTCTTCATTTTGTGTGTGTGTGTGTGTGTGTGTGTGAGCACGCGCGTTTGTGTTTTGTGTGTTCCTTTTGCTTTTTCTTTCTTTTCCTTTTTTTCTTTTTCAGTATGAGTGGCTGACCTGGCCTTCAGCTTCATGCCCTTCATACATTTATTCAAATTCGTTTTTTTTTTTTCATTTTTTGAATCAAAGGAATTCACAGAGACGAGAGTGTGGTATAGCAAGCCATTGTGTAGATGTTCCGTTAAAGCATAGGCTGTTTAGCGTACTGGCTAAATGAAAGGAACTGTTGTATTAATAAGTTTAATTTGACATAATTACTCGGTACAATGAGAACCTGAAGTGATCTATTCCTTCCAGAACATTCATTATCCCCCCACTGTGACAGACAGTGAGAGCATGCATCCCTGCAACCTTTTTCTTTGGAAAGGAAAGGACATTTGGGCTGTAACATTGTTGGAAAACCAGGATAATTTTCCTCCGTGATTCCTTTGTTCGCTTTCCCCTGAGCTTCTTGACCCCACCCGTGTAGATGTCAGCTGGGCTCTCTGTTTGCCAGTCCCTGGGAGGGAACAAACACTTTATTTTTTTTTTTCCAGGTCAGGGAATAGAAACTCTAATTCCCAAACCATCAGGTCCTCAGGTGTGAACAGATCTTCCCCTGGGAGTCCCAGCCTGAAGGTGGATCATTCTGGCCATCCCACTCCCCTGTCCCTAGACTATGATAGCCCTTGCCGATGCTGGGAGGCCTGGCTTTGAATCCAAGCCAACCTTGGTTGCTGGTTCCAATTAAAAAGCAATTGCATTCCCAGCAGTTCAAGACTGCAGCCAAAAATACAGCCTGTTCAGAAAAAAAAAAAAAAAAAAAGCCTGGTCTTTTTTGAGAAGCACTTATTCCACAAAAGGGCTAGATGCTGCTCATGACAGCCAGTGACAACACAGTCGAGTGTGGCACAAATTTAGACGTTCAAAGATGAAACCAAAAAGGAGCCAGTTTGCCTTGGATTATCTGGTGACAACAGTGAGATTTTCTGCTGGTCTTTGTCTCTCTCTCTCTCTCTCTCTCTCTCTCTCTCTCTCTCTCTCTCTCTCTCTCTCT
>NC_034612.1:23818057-23842616 GCF_900095145.1 Mus pahari
TCCCTCCCTCCCTCCCTCCCCATCTCTCTCTCTCCTCACCTCTACCACATTTATTAGAGGATAAACAAGAGCTGACCTTTTGTCAGGCAGCGAGGAACCAGAGCGATTGCATTAAGGAAATCAAAGGCGAGAAGGTCAGAGGGTCAGCATTAACCACACTGGGGAGCTGTCATCCGTGGCTGCCTCAGCCAAGTAGGCATCCATCTCTCCAGGAGCGGTCAGTCTGTACTCTCTGGGAGGGCCAATAAGCAGGCAGAGCTGGGGAAAACACTGCAGACCACGTGTTCAGCCTTCTCCACAAGTGGGATGGTGGTGCCTCTGTCCTGGAAGGCTTCCTGATTCTAGAAAAGTCAGGTATAAAAGCTCATCCACTAGGAAGTTAAGAACCCCCCAACTAGACATGCGGGCCTGCCTGTGAGCTCAGCATGTGGGAGGCGGAAGCAGATGGATTGTTAGTTCCATGTAAGCCTGGGGTACTCAGAAAGACTGTTCCAAAAGGAGAGGGGAAGAGGAGGGGGAGAGGAAGGGGGAGGGAGGTGGAAGAAGGGGAGGAGAGAGAAGGGGCAAGCAGAGGAAAACCAGACAAAGGATACAAAAGAGGGAAGGTAAGCCAGAGGAGGAAGCAGAGGACTTAGTGGCAGAGAAGAGCAGAAGAAAACGTGCTTCCGCTCTGGTTCAGTTTTAGGTCCATCCAGCTTGTCTCAAATGGTTGATGCTCCAAGTTTTCCTTGAGAGTTTTATTTTCTTTTTTTAAAATGTTAGCTATTTTGATTTTGATTTATGTGTATACATGTGTATTCCACCCCGTACCTGTAGAGACCAGAAGAAAGTGTCAGGCCCCCTGGAGCTGTTGTTCCAGGCTGTTATAAGCAACAGGATGTGTGTGGTTGCTGGAAACTGATCTTGGGTCCTTGTGTGAGCAGCAAGTGCTCTTAACCACTGAGCCATCTTGCTACTCAGGACCCTTATTCTTCATCTAAGTGATCTGGGATTTTATGATAAGACCATTCAACTATATCACCCAGAAAGTTAGGATTTCCAAACACAGATCACCTTATAACCCATAATTTGGGAATGTGACTCAGATTAAAGTGGATCAACCCACTTTCTGTGGAAAGGATGTTGAACATGAGCATGGCTGACACACCTGCAATCTCAGTGGATGTAAAAGCAGGATTATTATGACTTAGACTGGGCTCCAGGAGACCTTGTCTAAAATAGTCAACAGCAAAATAAGAATGAAAGGGTTTTTGTTGTTGTTGTTGTTGTTCATTTTTTTATTTCCTGTTTGGGACAGAATCTGACTGTCTTAGTTAGGGTTTTTTATTGCTGTGAGCAGACACCATGACCAAGGCAACTCTTTATTTTTGGTTATGAGCCTAGCCTTTAACGGCTGAGCCACCTCTCCAGCCCCAAGGCAACTTTCATAAAGGACAACATTTACTTGAGGCTGACTTACAGTTTCACAGGTTCAGTGCATTATCATCATGGCAGGAAAGTATGGCAGCGTGCAAGCAGACACGGTGCTGGAGAAGAGGGGGAAAGTTCTACATCTTGATCCAGAGGCAGCCAGAAGGAGACTGTGTTTTGCAGGCAGCCAGGAGGAAGGTCTCTCTTCT
This sequence comes from Mus pahari, assembly GCF_900095145.1. Lineage (NCBI taxonomy): Eukaryota > Metazoa > Chordata > Mammalia > Rodentia > Muridae > Mus > Mus pahari. The sequence continues at coordinate 23,819,677 of NC_034612.1, forward strand.
ACACTGGGCAGAGCTTGAACACTGGGAGCTGGGAGCTCTCAAAGCCCGCCTACACAGTGACATACTTCCTCCAACGAGGCCACGCCTAATAGTGCCACTTCCCATGGGCCAAGCATATTCAAACCACCACATTGACTATGTAGCCCTTGCTATCCTGGTACTTACTATGTAGTCCAGGCTGGTCTCAAACTCACATAGATCAGCCTGCTTTTGCCTCATGAGAGCAGTAATCAAAGGAATGTACCACCATGCCTAGAAAGAAGGAAGAAAAGAATGAATGAGTGACGGGTTTATTTTGGCTCAGTTTCAGAGGTCCAGTTCATGGTGAGGATGGCTCCCAAATGCTTGGGCAGAACCTTGTAGTTGTGGAACGTGTGCTGGAGTCCTTTCTTTACTTCTTAGCAGAGAGGAAGCAGAGAAGTGAAGACAGAGGAGCTTGGGCAAAAGGTAGCCAGAGCACATACTCTCCATAGCCTACTTATATCTCCAACTTACCAGTACTTCCTAATAACAGCATCCCATTATAAATCCCTCGAAGAATACATTGATTAGCTCAGAGTCCTCAGGATCTTCCATTGTCTTTGAAAATTCTCTCCCAGACACACCATGAAGCTGAGCTGTCCTGATCTCCTTGGTATGTCTTAGTCCAATCGAATTGACCATCCTACGTCCTGTGAAGAAGGTGCCCCACTTACCTCCAAGCATCAACTTGACACAGCCTAGAGTCATCTGAGATCCGAGGGGAGGCTCAGTCAAGGGAATTTTCAAGTGATGTTGACGCAGAATACTTTGCTTTGATTTTGGTGCTCAAAGGAAAAGGAGTATGGGGACCTGACAGCTTTTGTCTTTCATTCACACAGTGGTTATATATATATTTTTTCACAATGTCTGGGCCATTTTACCCATTTGTGTGTGTGGGGGGGAGGACTCAGAACTTTTCTTCGGTAGAAAATGAGCAATTACTAGGAGTATAAAGCTCTGCAAGTGTCACTTCCTGCTGACCTGCCTCTTCTGTTCTTCTTGCTTGTCATTCTCTTCTGAAATCAGCAAGTACTTTTTCCACTTTGGATAAATACCAGGTTTATCCCAGGAGTCTCAATTCACACCAGCTTGCAAATTCAGATCACACTGAAAATCCCAATGACTGGCTTCGAGACAATGGCCTTTGTGTGGCCACTAATGAAAGATTTAATACAGAGCTCTAGAGACAGGATTTGAGTCTCGGATTTCACTGGACTGCATATACTATTTTTTTTTCAGTTAATTATAAGCTAAAGTCATGTATTCAAATGCATATGCAAAAAAATATAGCCTTCCTATATTTTAATTGGATTCTTTCATGGAGAGTTGTAGCTGAGTTCTCATGTAGTTGGAGAAATTCTGCTGTGAACCATGTTCCTCTTTTCTGAGAAGTGTTCTTTTCTCCCTCTCTCCTGCCTTACATCTGTGCTCTCACAGCCCCTTTAATGTCCCCCATTCTTCTCAGTGTACTTGAAATATTTGTAATTGCTTCATTAGCTCCTTCCTCTGAGGGATTACAATACAGAAGCTCTGTATGTGATATATTCATCAATTTATCTCCTAAGTAACCTAACATGGTGTCTAGCATGCCATTGGTCTTAAAGAAAACTATGTAGGGTACATATGGATGGGGTGAAGGGGTAGGTCATTAAATGAATGAGTCGATAGATTAATGAATGGGGTGAGCGGATACATAGCTATATAGATGGGTAGATATTTGGATGGCTGGATTAAAAGATGACTGGATGGGTAGATGGGTGGATGAATGGATGGGCGAATGGAGAAGTGAATAAATGAGATGATCAGATTAATGAGTAGGTGGGTGGACTGATAGCAGATTGGTGGGTGAATGGTGGATGGATAAACGTAGATGGATAGGTGGATTGAATGAATGGGTGAGTGTATGGGTGAGCAGGTGGGTAGATGACTGAGAGGATGGATAGACAGATAGGTGTGAATGGATGGGTAGATGGACAGGTGTGGATGGATGGATGGATGGATGGGTAGGTAGACAGGTGTGTACAGATGAATAGATGAACAGGTGTGGATGGATGGATAGATGGATGGGTAGATGGACAGATGTGGACAGATGGATAGGTGGACAGGTGTGGGTGGATGGGTAGATGGACAGGTGTGGATGGATGGGTAGATGGGGATATACATGAGTAGATAAAGGGATAGCTGGACATTAGATGACAACAAGTATTTCCTTCCTGCCCGTTTCTGAAAGTAGAGGTCACAGATCCTGGCACAGAAATGAAACCTTAATCATGCAATCAAAGAATACCTGGCCCTTGCTGTTTTTCCCACTGGCCACACACTGTGCCTCTAGGAAGGGACTCTTGTCTTCATTCTTAAGAAGTTCAAAAGATTTCTCTTCCTTTGATCATTAAAGCTCATGTTCTTTTTCCTTGTCCTTCCTGAATGGATGTTGAGGGACCTGTTTATTTTCTCACACCTTGGATTTGAAGAGCCAGTAGGTTGCCACATTGGAGTTTAACCAGTTCCTCTACTCTGAGAATTTTACTCGCACTTGATATTTTGAAAGCATGGTCTTTCAGCAAAAGAACATGGTGGACAGAACCAGAGGCTACATATCTTCGGAGTACAACCTACAGGGAACGGGAATCCAGCACAAACTCTTCATGCAGAGACGGGGATCTCATGATGCTTAGGCATGGCATGCCATGACACAGAGCAAGCAGAGGACCTATGCTGAAGACCAACGCTGGGAGACCATCCACTGTATTATTTAAGCTCTTCTAGGCATTCATCCCTGGCCTTCATAGCCTGGAAAACAGAAGCACATTTCCCCATGCTTGGAGAGCATCCATTCATTCTCTGGGCATAGAGAACTTCAAGGCTTGTTGAGAGAAAGTGGGAAAGTTCACAGACATTCTGTTGCTTGGGGGATGTGTAGCCTTGTCTGTGACTTCTCTGTGGGCTTGCTCTCTCATTCAAGCCCATGCTTCCGTAGGCTTCTGTTGGCTTTCATCTTGAATGTACCTACCACATGAGGGGCCCTTCCATGTCACATTGGCACCTGATACTTCCTGCATGTGGCATCTCTGGCCTGACTCTGTTGGGTTGTCATTTATCACTCCTGTCATTATTGTAATAAAATATCTGACAGAATAATCTAGAAGTACGGTATGTTCATTTTTGGCTCAAGGTTCATATTCAAGGTCAAGATCTTTTCAAATCAAAAGTCTTGTGTGCATGCACATGTGTATTCCTGGTAGAGGTAGTGGGCCAGGGGTACCTTATGCTCATTTAGAGATTAAAGGAAAGCTTCAGATGTTGGTCAGCACCTTCCATCTTGTTGGAGGGAGAGATTCTTTTGTTCTTCATGACTGTACACACCAGGTTGGCTGGCCCATGATCTTCTGGGGTTAACGATGTTTTTGTCAACTTGACCCAAGCTGGAGCCATCTGGAAACATGGAACCTCAACTGAGAAAATGCCTCCATCAGAGTGACCTTAGACAAGATTGTGGGGGCATTTTCTTACTTAATAGTTGGTGTTGGGGACCCAGCTCACCGAGGGCAGTGCCACCTGTAGGTGGGTGGCTCTGGTGATGCAGGAATGCAAGCTAAGCAAGCCAGTAAGCAGAGTTACTCTGTTTTTATTATGCCTCCCAGGTTCCCTTGCACCTTGAGTTCCTGCCATAGAGGAATGCAGTCTGTGAGAAGGAATAAACCCTTCTCTCCCAAAGTTGCCTTTGGTTATGGCGTTTGTTGTATCCATGGCAACTTAGCTGTGACGTGGGAGGTTTGGTTGGGTGTGGTTTGGCTCTTTACCTTACACATCATCATGGGAGTGCTGAGATTATAGATGGACTCTTCTGCTCCTGGCTTCACCAAGGTTTTAAGGACCCAAGTTCAGGTCACCATGCTTGTATAGCTAGTGCTTTACCCACGTGGATCTCCAGATCCAAGTTCTTCGGTCTAAATGTGTGCAGTATAGGATCTGCATCAAGACCCATCCACCCTTCCCACTCCCTTGATCCGGACCTCATCTAACTTTTCAGTTTTGAGTCCCGTGCTCCCTGACAAAAGACCTCATGTTGATCTGTGCATACAGCTGTGATGAACACTAGGCTTTCTGAGGGAAGCCTGTCTCCCTCTGTGAGTTATTAGCTGTGTAGTTCGTAGGAAAGCTACTCCATCTCTCGATGCCACCTTTTCCTCCTGAGGATAAGGAGGTGAACAAAAGCACCTACCTCCCAGGAAGCCCTAAGAGAGCATAAGCTGCTATTATTGCTCTCAGCAGTAGTACATTTCAGCATGGATGCACTTGGGAAATAAAAGCCTTGTTGTGCACAAATGTGCATACTCAAATCCATGCCACCTTCCCCTGGGTATAGGACCTAGGGCCTTGTTTATACATTCTGAGCTATCACTCTACCACTGAGCTAGATCTCCAGAGCATCATCATTTTATAATTCATGGAATGGTACCCAGGGCTTTGCACATGCTAGGTACTCTACCACTTAGACACATCCTCAGCCACCACCATCATCATCACCACCACCACCAGTCATCACTGTCATAATCATTATCACTATTTTGCAATGCTGGGGATGACACCCAAAGCCTTGGATATACTAGGCGAGCACTCTATTTCTGAGCTACATCCTCAATCACCATCGATACCGTCATCATCATCACTTGATAATGCTGACAACATTATCCAGTTCTTTGGTTATACATGCCAAGGAAAGACTCTGCTATTAAGCCACATCCCACACCTTTAATTTTTAAAGTTTTATTTTGACCTGGAATCTCTTTATGTCATCCCGGCTGGCCATGAACCCTATATCCTCTTGTCTCAGCCTCCTAAATAGCTGGAATTACAGGAGTACAAGCACCATATCCAGCTACTATCAGGAGCCATCTAGGATAGGCTAAGGCTATCAGGTGGCCTTCCTGGAAGTGGCCCACCCATTTTTGTATGGTCTGTGATGGGTGAGCTCAATGGGTGAGCTCGATGGCAAGGGCCCAAGGAGACTTCATCTCAGGATTTCTTCTTGCAGCTGGTATGCTTTTCCTGTCATTATTAAATTAATATACTACTTCCTGGGCATTAGCCCACCCTATTGATCAGATTTCCTGCATATCAACATAAAGTTGAACTTTTATGAATTGATGCTGTTTAGATGAATTAATGATTCTACAGAATTCCTGATTTGATTCAAATAATTTTAGGAAAAAAGTTTTTAGAGATGGTCTTAGGTGCTTTCTAGAGAGATGTAATAAAGTTAGACTCAAGAGTAGAGTGTGCCCACTCCTCATATAGTAAGTAAAGGCTGCAAAATAGGAAATACAATGAGCTTTTATAATTACACTAAAAAGAGAAATAGACTTGGGAAAATTTTGTGTCTGAGGAAAAACATTTAGGTCCAAGGAGAAAGACATGGATATAATAAAACAAGGCCGTGTAAAAACTTTTGCCTAACTTATAATGAGCATATTTGAATGAAACACTGCTTTGAACTTAGTATCAACCAACATCCTTCTGAAACTCTCATTTTATGTAACATTTTTATCTATCAGGTAATTTTCTAAGACTTTTTGTCTAAGAAGGTATAAAAAGGCCAGAGAAAAGAAATAAAGTGGTAGTTGAATGGTTTGACTTGGGGAGCTCTTACCCCATCCATCCATCCATCCATCCATCCATCCATCCATCCAAATGTATATGTCTGTATGTATGTATGTAGGGTGTATAGGTATATGTGTATTATGTAAGCATGCATGAATACTTGTAGAGTGTATGAGACAGGTGGTTGGGCCCAACAAAAATATGAATGTGTTAGTGTGTAAATGAGACTGTGAATGAAAATGTAAATGTGTGTATAAATGTGTGTGTGTGTCTGTGCATATTTGCCTGTATAACATCTTAATTCTTTGCCTTTCCTTCCTCGATGGTTCACAAAGAGTTAACCAGCCAGCCCAGAGAGATTTCTGGTTGCCTGGAAAGAGAGGAGAGTGATAGCAATAAAATTTTTATTTAGTTCCCTGCTGCTAGGCAACAGGTATTAATCTCCCAAGCCAGTGGTTTTTAACCACAGAATAAGCAAGAAAGTTTTTAGGGTTTTTTAGAAGTTATCAGCAAGCATTCAGTATAGTTAGAGAGGTAGAAGGTAAGAGATCTTCAGTCTTTAAAGCTACCCCTCAGACAATTAGTCTTTAAAACTAAGTACAACTCTGTGTCCCACTTCAAACCATTCCGGACCAGGATGACTCTCATCAAGCTACAATGCTAAAAATAGTGGTGGATCCTGAAAATATGTTGTATGTGTTCTATCGATATTTCTTAGTTTAGACTTTTGAATATAAAACATTTAAATATTGATGTATTATCCCAAGGCTGTAATAATTATAATTCATGTTGATATTATAATACATTCTGTCAAAAATAACTTTTCAAAACATAAAAAAGAAAGTTGGTGTGCTAGTACATGCTTGTAATCCTAGCTACACAGTCAGACCCACTCCCAGAAACAACAGAGATTGGAAGGTGTGCTGGTTAGTTTTAACTGTCACTTGACACAACCTAGACTCACCTGAGAAGGAGACTTTATTAAGGAGTTATCTAGATCAAATTGGCTTGTAGGCATATCTGGGTAGGATTTTCTTGACTGTTGATGTAGGAGGACCCAGCTCACTGTGGGCGGCACCATGCTTTAGGCAGAATGGCTTGAACATTGTATGAGAAAAAGAAAGCTAATGCGGGTAAGTAAACAAGGATCCATGCATTGATTGCCTGCTGTGAATATGATGCTTTAAGTCCCTCCCTTGACTTCCCTCAGTAATTGACTACAGCCTGGAATTATAAACCAACTAAACCCTTTCCCTCTATAAGTGATCCCCCGCCCCCAAGGTATTTTATCACAGAAACAGAAATGAGACTAAGACAGACAGTAGAATGACACTGTTGAACTCCTGAAACTTGGGTTAGCATCTCTGCTTCATACATTCCGCTCATCACTACAGCAATGACATTGTTCTATGTGAGTGTGGCATCTAGAAGATTCTACTCTGTACCTATGAGACAAAGGAAATGAAGAGGGAAACAGGTAGACCCTTTCACTTAGTTCATTTTCTTTCTTTAATTTTTGGAGATGAGGATCTTGCTATGTTGTGTAGGCTAATCTCAAACTCATGATCTGCCTACCCAGTTACAGGCATGCGTCATCACACCTGCCTTCGACAGACCCCTTCAAAGGTCTGTGGCCCCTATGGGCTGTGCTTTGGCAATTACAGCTGAGCACCACAGCCATGCTAATGTTGCTTGCTTTGCTTTTATAGAACTGGAATCTGAAGGTTTGCCTCACCTTCAGGGCACTGTGTATTCATTTCTCCATCTTTTTAAATTGCTAATTGCTTTTTGTCCACTGTGCATTCTCACAAAGTGCAGTGATGGAGAAACAGTTTAACAGGTCTAGGAAAACTGGATAGACATCCTTGAAAACTCTGAATTTGAGCCCCGCGTCCGTTAGCTGGGTTACATTGAGCAAGGTACCTTTTCCTCTCTTGGCTTCCTTGTTCCAATAGATCAGTAGTTCACAGTCTTCCTAATGTTGTGACTGTTTGTTTGCTTGTTTGTTTGTTTTGTTGTTGGATACAGAGTTTCTTCATGCAGCCACAGCTGTCTCAGAACTCAACTCTGTAAACCAGGCTGGCCTTGAACTCACCTGCCTCTGCCTCCCAAGAAATGAGCGACCACCACCTAGCATTATGACCCTTTCATACAGTTCCTGCTGTTTTGGTGACCCCCCCACCATAAAATTATTTTTGTTGCTACTTTACAGTTGATAACTGTAATTTGCTGCTGTTTTGAACTGTCATGGAAATATTTGATCTACAGGATATCTGATATTCAATCCTTGTGAAATGGTCACTTGAACCCCCAAAGGGTCGTGACCCATGGGCTGAGAACCACAGCAATAGAAGAAATAAATGAGCTCAACAGACCCGAGAGCCCAATGGTCTAGTTCCCTTGAAGATTCTAAACCTTTCCTAACTGAGGCCTTTCCCATCTGTTACAGGCTAAAGTGTGCCTTCCAAAAACTTATGCACTGAAGCGCTGCTCTCTACTTCAGAGATGGGGCACATAAAGCAAAATGAAGTCACTAAGGCAGGTCCCAGTCCAAGACGATGAAGGCCACCACCAACAAAACATACACATGCACACCTGCACAGAGCCACAGCTACAGGAGGGCGTAAAGGGATGCAGTCAGACACAAGCCGGCGGCAGAGAGGGTCCTCAGAAGATACAAACCAACCCTTGTTACCAGATGTCTCAGCTACTTGGCAGGCAGAGGCAGGAAGATCACAATTTCAAGACTACCTTATGCTATAGAACAAGTTCAAGTCCAGCTTGGGGAACTTAGTGGGACCATACCCCAACATGGAATGTTCAAGGGTAGGAGACGTTTTGGGAGATGGCTCAGAATGTGAAGTTCTTAGTCTGATCACCAATTCTATTTTAAAAGCCAGTTGTGCTGGCTAACAACTGTAACCCCTGGGCTGGGGAAGTATCTCTGTACCCCAAGTATCCTTGGGGCTCTCTAGCCATTCAGCCCAGCCCACTCTGTAAGCTTCAGGCTAATGAGAAATCCTGTCTCAAAAAAAAAATACGGTGTCCGGTATCTGACAAAAGACACCGAAGGTTGGCCTCTGGCCTCCACTTGTGCACATCCATGTGCACCTGCACACACACACACAATCCTCCTCTTACACACAGTTTTAGAGCAATAGGATTCGGAATGCAGCTCACTAGATGTGGCTGTGTAGCTTATTCTTTAGCTGCTAACCAAGGAGCAGAGAAAGTGAGACATCCTGGGTGTGTTACTTAATTTTTCCATAGCTTAATCTTCAGTAAGAAAGTAAGAAAGGGTTGGTGTGAGATAAAGTGTAGGATGGGGGGGAAAGGAATGAAAGAAGGGAGGAAGGAAGGAAAGAAGGAAGGAAGGAAAAAAAGGAAGGAAGGAAGGAAGGAAGGAAGGAAGGAAGGAAGGAAGAAAGGAAGGAAGAAGGAGCAAAGGTTGGTTGCTGACACATTATTTTCTCAGGCTGATACTCCACAGAATTTTAAGAAAATACATTTCTGTTCCACTGGCCACCAGCAGCTCCTTGTCACGTGACCCTGGAACAGGCGTGCGCTGTGCATGTTCTCTGTTGGCCAGAGACTAGGCGTCATCTACAATCTGTTGCACTGGGCTCAGACTTATCTCTGTGTTGTCGACATGATTTCCTGGGGGAGAATAAATAACCACCGTGTAATCTTCTAGAAAGAATCTACCGTCTAGGCAGCTTCTGGTGTGTAGTCACTAAATTGTGGCTGCAAAGCTCACTGTCTTTGGCTGCCAGCCAAGGCAGGGGTGCAACACTGGGAGATGACAGGTGTGTTGGGTTTACTTCCCTTGCTGTGGTAACCAACTGGAAACAAATTAAGGTTCATTGTGGCTCGGAAGGTAATAGTTGTAATCTTAAAGAAATCCTTTCTTCCTCAAGTTGCTTTTGGCCAGGGTGTTTCATCGTGGCAGTAGAGATGCTGAGGCAAGAGATGGATGCTGGCGCTCAGCTCACATTTTCCCTTTTATTCAGTCCAGGACTCCAGCCTATGGGATGGCATTGCTTACTTTTAGGATAAGTTTTTCTTCCTCAGTCAACACAGTCTAGAAACTCTTTCACAGTGATGCACAGAAATGTGTCTCTTCTGAATCAATTCTATCACAAACCACTCTTTTTGTTTTCAGCTTTCTCTTAGCAAATCACTGATCTTTACATTTTTAAATAAGTAGTATTTTATTATTTTTAATTATATGTATTCCTATGTGTCTATGTGGGAGTATATACATGTGAGTGCAGTGACTGCTGAGGCCAGAACAGGGCGCCAGATACCCTGGAGCTGGAGTAAGAGGTAATTGTGACCCTCCTGATGTGGGTGCTGGGAACCAAAGTTGGGTCCTCCTAAGCGATGGCTATGGTCCCTCTTTCCATTTTAACACACATAAATTGTATATATAAATGGGATTCTTACTTTTTCTCCTCTGTGACAAAATGCCTGACAGAAAAAAAAAAAAAAAAAAGCAAAGAGGTGAAGGGTTTATTCCAGTTTATGGTTTCAGAGAATATTAGTTGATCAGGATAGGAAAGGGTCATTGACTTGGTGTCTTAGGGTTTCCATTGCTGGGAAGAGAAACTATGACCAAGGCAACTCTTATAAGAACAACATTTAACTGGGGCTGGCTTACAGGTTCAGAGGTTCAGCCCATTATCATCAAGGCGGGAAGCATGGCAGCATCCAGGTGGGCATGACACTGGAGGAGCTAAAGTTCTGCATCTTGTTCTAAAGGCAAGCAGGAGAGCCTATCTTCTAGGCAGCTAGGAGGATGGTCTCTCAAAGCCCACCCCCACAGTTACACACTTTCTCCAACAAGGCCACACCTCCTAATAGTGCCACTCCCTGGACCAATCATATGCAAACCACCACACTTGCTTTCATCTCTTTTGCTGTGACAACATACCATGCCAAAAACCAACTTTGGGGAAGTCAGACTTATTTGGGGGGAAGATCATAGTAGCAAGAACTTGAAATAGCTAGTTTCATCACAGCCATAGTGAAGAATGGAGGAGATGCATGCTCACTTGCTTGCTTGAGCTCAGCTTGATTTCTTTACTTTAATACAGACTAGAACTGCCTGCTCTGCATAAGGACTGGTGCTGCCCACTGTGGGCTGAGTCTTCCCACTTCGATTAACTTAATGTATGCAATCTCTATAGCCACGTCCACAGGGCAACCCAATGTAGGGCAACCTTTGAGACTCTTTCCTAGGTGATTCTAGATTAGGTCAAGTTTACAATTAAAGTAACCATCATAGGCATTCTGTGGCATCTTTGGTAGGTCTGGGAACAGAGACAACAGGAATGGAAATGGTGCCAGGCTATACTCAACAAAGTACCCACTAGTGATCCACATCCTCGAGCTCTATGCCCCATAATTTCCCCAAACAGTGTCACCAGCTCGGGCCCAGGTGTTCAGGCGCATGAACCTGCGGGGAACCATTTCAGTTCCATAAAACAACGGATGTGAGTAGGGTATTCTCACACACAGGCATGCAGCGCTCTTCCGGTGCCATCTCGCTTTATCCGCCTTATATCCTTCCAAATCTCAGCTCTGCATTTTAATCCCTTTCATGGACCCCTGTGAGTGCCAACTGATGAGCTGTGATGCCCAAGGCCATTCAGAACCGGAACGTTGTTGAGAGCTGTCGGATCAGTACATACTCGTACAGGATGTGAAAATGAGCTAGCCCGTGGAAGAGGCCCCAGAGAAGCAGCTGGTAGAATTGGCCCTAACGAATACACAAGTGTGCTTCTAAAAATACAGGGGGCGACGCAGATCTCAAATGGCAGGCCAAAAACTCAGCCAGATTTGAAAACTGCAGAGCACAAAAAAAAAAAAAAAAAAAAAAAAAAAAAGATCCTTTAGAACAGTGCAGAGATTGTTGAGCTGAGTCAGGTGTGAGCTGACGTTGCGGTGGGGGTGGGGCGCAGGGGCGGGGCGTATATAGTAAAAGCCTACCATGTATTAAAGAGTCTGCAAGGCTGATTGATTACAACTCTTGTGACTGTGAAGAGTCAACATGTTTTAGACAGAGGAGCGTATTTTCTTGGGCTGTCTCTAGAACTCTTAATTAGCCACTCATTACCCACCTTGTGTTTGACCTAACAACTTTGTGACAAGCCAACCCCTTTTGGAACGTACCAATGGACCCCTGGCTGCCACTAACCCATAGGCTAAGAATGTCATCAGACACCAGCTGAAGCCTGTATTTGAGATTTCCCACTCTGTGTAATCCATCTACCTGAAGTCCCCACCTGTGCGTTTTGTTTGTCTATTGTTTGTTTGTTTGTTTGTTTTGCTTTTTGTTTTAAAGTACCTCGGTTGGTGATTTTTCCTTTTTCCATTTACTATAAAAGTTTCAGGAAACTATTACTACACTTGGGCCATGAGAATCTGTGTTCCTAGGTCAGGATCGCCCATCCCTGGATCCAGAATGAAGCAACTTCCTCTTCCCTTTGAGGCAAGACTTTTTTTTTTTTTTTTTCCCCACATCAGCACAAGGTCCTAGTAGGAGTCCAGATTCCTCAGCGGGATCTCTGAGGCAGAGATAAGCACATGAACTCAGCTACACGGACTTCACACCTCACACCCCAGCTAAGAGCACCTACTCAGTACCAGGCCCTGTTCTGGCTCTGGGGACACAATATGGGAAGAGAGTAAGGTCCAAAGGAAGAGGCGTCAAGATCAGTAAGGCAAAAGGCTTTCATGTAGGATATCTGCATTATAATTTGTAGCAGTAACAAAATCACAGGTATGGTGTAGCAATGAAAACGATTTTCCGTTGGGGGGGGGGGTCACACCAACCTGAAGAGCTTTATCGAAGGGTCACAGCATTAGGAAGGTTGAGAACCACTGCCATAGATAAAATAAAAGACCAGACAGTGGAGTGAGTCCCCTTTAGGTAATTTTCACAAGTGTGTGGACTAGGAATCCCAAAAGTTAGCCTAGGAATGCTGTAACTTGAGACCACAAAGCAGCAGCTACCCTTCCTGCTTTGACCAGGGTCTTTGACCAGGATGGAACTCTGATTTGCATAGTTAATTTGCATGACCCTGATTTGCATAGCTCAGATTTGCATAGCTGAGATTACCCAGTTGGAAATTGTGTGCAAGCAGCTCAAGCTAGAACAGCCTCCCAGAACTGTATACTTGCCAATCTGGACTGTCTGTCTTTACATTGTGTGAATTATTACACACAAAGAAATTCCACCATGCTGGTTGGAGCGTCTCCCAGTGGGATCCCCTGCATCCCATTACCCATTCTAATTGCTGTCTAGCCTGTTTCCTTCTTACAGGGTACTTAGTAAACCATTCCAAGTCTAATCTAAAACTATTCCCAATACTATAGTGGCCTGACCATTACAAACGGGAAGACAAAAGGATATGAAGGTGGGCTCGTAAGTGTTTTGCCACTCTTGCAAAATACACGAAGTTTATTTTTGCTTCGTGTTTTCAGATTTCACTTCATAGTCCATTGATCTGTGGGCGAGCCTCAAGAACATTTTCTTGACTAATGATTAATATGGGCTGGCTCTGCCTTCTGGAGGCAATGCCACCCCAGGGTCCATTGTCCTGGGGGTGTTTAAGAAAATGGGGCAAACAAGCCTGTGTCCCTCCATGTCCTTTGCATCAGTTCCTGCCTTGGGTTCCTGCCATGACTTTCCTGGATGGATGAATGACCACAGGGTATAAAATGAGACAATCCTCCTCCCTGTTCTTTTTTTTTTTTTTTTTTTTTGTCTCCCTAGTTGCGTTGGGTCATGATGTTTAATCATAGCAATTGAAAAGTGACCAATACACTCATGAAACTATGGCTCCACCAATCACCAATGAGCTGAGCCACTAATGAGGCCTGAACCTTAAGGGTCCACTCACGGATTACGTGCAAGCCTTTATTGATCCATATCCGCTAGTGGATGATTGATAAAGTTTGTACCCTCAGGATCGACATCCATCAATATCCTGAGCCACTGATGCGGTCTCAGCCCTCAAGATCGGCAATCCCTCAGTGGGCTGACTCACTGAGGAGGCAGGATTTCAGGATCCACATCCATCAAGGGACTCCCCTCCCAAAGTCCCACATCTAGGCACTGCCACACTGCAGACCAAGCCTTCCCCACGTGAGCTAATGGGAGGGGCCAGTCCATCATGTAACTTTCTGTGTGTACTCTGGGTTTCATGATGGTTCATTTTTGCAGTGACTCAGGGGCCAACAGGATGTGTTGGATGTGTCTGTGACGGTGTCTCTAGAGCAAGGGGGGGGGCATTCAGGGGGAAAATAAAAGGATAAACCCTTTTTTATAACCAGGAAGCCTAAAAGGAGTAGAAGCAAGAGGAGGGGGTATTCACTCCTGCATGACCGTTCCCCCTGAGCTGTCTCAGCTCATCTTCTGTCCTGGGACCATCCATTCCAGAGGGTAGATTGTGAGGTTTGTCATCCACGGTAACTGCATAAGGCGATTCTTCATAAGGAATATATGCACATATAACACAGTGCTATACATGTAGCATAATATACGAAACATAATAAACATGGTACATTTTACATGTACTATGTATGTTTTACATGTGTTACATATTAATAACATGTATGTACATAAAATACATATATACATGCATATGGATGTGGACTGCGAGGGCTCAGATCTCTGAAGAAAAACTCTGACTCATATAGACATCCTTTAATCTTTGATCTAAAGCAGCAGTTCTCAACCGGTGGGTCTTGACCCCAAAGGGGCCAAATGACTCTTTCAACAGGGGTCCCCCCAAGACCACCAGAAAACACAGATATTTACATCATGATTCACAACAGCAGCAAAATTAGCGTTATGAAGTAGCAACAAAAATAACTTTATGGTTGAGGAGGCCACCACAACATGGGGAACTGTATTAAAGTGTCTCAGCATTAGGAAGTTTGAGATCCACTGTTTTAAACGATCAGCCCCTACTCTCTGGAAAAAAAATACATACATACACACACACACACACACACACACACACACACACATATATATATATTAGAAAGAGGTCTCAGGCAGGTAAGATGAAAATGTCCTAGGGGATCAATGATGGCAGTTTTGACACAAGCAAGACAGGTGCTGAACTCAGATGACAAACTTTGAGGAAGTGAGTCATCCAACAACCAGTCTACATCATGGGGAGTCTGGAATAACTAATGTGTGTGTGTGCTATGTGTGTACTTATATGATGTACATGATGTACATGAGCTGGTACGCACATGCGCAGAGGCCAGAAAGGACAGGCGTCTTCTTCTAGTATCTGCCTTAATCCCCTGAGACAGAGTCTCATCCTGAACAAACCTGCTGATTGTTTTGGCTAGGTTGGCTGGCAGCCAGCAAGCCACAGGGTTCCTACCGTCTCCAGTCTGCCCGGTGCTGTTTTGTGGCACCCGTTGCTTAGGCCACACCCAGCTTTTTAGTTGGGTGTCGGGGGATTTGAACTCAGTCCCCCATGGTGTCACAGGAAGCACTCTTGGCCGATGGTGTTCCCCTTACCCACGGAATAGCTAGCAGTATGTACAGGGTTCAAAGGCTGTGCCAAGTGGGTGAGCCCTTAAAGGATCTGGAGATGTGTAGACTAGAGAGAGGGGGACAGGAAGGGAAAAGAATGGGAGGGAGGGAGGGAGGGAGGGAGGGAGGGAGGGAGGGGGAGGGAGGAGGAGGGGAGGGAGGGACATCTAGGTCATTAATGCAGAATACTTCAGGGTGTGTTTAGTAGGGTGTTTCCAGAGAAGGAAAGATCCACCTAGATGTCAGAACTGTCCCATGAGTTTGTCCCTCCGATTAAATAATTAAATAGAAAGGGAAAAGGAAGAAGTCAGGCAAGCACTGGCTTTACAAACTCTCCTCCTCCCCCTCAGCCAAAACATAAAGGAACAGCCTCCTCCCACTGCACACAGGGTTGGCTCCCACTGCACACAGGGCTGGCTCCCACTGCACACAGGGCTGGCTCCCACCGCACACAGGGCTGGCTCCCACTGCACACAGGGCTGGCTCCCACCACCATGCCTTCCCCACCATGATGGACTGTACCCCCTGAACTGAGAGCCAGAATAAATTCTTCCTTGTATTTGGAACCTAATATACAATCGCCATCTCACTCGCCTGGCCCCAGATTCAGCTCAGCTATGGTTGGAGAGGATTCCCTTTGTGGACTGTGCCGGTGCAGTGTAGGAACTTCCATCATTAAAAAAAAAAAATCATAGGAAGTAAGGTTGGCAAGGCAGCTTGTGGTTAAAAAGCATGTACTAGAATGTACTTGCAGAGGACCTAGGTTCTCTGTCCCCAGCACTGGGTGACACACTACCACTGGTAACTCTAGCTCCAGGGGATCGGACGCCCTCTTCTGGCCTTTGCAGACAATTGCACTCAAGTACTCAATGGCCCCTCACAGATGCACAGATACATATAACTAAAATTAATTACAAAAAATGAAATTGTAGGAAGGGCCAGTCAAATCATGCTCTCCTGTACTGATGCTCTAAGGCAGACACTGGGAGCCAGGGCAGCCTTTGAGTATGCAGATGAATGCGCTTGGGCTAGCGCTCCCTGGTCTATCTGACCAGGCAGTGAATGTTCAAGGGGAAAAGGCAAAGGCGGCTGAGGAAATGGAGGTGGCGGCCAGTATTTACCACCTCATCATTTATTTATTTAGAAAGATTGCCTGCGCTCCCTGCTAATCTTCATATAACATGCCTCATTGCCCTCTACAGGCCCCCGGAGGGCTCTCCTAGCATTTGTTTGGTTGAATTCGTTCTTGAAGGCCTGTTTTCTGGTTGCTCATTTCTTGCTTGCCTGGAAATGCTGGAAAGTGAGCAACATGAGAACTGAGCCTTTAACTCGTTCCTGCTCGCTGGCGTCAAACCCAGGGTGCCGCCGGCGTTCGCAGTTCGAAGCTGAAAAGAAAATGCCGTTCATACGTTTTTGTTTGAAATTGCATGCTCACTTTTTTTTTTTTTCTCTAACTATGAAATATGAAGGTGGCCTGCCCAAAGCATGATGGTTATTCATCGTAAGGCAAATACCCAAGAGGGGGCGGGACTAGAGACGTGGCTCTGTGTTTGGAAGTGCTTGCTGCTTTGCTGGAGGACCTAAGACTGTTTCCCAGCACGAATCAGATTGCTTACAAGTGCCTGTAACCCCAGACCCAGGGCATTCGATGCCCTCTTCTGGCCTCTGCAGGTACTGCACATACATGTACATGTGCCCACACACAGTCCATCTCAATGCACCACCCAACTTCTAGCACCTCTCTTAGCATATATTTATAAGTTGAAAATACTTATTTATAAACACAGTATATTTATACATACATATTTATTTATAAATTATAAAACTGGTCGGTATTTATAAAATATTTATAAATTATATAATGTTATATATGTAATTATATTTATAAAATTAAAAATAAAATAATAACTCTTTAAAAAAAAAAAAAGAGTCTGCCGTGAGCTAGGGGGGTGGCTCAGACAGTAAAGTACTTGCCTTTTTCTGAGGGAGTTCAACCCTCAGAACCCACATAAGGAAACATTAATCATGATGATAGATGCTTGTAATCCCAGAGCTGGGGAGGTAGATCCTGGGGGCTGGATATCTGGCCAGCCAAGCCAAATCAACTAGTTCCAGGCCAATGAGAGACCCCTACCTAACCAACAGGGTGGACAACGCCTGAGGATGGTATCCCAGAAGAGGGTGTTGGATCACCTGGAACTGGATTTACAGATGGTTAGAAGCCTACACCGGTGCTGGGAATTGAACCCAGGTCCCCTGAAAGAGTAGCCAATGCTCTTAAACTGCTAGGCTATCTCTCTATCCCCTTGCTTTGATTTTGATTCGTTCTGGGGGTTAATGAAGCTATGTACTTTTCTCATCGTCTTCTTAGCTGGTCCCGTTTCTTCTTTGTAGATAAACCCATTCAGATGATTTGCCCGTTTTGAAATTGTATGGTTTGCCCTTCACTCTTGCTGGTGAGTTCACCTATCCTGTTGCTGCCACTACAGCCTCCTTCGCTATTATTAGAAGCGCCTCCTTTGGGCTTCTAGCAAGGACATGGAAGTTCAGTAGCTCTCTAGGAATCCTCCAGATATTCAGTAGCAAATCGGAAGTGCTGAGAAACCAGCCTTATGTGCATGCCTGAGTGTGTACATGTGTATAGGATCTCTCATTGACTGGAACTTGCTGATTTAGCTAGGCTAGTCATCCAACCAGCCCCAGGGATCGACCCATCTCGCCTCTCTAGCATTGGTATTCCAAACACCTATCACGGTGCTTGGCTTTTTCTCTTCTGGTCTCTGTGTGCTTGCACACATGTGATCCACAAACATAATGCAGGCACAATATCTATACATGTAAAATCAATAAACAATTTAAATAAAGCCACAACAAAATAGCACCATCCCAGTTAGAGCAGTGTTCTAGCTTTATGTCTGTTGTAACAAATACCCAAGTGCATAAAGGAAGGGAAGGATTTATATGACTTATTCTTTCAAGTTGCAGTCCCTCACCCTGGGGAGACCAAAGAAGGAACTCAGACAACTTGTCATAGCATCGAGGGCAGAGAGAAGACTTATACATTCTTGCTTGACCATTTGCCTAGAGATTGATGCCACCTGAAGTGGGCTGAGCCCTCCTACATCATTTAAGAGCATGACAATGCCCACAGGCTGGTCTCATATTTTTCAGACCATGTCACATTGACAGTTTATGTTAACTAGAATGGAAATAGAGGGGAACTAGAGAAAGAGGAAAGGGAGGGAGATCACAAAAGGCAATAGGGCAGTGGTTCTCCACCTTCTTAATGCTGTGACCCTTTAATCCAGATCCTCGTGTTGCCGTGACCCCCCAGCCATAAAACTATCTTTGTTGCTACTTCATAACTTTTCTTGCTATTGTCATGAATCTGTTTAGTAAGTATTCACTGTTATGTAAATATCTGATATTCTACTCATGTGGTAGGGTCGCTTGACCTCCAAAAGAATTGTGACCCACAGGTTGAGAACCAAAGCAATAGAGTGTACATAGGTATAACACACATCCCAGTATGTTATACCTATATGTTATATCCAATTACTTTATTTATCCTATTACTTTATCCTATTAATACGCATTGGTGATTAAAAAGAGGGCTGAGGAGATGAGCTTAGTTGGTGAAGCACTTGTCATGCAAGTGTGCTGACCAGAGTTCGAGCCCCAGATCCCATGTAGAAACAAGTGCTTGCTTGTAATACCAGCCATGGCAAAAATGGGAAGTAGAGACAGGCAGGTCCCTTAAAGCTTGCTGGCCAGCTAGTGTGGCCGACTTGGAAAAATCTGGGTCTTCTGACCAACATAAGCATGAGCACAGACACATGCACACGCACACACACACGCACACACGCACACACACACACTACATGACTACTATACATTATTAATTAAATAAGATAAAAATAAACAAATGCTAGTGAAGTAGAGAAAATAGAACAATCTTTTTACTTTCTCTCTGTATACGTGTGTTTGTGTGTGTGTCTGTGTGTGTCTGTGTGTGTGTGTGTGAGAGAGAGAGAGAGAGAGAGCGCGAGCGCAACTTTCAGGATTCAGTTCTCTCCCTCTGTCGCATGGGTCCCGGGGACTGCACTTGCGGCCACTGGGCTTAACAACAAATGCTTTTACCTGTTGATCCTTCTCATCGATTCCCTCCCCCGCCTCACAAGGTGAACTCCAACACACTGCAAAGTGAATGGGAATTTATACTCACGGTAGGAGTACCACGGAGGTCCAAGGACTTGGATCAGCTGACAGTGACATGGAACTCCTGAGAGCCACTCCTGCCAAGCCTGGCTCTCCTCACCACTGTACACAGGTGAAAGAAAGCCAGCCAACTAGCAGGGCTCTATCTTTTCCCAGAATACCTTTGTAGTGCCTGCTGCTATCCCAGAAAGAACAAATGTTCACCCACCATCCTATTAGGCTGGTGTCTCCGTTTTGCCTCCAGAGGCTCCCATGCTGAATAACTTTGAAAGGAGGACTCACAGGGTTTGCGGGGTGGGGAGGGGTGGGGATGGGCACAGATCAGCTCTGATAGGTGAGGCTGAGCTCTCTGTCACCTCAGCCACAGCGATGGGTCCCGGTGACCACCCTGGATAACATCTAAGCCTATCTTAGTTACAGCATATGGCTAAAAACAGCTTGCAAGAGGTGAGTTAAGCTATCCAGTGCTTGCGCCCAGGCACACAATGCCATTAACCTCAGGATGGACTGAAACGCTAGATAGAACCAGCTGACTCTCCAGCGACCCTGAAGGATTGGTCCTCACTGCCACATGGAAATTTCTGTTATTGATCTACCCACTGGAACCATTTTCATGCAGTCTCATCAGAGGAGATGAGATCTGACAAGGTGAAGAATAGATGGTTGGCTACGGGAAGGATACAGCCCCATCCGTGCACACACAGCTGGCACCAACCATTTTCACCTAATCAGGGCAATAGTCCTTTGCAACCTAGAAACTATGTCATTTGGACAATTAGGATGGGCGCGAGCATGAAGATGAAGCCTGAATGGGGAGGATACACGTGCTTCCTTGTAGAATTTGTGTGAACGGGGGCTTCTCTGGCTACTCGTCAATGCAAATTTGTATTTTAATTATTAATTAGTTAATCTTAAAAATCATGCCCATGGGTGTCCATGTGCACAAGAATACAGTGCCTGCAGAAGTTGAATCCCAGGCATTTCTGAGTTGCCTGATGTGGGTGCTGGGAACAAAACTCATGTCCCTCAGAGGAACAGCAAATATGCTTGCCCTCTTAATTGCTGAACCACTTCTCCAACCCCAGTGTAAACTATTAAGCCAATCCTTTATCACAATCCCAGCACTCGGGAGGCAGAGGCAGGCAGATTTCTGAGCTCCAGGCCAGCCTGGTCTACAGAGTGAGTTCTATGACAGCCAGGGCTATACAGAGAAACCCTGTCTTGAAAATCAGTAGAAAAAAAAATCTCTTGAAATCCAAACTAGAAGATTTGTAGATGAAGCTGAGTATGGTGGAGTTTGCCTGTCATCTCAGCACTCAAAGGTTGGGGCAGGAGGATTGCTGTGAGTGTGGGACCAGTCTGGGTTACAGAATGGGACCCTGTCTTGTAGATTTGGTTTAATGCTTGTATTTTGGTTTCCAAAATTACATGAGAATCCTAATGTGAGTTGCTGAAGGTCCCTACCCCAGTCGGTTTCTGGTTGGTAAATAATGTTGCCAGCAGCCAATGGCCGGGCAGGGAGGCAGAAGCGGGACTTTCGGATTCACGGACAAGGAGACTTAAGAGACGGAGTTAGAACCACTATATCCAGAAAGCAGGGAGATGAGGCCTGAGGAGTGTAGGAAGAGAGATCATACCAAATATCTAGGAGATGAGAAAGAGTGGCCCCAGGAGACCCCTGACTGAGTCTGGGGCAGCCAAGATGAAATATAAGATTTAGTAAGTAATTATCAAAGGGGAGAGTGTATTAGCCATGTGGATGTTTGGGAGTAGCCCAGCCCCGTTAGGCTGTTTAAGGCATATTAAAGTAGAAAGCCGTGTGTGTGTGTGTGTGTGTGTGTGTGTGTGTGTGTGTGTGTGTGTGTCTTTCATTTGAGAACTCAGAACATTAAGGCAGGTAGTTAGGAACAGGCTCTGTGCAGTCGGAAAGATTTGAATAGCTTTAATCGCCTAATGCAACAACCCTATTTCAATAACAAAATCTGAGGGGCTGGCTCGATAGCTCAGTAGGGAAAGGCATTAGCTACCAAGCCCGAGGACTTGAATTTGAACCCAGGGGCTCACATGGTGGAAGGAGAGACCCAACTCTTCAAAAGTTGCCTTCTGACTTCTACATGACTCACTATGGGGCAAATGCACACATAAACACAAATACTTTTTGTAAAACTGCATATAAATCATGATCTAAACCCAATAAAGCATACTCAGCATTTTGAACCAAGCAGGGAGGGGGGTGGGGGGGGAGCCATGCAGTGAAGATAATGTAACATCCTCCCTGGGTTTGTTCTGAGCCAAGGAGCAAAGTTTGCCGTTTTGATCATGCTGGCTTTCATTGTCGAGGAGCTGTCTCTGAATGGATGGCACACCTGCTCCATCCACCTCTCAGACACTGTGGGAGCCAGGCTGCCAGCCCTTGGCAGCAGCAGCAGCAGCCAGCAGGCAAGAGATGACATTTCAGACCCCAGGTCCTAGGAGATACTCAGGACACAGTGTTAGGCAAGCCAGAACAAAACAACCCCCAGAAAGAACTGTTTAAAAATTTAAAAGACCATGTCCTCTTTATCAGCCCTGCCACAGGCTTCCTGTTCTGACAGACTTCTCGAATGGGAAGCTGGTTCCCAAGCGTGGCCAAGAAGTGACTGGAATGGGGCAGGTCAGGGAAGTGTGCAATATCCCAGGGCAGAAGCCCGCTTCGCTGGACAATGGGGAATGGAGGGAGATAGATGAAATTACTGGAAGTTCATGGTAGGCATTTACCTCTGAAGCCTGGGTCTCTCAAAATTCAACAGCCTTGCTGTTAAAGGAAGGACTGCAGAGTGCCTGTGGCAAATCCCTCAGGTCCCTGAAACATGCTGAACTCCAAATTTCTGGTTTAATGGGGAGGGGGAGATAAATTTGAGCTGCAGAAATGGCTTGGAGGTGGGCGGAGGCGGGCATAAAGATGCTTGCTGCTAAGTCTGATGTTCTGAACTCAGTCACTAGAATCCACATATTAGAGAGAACTGACTCTCACAGGTTGTCCTGTAACCTCCATATGGTTCTAAATGAAAATAGTAATAACGAATTTTAAAATCCACAGTGAGGCTGGTACTGTAGGGCAGTGGATGAGCCATTGCCTGGCATTTACAAGAGCCCATCTTTGGTTCCCCAGTACTTAAATTCATGAACGTCATGGAAAATGGCTTAGTGGTTAAAGTGCTCGTCTTGTAATTAAGAACGCCTGAGTTTAGATCCCAAGCACCCATTCAGAAAGGTCTGACCTGGGCAGTATGTGGTTGTAAACCCCAGGGAATGACTGGGGTGGGGAGAACTGTACACACAGATCTTTAGAATTCATTGGCCAACCAGTCTAGCTAAAGAAATGAGCTGGGGATTCAGTGAAAACCCTATCTCAAAAAAATAAAGTGGGGAGTGATCATGAAAGATGCCTGGTTAGACCTCTAGCCTCCACATGTGCACACATACACACATATGCACATGCACATACAAACATACACATACATACATGCATATGCAGAGAGGAGAGAGGAGAGAGGAG
>NC_034612.1:23842771-23858174 GCF_900095145.1 Mus pahari
GGAGAGGGGAGAGAGGAGGGAGAGAGGAGAGAGGAGAGAGGAGAGAGGGAGAGACGGACAGACGGACAGACATATATACACCACATAGGCACAGAAAACAAATTCATGGTAGATGCTGGCAGGAGCCTTCCTAGGGATCATTCCAAGGTCTCAACTCCTTCCACATCATCCCTCCTCTCCCTTCAGTTTCCAAGTTTGACCATGCAGCGGGAAACTGGATAGAGAAGGTAGGTCAGCCTTGAAGCCACAGAAGATGGGTGGTATTAAAAAAAAAAATCAGAGCCTTATGGCCAGGCTGGCCAAAGGGGAGTCTAGAAGTGGGATGCCCAGGAGGCCATGGAGCCCACACTGGGATCATTGTCACTAGCAGGAGGCAGACACTGTCTGTCACTAGTAGAAGGCAACCAGATCCTTCTCATAGACAGCTAGACTGGTTCATAGATGGGAGAGATCATCAGAGAAGCCTGTGCTGGTTAGTTTTAACTGTCAATTTGACATAGTCAAGAATCACCTAGGTAGACTTTTCTAGACCAGGGTGGACCGTGGGAGTGTGTGGGGTAGATTCGACTTGACTGTTAATTAATGCAAGAAGACAGCCCCCATTTCCGGTGGCACCAACCTCCAAGGAGTTATTTTCTGGCATCCATATGCATGCTTTGGAGGGTCATGGACTACATACGAGTGAAGAAGTCAAGCTGGTAGCAAGCAAGCTTGCATATGTACAGTAACATCTCTCTCTCTGCTCTTGACTGTGGATGTGATGTAAAGATTTCTCGAGTTCTTCCCTTGACTTCCCTGGAATGATGGGTAATACCTTGGGGAACAATACACTGAAATAAACCCTTTTTCCCTATGTTGCTTTCCAGCAGAGCATTTTCTCACAGCAAAAGAAGTGCAACTAAAAACAGGGACCCAAATTGATGTTTCTATTAAATAAAGGGACTGAGATACACTGTCTCAGTGAAGGAGTTGAGGAATGTCTACACAAGAGTCCCAAAGACAGGAGGGACAAGGAGTTGAGGAGGTAGGGGAAACTGTGGTTGGAATGTAAAAATAAAATATAAAATAGATTGGAATAGAAGAAAAATAAGAGTCCCAAAGACAGTATGATGTCAACTGATGTTCGGAACTCACCAGCAGGCAGGTGTAATGCCACTAGACCCACACTGATTGGGATCATAGAACAACTCTAAGAATACAAGCCTCCGGGAGCCTGAATTGCTTCTGCTTTAACATTGGCTCTTGGCTTGAGGGGATGTAGTCCACTCTGGTGAGAAAGGGGCAGGGGGAGGGGGAGGAGGAGGAGCAGGAGCACCAGGAGCAGGAGGAGCAGCAGGAGCAGGAGCAGGAGCAGGGGCAGGAGCAGGGGCAGGAGCAGGGGCAGGGGCAGGAGCAGGGGCAAAGGCAGGAGGAGCAGGGGCAGGGGCAGGAGGAGCAGCAGGAGCAGGGGCAGGAGNAGCAGGAGCAGGGGCAGGAGGAGGAGCAGAAGCAGGAGGAGGAGCAGGAGAAGGAGGAGGAGCAGGAGAAGGAGAAGGAGCAGCAGGAGCAGGAGTGGCAGCGGCAGGAGCAGGAGCAGGAGTAGGGGCAGGGGCAGGGGCAGGAGCAGGAGCAGCAGGAGCAGGGGCAACTGGCCAAGTTGTGTTCACAGGAAGCAGAGAGAGATGGATGCTGGTGCTCAGCTCACTGTCTCCTTTCTATTCAGTCCAGGACCCAAGCCCACGAGAAGACATCACCCTAATTCAGGGTGGGACTTCCCTCCGCCATGTGAACCTCTCTAGAAAAGCCCTCCCTCACAGACACACCCAGAAATGCATCTCCTATTGTCCAGGTTGGCAATCAAGATGAACCATTACATACACCATAAAATCAATATGGAAGCAGGCTGGAGAGATGGCTCAGGATTTAGGATCACACAATGCTCTTACAGAGGACCCAAGTTCTGTTCCTAACTCCCATGTTGGGCAGCTCACAGTCACACATAACTCCAGACCCCTAGGAGTCCTGACAATTTCTACTGGCCTCTGTGGACATTGCGCTCTCTCTCTCTCTCTCTCTCTCTCTCTCTCTCTCTCTCTCTCTCTCTCTCTCTCTCACACACACACACACACACACACACAAAACACTTAAAAAATAACAAGAGATCAGTCTTTAAAAACTGTAAATACCAGCTTCCTTCCACATCAGGGCATACAGTCTCAAAGCTATGGCCTTTGGTGCTGAAGACAGAATTAAATATAATGCAGTCTCCTCTGGTGGCTAAGCATAGATTATCTATAATTACACTCTAACAGCTGCTTTCTAATCCTCAGCTAAATGCATACTAAACGGTGGTAGCGGGATGAGTAATATGTATAGGTAGGAAAGTGAATACAGTGTTATCTCCCACTTGCCTTCTGGAAACTTCCATATGAAGGTACCAAAGCTGCTCTCGGCCCTTCCCTGATACTTACTCTCATGCTCAGCACTGAGGAACCAGTGAAAGTTGTGAATTCAGTCAGCAGGCTCCTTCATGTCCATCTTATCTTCATATCTCCAGCAGAGGACCAGATCAGAAAGCTGGTCCTAATAAACACGTATATAGGGTTGGGTTCAGTGGCCAAAGGCAAACCGTTCTAAGTTGAGGGCATCGGGAAGGGTTCTGGGAACACGAGGCAATAGAATGCTTAATGTCTGTTCAGTTGTAACTGCTGTAGGGAAGGATGTTTTGGATGTATGCCTTAGTTACACTTGCTGTGACAAAATTACCTAGACAAGTGCTGGGGCGATGGCCCAGTGATTGAGACCATTTCTCTTGCAGGGCGCCTGAGTTCAGGTCCTGGCATTCATGTTAGATAACTTGCAACCAACCAACTGTAACTCTGGCTTGAGGCAAGCTGATACCATCTTCTGGCCTCTGCACAGACATATAAGGACACATAAATAAAAAAAAAAAATTAAAGGTTTTTTTTCTTTTTTCTCTTCAAAAGACCCTGATAAAAGCAATCTAAGGAAGTATTTTGGCTTTATAACTCACGGTACATCTAATCGTGGTAGTAATCACGGTAGGAGAGTCTAAGTTGCAAGTCTTGTTGCAGCTGGAGTCAGGAAGAAGATAGCAATGAATGTCTGTGCCAAGGTCAATTTTTCTTACTTTACTATTCCCTGAGTAGGGAATGATCCCGCCCACAGTCGACATGGGTCTTCACACAATGCTAAGGCCAACCAGGACAATAGCCTACAAACATCCTCAAAAGCTAACCTTTATCTGTACCAGTGGCTCTCAACCTTCCTAATACTTCGACCCTTTAATACAGTTCCTCATGGTGTGCTGACTCCAGCCATAAAATCATTCTCATTGCTACTTCATAACTAATTTCACTACTGTTGTGAATTGTAATGGGAATAGCTGATATGTAGGCTATCTGATATTCTACCCCTGTGAAAGGGTCGTTTGACCCCAATGGAGTCTCACCCCAAAGATTGAGAACCACTGACTTATATGATGCGTCATAGGTGTGTCCGGAGGCTTGTCTCCATGTGATTCTGGATCCCATAAAGATGGGAATGAAGATTACTAAGCATTACGGTGTGGATCTGAGTCCTGAGGGACACCCAATGATGTTCTTAGGTTTCCGTGTCCCAGAATGAAAAAGTTGTAGTACGAGCATATGGTCAAAAGTAGAAATCA
The DNA here is from genome assembly GCF_900095145.1 of Mus pahari. Lineage (NCBI taxonomy): Eukaryota > Metazoa > Chordata > Mammalia > Rodentia > Muridae > Mus > Mus pahari. The sequence goes on from NC_034612.1 coordinate 23,846,439, forward strand.
AGATAACTTGTTGTAAAAAAAAAGGAACTCAGGCCAGCAAGATGCATCTAATTGTAAGGCCACCAAGCTGAAGGACTTGAGTTCAGTCTCTGGAACTCATGGTAGAAGGAGAAAACCAATACCCACAAGTTGTCCTCTGACCTCCACATGCCAGGTGCATGCACTAGCACATACACACACACACACACACACACACACACACACACACACTAAATTTTTTGAAGTGATTGTACTCTTGAAGATGAAGATGGGCTAACAAAGTAGGAAAAAGGTATCCATTTACACATGCTGGTCCAGGAGTCTGGTGACTCATTTCTATTAAATCCCTCTCCCATGGGCTTCTCTCAGTACACTCTGTCGGGTGTAGCCCAGGTGGCTTCTAGTCTATGACAACTGCTTCCTTCATATGGTGAGCTTAATGTTTTTTATATATTATTTCCTTTTGTGTGTGTGTGTGTGTGTGTGTGTGTGTGTCAGTCACAGTGCACATAGAAAGCAGAGGACAGCTTGTAGAATCAAGTTCTCTCTTCCCCCATGGGCCCCGGGGAATGGAACTTCCCTGTCTGCAAGTACCTTCACCCAGTGAGCCATTTCCCCCAGCTCTTTACCTGTTACTCGCCCCGCTGCCCATCTCCTGTTAACAATCTCGCTGCTGCTGTCCCCAGACTCCATCAGAGCACAGAGGAAGGAAGAGAGTTGAGGTGGGAACAAGATGTTAGGTGGAAAGGAGGAGGGAATGGAAGAAAATTAAATGGATTCAAGGAAAGAGGAAAAGATGGCGAGAGGTAGGAAGACAGAGAAAGTGCACTTAAAGATTACGTAGGATGTTTTCTCTAACCCAGGAGTTTGGTCATGCATGGCAGTAGCATGCTATTCCACTGGGTGGTACAAATGTAATGGATTTTAAACTGATGACAAGTTCAGACCAGTATGATTCGTCTCCCTCTGATATGGTTTGTCTTTTAAATACAGAAGCAACAACAACGGGGGTGCAGGGAGGGGGGGGAGTCTCTTCCATCCTTGGACTCTGCTCGATGAATCAGGCTGCTTTCAATAATGCCTTTTTTTTTCCTCCTCGGAGTCACATGTCACTTGCCAAGGATCATTTTAATTCCTCAGCCTGTGCTAAGAGAAATGGCTTGCATCGACCCAACTGGCACTAGGATCTACGTGTTTAGGGGTTCTCGCCACCATGGTACTTAAATTGAGATATGTCTCCAGATCTGCATTCGTAAATCTCGTTTCTGAGAAACTGTAATAAATAAAGCCATGGATTGAAATTGAATTTTTGTAAAAGGAATTTAGGAGGAAAGCCGTGAAGCATCCATCTGATCATGGAAGAGAGGATGCATTTAAATCGGGGTAAGGGGACACAGCCCATCCACCCAGCCTGGCACGAAACACCAGGGAAAGTTACCAGTGGCAGCTCACTGGGGGTGATTAGTGTGCCATTCTCAGGGGACAAGTGTTACCAAGAAGTCCCAAAGAAGAAGAGTGGGAGGAACAAATTAAAATATTTTCTTAGCCGGATAAATTCTGGTTATGTTTTAAGTCATATTTTACACACACACACACACACACACAAGCTTTTGATTTGGTTTGGTTTTCCCCAGGACTGGAGGAAGACCCCAGGACCTCCTGTATGCCATACAGGTACTTTACCACTGAGCCACACTCCCACCCTGAGCGATTGAAGGCAGGTGCTCTACTACTGAACTACATCCCAGCCCCTCTCGTTACTTTTTACTTGGGGGCCGACTCACTAAGTTCACACTGAAGCAAGTGTGAACTTGCCATGGTCCCTCGGCCTCCATCACATACGTAGCTAGGATAACTAAACTGTGCCACCAGGCCTAGCTCCCTGTTGCCCAAGTGACATGGAAACCAATTTCAATGGACCCCAGAGTGACTTGATCAGGGACACCGAAGACGTTTTGGAAAAGCCACTGCTAAGATTGCAGAAATGCAAACTCTTAAGGGAAGAAGGAGAAAGCCCCCTGTGTTGGACTTCCAAGTTCATCAACAACTTGAGAGACCATCTTTAGGGTAGGCGGAGGGAATGAGGGTCCTGGGGAGGAAGTTGGAGTGATCCCCCCACTGTCCTCAAAGTCTCATAATATTGCTGTAAAGACAGTTGCATCTCGTATGTCTCACAATGCCAAGATTGTCGCACAAGCTGCACATGTGGCTCAGTGCTCATACAGGTTCCAACCCTAACACCTGCAAAGATGGGATACACCTCATGACAAAGATTCTTCAGTGTTATTTAATTCCAGGAATATGGATACCCACCCACCCCCAACACATATATAAACATTCACCTTTCCCTAAGAGTTTGTGTGTATGTGTGTCATTCTTCAGGTCTCTCACTGGCCTGGAGCTCACCAAAAAGACTATTGCCCTTCCCACAGGCAACCACTGGTTGGCTGGCCAGTGAGCACCTGGAATTCTTTGCCTCCACCTCCCCAAAGCTAGGATTATCAGCATAAGCTACCAGGCCTGGGTATCCTCTAAGACTGAACTCAAGCATTCATTCTTACACAAATGCTTTACCAACTCAACGACTAAACCCAGCCCTTAAGTCCATTAATTTTTTTTTTAAAAGACATTTTTAAACTGTTTTTATTTATGTGTATGAATGAGTGAATGCCATGTATTGCAGTTGCCCACAGAGGGCAGAAAAGAAGCAGACATACAATACCACATCCTGAAAATAAAAGAAGGGAAAATGAGATAGATTATACCACAGCCATTTTCTCCCAAAAGCCTCAGCAAATAATAAAGAGACAAGTAGCCCGAGTTGGAAATCGGACAAGCAGGACATGGTGAGATGTATTAGCTACCTTTTCATTACTGTGACCAAATACCTGAGAAAAGGAACTTTAGGAAGGGAGGGTTTATTGTGGCTCAGAGTTCAAGGGGACATTCTATCATGGCAGGGAAGGCATGGAGGCAGGAGAGGGAGGCATCTGGTTACATTGTATCCACAGTCAGGAAGCAGAGCGATGAATGCTGGTCCTTGGCCATTTTCTCCTTTGTCCAAGGCTCTAGCCCATGTAATGATGTTACCTGTATTCAGGGCAAGTCTTCCTTCCTCAGTTAACCCAGTCTAGAAACTCCCTTATAAACATGCCCAACAGGTTTGTCTTCTAGATGATTCTACCTCTATTCAAACTGACAATCATATTAAACTTTCATAGTTTGCTCAGACTGTCAATTTGACACAGCTTATAGCCTAGATGAGATTGGCCTACAGATATAACTGGGTGGGGTGGGGGGTTGTTTTGATGGCTACTTAATAATGTAGGAAGGTCCAGCCCACTGTGGGTGGCACCATTCCCTACTCAGAATGTCTTGGATTGTATAAGCTATTTAAGCATGACCTTATGAGTATACCAATAAGCAGTATCCCTCCATGTTTTGTGCTTTCAAGTTCTTGCTAGAGTTCCTACCCTGACTTCCCTCAGAGATGGATCGCGACCTGGAAGTACAAGACAGATGTATCCTTTCCTCCCTTAAATTGCTTTTGGTCACGGTGTTTTATCACAGCAACTGAAAAGGAAACTAGGATTCATGCTATCTAGGTTCAACCACTGCTTTGGGGCTTGTGGGCAGTGGCCTCTGGGACATCCTCTGCCATACTGATCAAGTCTCTGTGCCTCCAGGTATGGCTCTGTGGTGGCAGCATGGAGGTCCTTCCGTGTTCAAGGGTGGCCCACATTGAGCGGAAGAAGAAACCGTATAACAGTAACATCGGCTTCTACACCAAGAGGAATGCGCTGCGGGTAGCCGAGGTCTGGATGGACGACTACAAGTCACATGTGTACATAGCATGGAATCTGCCTCTGGAGGTAGGAACAGGCAGCTTTCCCTGTCATCCTAGAACGATAAGTTAGGCTCTCTGGCAGGCCGCGGACACCCTTAATAAGCCAATGGCTTTTCTCTTGCCAAGGCTCACAGACATCTGAGTGTTAGATCCTCTTACTGGGGCAAACACAACCAAAAGGGCATCAATTCCCTTCCAAAGATCCGCAGATCTTGTTGCTGTGTTAATCTAAATCTTCTTATATGACCGTTGTCTCTCTACTGGGAGAATGCGCTGTGTCCAAAAGGTCCTCACCCAGGCTTGAGCAACACCAACCTACTTCTGCTCTTACTGTGTGCCTCCCCGACCCCATAGGAATACAGCTGCCAGTGACAAGTCCTGACTGACGGCTGTGTGGGGGCTTTGATGCCTGTTTCCATCTCTTCCCTCATGCATGCTGCTAGGGGCTCCAGCAAAATCTCTCGTTACTCCAGGCTCCCAGCAGGAACCCCGTGGCTGTGCCCAGCTTGGTTTGAATCTCACCTCTGTCTCGTGCTATTGGTGAAATCTCCACTGAACGCTTTCCTGTGCTTTGAGACATTGAGCAGGAAAATGGGGCTGATGGCGGGCCCTCATTTCTCTGTTCAGGAGGCTGCAGTAGAGCAGCAGAAATACAGTTAAATGTGTGCAAGGTTTGAGCGGGTAAAGGAGAAAAGTATAGAAACTGTGTCACTGTTGTTACAGTCTCTCCCCCCCCCACTACCCAGGGTTGAATCTAGGTGCTTATGTAAGTTAGGAAAGCAGCCCCTCACTGGGGGATTCTAGGCAGGGGCTCTACCACTGAGCCACTCCCCCAGCCCCTCCCTGGGAGATTCTAGGCAGGGGCTCTACCACTGAGCCACGCCCCCAGCCCCTTACTGGGGGATTCTAGGCAGGTGCTCTACCACTGAGCCACGCCTCCAGCCCCTCACTGGGGGATTCTAGGCAGGGGCTCTACCCCCGAGCCACGTCCCCAGCCCCTCCCTGGGGGATTCTAGGCAGGGGCTCTACCACTGAGCCACGCCCCCAGCCCCTCACTGGGGGANTCTAGGCAGGGGCTCTACCACTGAGCCACGCCCCCAGCCCCTCACTGGGGATTCTAGGCAGGGGCTCTACCACTGAGCCACGCCCCCAGCCCCTCCCTGGGGGATTCTAGGCAGGGGCTCTACCACTGAGCCACACCCCCAGCCCCTCCCTGGGGGATTCTAGGCAGGGGCTCTACTACTGAGCCACACCTTTAACCATTGTTTTTCTTTTCATTTTGAGACAGGGTCTCACTAAATTACCCAGGCTAGCTTTGAATTCACTCTCAGGGGCCAGGCTAACCCTTGAACTTTGGACATTCCTAACTCAGCCTCACAAGTAGGTAAAGTGATACAGTTTGTGACGCCAGGCTTGCCTCTACCTCATTACAGTTTTTGAAATACATCCTAAAAATTTGCTTCTCCCTCCTTTAGCAATGTAGAGTCATCAAATGTAGTATTCCTTTATGCATTTTTAATTTACATTCATTTATTTCGTTTATGTAGGGGAGATGATGCCACAGTGTGCATCATATAGAGGCCAGACGGCAACCTGTGCACATTGGTTCTCTCCTTCTACCATTCAGGTCCTTAGTCTGGACCATGGGTCATCAAGCTTGGCAGCAAGCCCCTTTACCCACTGAACCATCTTGCCAGCCCAAGCTTTCGCATATTCTTGTGTAAAGTTGGATAACCTTTGATGAGTACTTAGTACATACTTGATACATTTTTCTTTTGTAACATCTCATTTAATCTCATGGCAAATGAGTGGTCTGCCTAGATTTCCTCATCTGTAGAACATAAATTGTTCATACTTACCCCAAAAGGGCCCCAGTGATAACAAATGAGGTACAGAATAGACTTCATCCCACACTGAATACTCAATAAATGCTGACTTGTTAGGGGCCTACTACAATGTGCATTCTACACATTAGAAACCTGGTTTGGGGAGGCTAATGGGTCTTCCTTAAGGTCTTACACAAATGCCAACTCAGGGTTGGAGAGATGGCTCAGTGGTTAAGAGTGCTTGCTACACTAAGAGGATCAGATGCCCATTCCCAGTGCCCATTTCAGGAAGCTCATAATCACCTCTAACTGCAGCTCCAGGGAATCTGGTGCCCTCTTATGGCCACCATGGACCTTGCATACAAACGTATACACATTAACTAGAAGTACATCTTCTTACATAAAGAATATGTACTCAAATCATCAGGGCAGGGATGTGAACTTATAACCCTAGTGCTCCTGTGTCAGAGGAATTCAAGTTTTGTAGAGAAGAATGTAGAATGATGGCTTTATCTGTCATATTAGTTCCTGTTCCTATTCTGGAATAAAACCCCCAACAAAAACAACTTATGGAAAGAATGGTTTATTGTGGCTCTGAGTTTGAGGGTCTAGTCCATCAAAATGGGGAAGGCATGTTGGCAGGAGTGTGAGGCGACTGGTCACACCCACAGTCAGGAAACAGAGAGAGATGGATGCTGGGGCTCCGCTAACTGTCTCCTTTTTATTCAGTCCAACACCCCAGCCCACGGAACGGTGCACCCACATTCAGGGAGTGTCTTCCTTCCTCAATAAATCTATTCTAGAATCCCTCACAGACATACCCAGAAGTGTGATTCTAGATCATGTCAGCTTGACAATGGTTAGCTATCACTCTTGGAGTCACAAGAGCTAAGGTCTAGTCACTCTTGCCCAGTGTGGTCTCCATTGCAATCCCTGCTTGGCCACGGGGCTACTGTGAAGGAGGTTTTTAAAAAGATTAGAAACCAGACATGGGTCCTGAGCACCCTAAGGAGCAACTCATGAACAAAAGGTCCAGATGCGGGGAGCTTTAGCTTTCTGGCTTTCAGACGAAGGATATTCAACCAATAAAGGTCATACACATGGTCTATGATCCAGAAAAATTCCTAAATCAGGTAAGTGTGTGTGTGTGTGTGTGTGTGTGTGTGTGTGTGTGTGTATAGCATTGGCACAGAATCTCACTATAGAGCCCTGAGTGGTCTGGACCCAAATCAGAAATGAACTAGAAACATGTTAGATCATTTTTAAAACACAAAGTCCCAAATGTACGATTTACTAAATGAAGACTCAGGAGTCAGACGCTGTGGTGACATCCTGCTACGTCAGAGAGGCAGGAAAGCACCCAGCTGACCTTCCTACTCCACCAGTGTCCCAGAAGGAAGAGCCCCTTTCTCCTTCTCCACTCTGTCTTAAATACCCTTGAACTCAAAGACCTTCCTTTCTCTTTCTTGGGTTTTCTTATGTCCACTCCCTGTCGACTGGTTCCTTGCTCTGCCTCTTCTTGACCTATGGTTGACCTTATTTAAACCCTGTTTACTGAAAGCTCTCAGGTTAAAGGTGTTTGCTAGGGATGAGCCACACCACAACAAGAAAAGACTTTTCCAGTACAGTTTCAGGATTCACAATGTGATCAAATACCTATCAATACATCCCCTCCCTCCCTCCCTCTCTCCCTCCCTCCCTTCCTTCGCTTCTTCTTTCCTTTCTCCTTTTTTTCCCCATACTTCCTTCTCCTCCCTCTCACCTCTATCTTCCTTTCTCTCCTCCCCTCCCCCCCCCACACACACACCTGCTTTGACAGGATCTTACTCCACAGCTCAGTTCAGCCTCAAATCATGATCTTCCTTCCTCAGCTTCCCGCATGCTGGGGCGACAGGCTAGTGCCACGCTCTCAGCACCCGATACACTAATCACATTCAGCGTGTAGGCCAAGACTATGGCCAAGTTTTATTTATAAACTTGCACACTAAGAGGCCAATGCCAACCGCTAGTAATAAAGTGGTATGATCCAAACAAGGCACTATGATAAAATTCACTTCAGATTTATACATTGTTTTCTGAAACTTCCCATTTAGAATTTTTGGACTGTGATTGATCATAGGTAAGGAAAAAAAAATCAAACAATACTGAATCACAGGTCTGGAGTTGGTTCCGGATGGCTGGTCCATAATTGTGAGTGCTATCCTGCCAGGCTCTAAAACGGCCATTTCAGCCAAGTGTGTAATCCCTACACTGGCGAGGTAGAGGCACCAAGGTCACTCCTCATTACGTAGCCAGTTTCATACCAGCCTGGACAACGTGAGGTCCTGTCTTTTGTTTGTTTAAGGGGTAAAAAGGAACATTTTTGGCCGAGCACACTGGCACAACCCTACATTCCCAGCACTAGATGAGACGGAGCAGGAAGGGTTGTAAGATCAAGGCTAGCTTATAGTATAAGGTCCTGTCTCAAACCAACGCTCAGACTAACAAACACTGTCCACCAACTAGGCCAAGGATATTCAAACAAAGAGTTAAATACTGTTTTCTGGCTTGCCTTTAAGTATTAATAAAGTGTGATATTTGAATAATTTTTTTCATTAACATGCTTGTAAGAGCACTTGCTGTGAAGAAATGAGGTCCTGCGTTCAAATCCCCAGTACCTATGTAAAGCCAGACATAGCCATACATGCTTCTTGTAACCCCAGCATTGCAGGAGGAGACAGACAGATCCTGGAGCATTTGACTTCAGTTATGGTGAGAAACCATGTCTTAAAACAGGAACAAAAATTTAAGTTTGAGAGCAAGACAACCAATGTTCTCTTGACCCTACATATGCATTTATGCATATACACCAGACACACACATACACCACCATCACCACCACCACATACATATACCCCCACGCACACATATCCATCCATACATATATACACCATACACACCCCTACACACAGCTCTACACACACCAACATATTCTTACACACACACACACACACACACACACACTTAAAATCCTTGTCTGCTTACTGACAAAATCCTAACAGACTAACCCTTCTTGGTGCCCTCAAGTCCCATCTGACTTCCCCCCCTCAGCCTAGCCTATGTCCTGTGACTCACAGTCGTCTGGGGCTGAGACTGAGGCTCATATTTCAGATGGTTTATTTCCCCTCTGTCATCACACAGCAACCCATTACAGGTTCATTTCAATAAAAGCAGAGTGAATTATTCATCAGAACATCATCACACGGAAAATTATTTTCTCCTTTGCATATAATGAGCTTTGCAGAGTGCCCACAAAGAGGGACAGCACACACAAGTTGAAAGACGAGCCGAGGGAGGCTAGAAACATTTATTTTCTTGTCATCGTCGAATAATTCCTACAATAATTGTCTTGGGTAATTACTATGAAAGAGAAGAATCCCAGAGAGTAAGTTGTTGACACCCTTGTGTCCTGGGGTCCTTAACCCCAGTGGTGATAAAGATGGAGAACTGTCTAGACTTCTGTCAAGTCTTCCTACAGGCACTCCATGGAATGAGTATAATCTCTAGCTTATATTTAAGTGATGCATAGAGTCTGCTGAAGCTAGCCTAAGCACTACAGGACTCTGGGCTGGGGTGTAGCTTAGCTGGCAAGGTGTATGGCTAGAACACACAAAGCCCCGGGTTCTTCTTCTCCATTATGATATAAACCAGGTGTGATGGAACCTACGTGTAATCCCAGCACTCAAGAAGTAGAGGCAGAAGGATCAGAGGTTCAAGGCCATCCTCAACTGTATAGTAAGTTCAAGGCTAGCCTGGGCTACATATGACCCTATGTAATGGTTGGTCTTACATGTCAACTTGACACCGTCTGGGAATAGAGTCTTACTGAGAAGTTCTTGGCCTGCAGGGATGTCTGCGGTGGATTGTCTTGATTGCTAGTTGAGGTGGAAAGGCCCACCCTGGATGCGGGTGGCACCATCCCGTGGGCTGTGTACGAGTGCAGAAAGCCAGCTGAGCACGAGCAGCAGGGAGCATGGAGACGCTTGCTCTCTTTGCTCTGTGGACGTGAGGGGACTGGCTGCTTGAGCCCTTGCTTTGGCTTTCCCACCACAATGGGTCGAAGCATGGAAGCGTAAACCAGATCTACCCTCTCCTCCTCCAAGTGGCTTTGGGTCAAGATGGTTTATCACGGCAACAGAAACGAAGCTAGAACACTCCTTCCCACAAAACCAACAAAATACCACAAAGCATTCCAGGCTCCAACTCCCCTAGATGCCCTTTTCCTAAAAGTGACTCCACCTGCACAGGGCTCTGGCCAGAGGCCCCAAGCCACTAATGCCCTTCATTTCTCTGCTTATAGAATCCAGGCATCGACATCGGTGACGTCTCAGAAAGAAAAGCACTGAGGAAAAGTTTGAAATGTAAGAATTTCCAGTGGTATTTGGACCATGTTTACCCAGAAATGAGAAGATACAACAACACTATCGCATATGGGGAGGTAAGACCAACCACGCGTGAGGGACGATGGGGCCTTCCTCCCTTCCACCCCCTTAGTGATTCTTGGAGGTACGGGGTTCTCTCGCTAGCAAGGGTATGAAGGCAGGAATGGGGACCACGGCTTTGTTATCTGCCCAAGTCATGACAGTTTTGAGATGTGTTGACATGGGGGGTGGGGGGCCCCCTCTGGGCCATGTAAGTGAAGATGCTGAGCAGGAACTGGGTCATAATAAGCCAGGGAGCTGAGGATACGGCTCAGTGGTAGAGCTCTTGCTTACCATTTCACTCAAGTTCCTGGGTTAAATCCCTATCAACACACACACACACACACACACACACACACACACACACACACATACACACGAGGGAGGGAGAAGGGGAGGGGAGGGGGGAGAGAAGGAGGAGGAGTCTGGGGAAGAGGATCTGGGTGATAGGCATACCTATAATCTATAGGTTTTTCATGGGGTACATGGTGAGCCAGGTCAATTTAGATGATGTATCATGACTCCATCTCAAGATAGATAGAGAGAGGGGGGGGCTAGGGTGAGGTCAGAGCCTCTACTGCTCATTGTTGTGGGCTGTGGATAACTAGTGACATATGAGGCAGGGGGAGGGAGAGAGAAAGAGAGAGACAGAGACTGAAAGACAATGACAGAGAGAATTCTCAGATTTTCTGTAGTGAGGCTATCACACTTTCTAAAACAAGAAAATGGCTTGGCATGGTGGTACATGTCTTTAATCCCAGCACAGGAGGCCGAGATGGGAAATAAGGAGTTCAAGGCCACCCTCAGCTACACAGTGAGTTTAAGGCTTAGCTTGAGCTACGCAAGACTATGCCACAATAAACAAACTCAACAGAACATGTCTTTTGAACTAATCTGCTAGACTCTCATTCTAGTAAGTTGTTGCCCACCCCGTGGCTCCTCCGAGCATCCGTTTCTCGGAGTATTAAAAACAAGAGCAATGTAGCTCTTTGTCAAAGGCTAATGCCATGGTTGGAGAGGATTCTCCACTGCTCGCCTAGCATATGTAGGGTCCCTAAAGTTCCATCTCCTACACAGCATAAAGCTGGCGTTGTGGTGCATGTCTGTAATCAGTTTGAGGTTGTCCTCGGCTGCGTAGTAAGATCAAGGCTATCCTGGGTTACATGAGATTCCGTCTCAAAACCTCTTCCCAGAATAAAAATGAAGTCATGACATAAAGACACACAGGCCTGGAGATAAATCTGATATCTAAAGGAAGACAGGCTTTCTAAGGTTGAAAACGTGTAGGAGGAACAGAGGAGAAAGCACATTGATCTGAGCTCATAAAGAATTATAGCCCACACTCCGAATGTGGAAATGTTCTGCCAAACTGGAAATTTATACATCACAAATCTTACAGATGAATAATAATTTATGTGTGGTGAGCCCTACAATTCAATTTAAATAAAATAATTGATTTAAATAACAAAAAAAAATCCCCCAAAGAAAAATGGACCAGATGTAGTAATTATTTTTCCTAGTGCCGTGAAGAGACACCACGAACAAGGCAACTTATAAACGAAAGCGTTTGCCAAACAGTGGTGATGCACGCCTTTAATTCCAGCACTTGGGAGGCAGAGGCAGG
>NC_034612.1:23858274-23859815 GCF_900095145.1 Mus pahari
AGAGAGAGAGAGAGAGAGAGAGAGAGAGAACAAGAAATTAAACTGGACTGGCTGTTCTGTTTCCCTGTGACACTGGGTTGCTGTCACAGGAGAAAATGCAGAGAGTTGCCCGAGACATACCTAAAAACAGGTAGTTTTAGTTAATTCATTTATCACTTTGGGGGAGTATGGGTGTGGCCAAGTGAGTGGAGGTGCCCTCCAAAGCCAGAGAGAGTCAGGTAGCCTAGAATTGTAGTTACAGAGGTTGGGGGGCTACCTGATGTGGGTGTTAGGAGTCAAACCCAGGACCTTTGTGAAAGCAGTATGTGCTCTTAACTGCTGAGCCATCTCTACAGGTTCTGGCAGGTTTCTCGTGGGTGCCGCTTTTACGATATTCTTGATAATTTCGTAATTAGAAGAGAAAGAAATATTTTTTTAAAAATCAGGGTGGGGTTGGAGAGAACTGACCCTGGCAAGGTGTTCTCTGACCTCCACACATATACAAATCTCTCTCTCTCTCCTCTTCCTCTCTCTCTCTCTCTCTCTGTAACATTTTAAAAGAAGAGAGAAAAACTGCTACAGTTGACAGCAGTCATGAAGCAGGCGTGTGAACCCAGCATTCCAAACACCAGGGCAGGAGGATCGTGAGTTTGAGGCTAGCCTGGGCTACATAGGCAGCCTCTTTCTGGAGAGAGGGTGTAAGAGAAAGTATTAATGCATTACACAGCCAGGCTCCTGGGTCTAGTGGCAGAGCTTGTCCGTGCACCACACTCAAGGGCAGTGATTCCTGCCAACCACGGTATAAACTGGCTATTTGATTGGCCTTGGCAAAACCTAGACATCGTAGTTTGATTTCTTCATCTATAGACAGTAAATTTGCCCTTATTTTCTAAATAAAACCAGTATATAAGGAGTGCAGAAAGTGTAAAGATAGAAACAAAACCGCCTGCCTTCCGTGTTTGGTAAATTTACCATATGGTGGTGTAGTTCAAACAGTCTTTACATTTCAGCAAACAAATTTCCTTGGTAATAAAATTTATCATTATTTAGATTGTTTATTTTATTTTATTTTATTTTAGAGAGACAGGGTATCACAAAGTAAAGACAAACTGTCCAGAAAGTCGTTGTTCTGGCCCTTAACTCATGGCAATCCTCCTGCCTCGGACTTTTGAGTGTTGCTGTTGCACATATAAGTGATTGCCTGTAGCAATTTAGACTTGTGTGGTGCTCCAGTGTCTGGATTCATGTATGTGTGTATGTGTGGAGGCCAGAGGCCACTGTTGGGTGTCATTCTTCAGATTCTGGAGAGGGAGAGGGAGTGGGAGAGGGAGAGGCAGAGAGGGAGAGGCAGAGGCAGAGAGGCAGAGGCAGAGAGGCAGAGGCAGAGAGAGAGAGGCAGAGAGGCAGAGGCATAGAGGCAGAGGCATAGAGGCAGAGAGAGAGAGAGGCAGAGGCGGCAGAGGCAGAGAGGCAGAGGCAGAGAGGCAGAGAGGCAGAGGCATAGAGGCAGAGAGAGAGAGAGGCAGAGAGGCAGAGGCAGAGAGGCAGAGAGAGAGAGAGAG